>NC_136625.1:18069285-18341785 GCF_933228915.1 Telmatherina bonti
ACATAACAAATAGTCAAATTGCTCACCAGTGTTTAAGACTCATCATCTACAAATGGAAAGCCAGCCAGCATAAATAAATGAGTTACTGACCTGCAGCCACTAGCTTCAACATGTGAACCACCACCACGAGGTAGGGATACAACATTAAGTACACATTAAAGAACAAGACATTACACTCAGCTTATACTATTAATGCTGATACACACACAGGCATTAACCTAATCTAGACATAGCTGTCATACCATAAGCTAGTTCAAACATTCTGCATGGACTTAAGATCTTCTATAGCAACATGCCATTAAAAGACTCCTTAAAAAAACCCACATGAAGACATTTAATTCAGTCTCTGCAGTCATTATTTACAAGGCAAGTCTTCAGAGAAAGAACCTGAACACTGTACTGTGAGGTGCAAGACTGACACTTTATTTTGAAAAAAAAAACCACAATAGAAAACACTACCAAGACAGGCAGCAACAGAGTATAAGTCAGGCAAAAGCAAACAGAAACAGAAAAGAACTAACAAATCATTGGCCAATGAGCAAAGGAAACTTTGGCAGATGTACTGAAGGAATAATGACAAATAAGGAGCAGGTGTGGCAATCAATAACAAAATACCAAGCTAGAAAAGCAAGCAGGATGGAAAAAAACAACATGATACAGTAAAGCCTGTACTCTCCAAATGAGAACAGGAAGCAAACTCAACAGAATGGAAAAAAAAAAACGTCTTCTTTATTTAGTGACATATAACTAATCTTTTCATGCTGTTGATGACACACTAAACCAAGCAGCAACTGAGCTGTATTTCTGATAATCATTCAGACCTCAACCTGTGATCCTCAAATGCCCTGCAGGTTTTTAACTTCCCAAACACTTTTAGTCAAGTTCTGCACTAGGACTCATTATTTCTAAGTCAAGTGTAGTGAAGCAGGGAAACATTGTGAACCTCGAATGACTAGAGTTTGAGATAGCTGATTCAGATGTATCATCTGTTGACAAAGCTTTTTTTTGCTTATGATACAACTTATGATAAATCAGTAGTCTAAATAATGGCAAAACTCCACATAAGCTGCCCAAAAGTAAATCAATAGATAAAATTTGTTCATTTCTCCTGGCCACAAAACAAAACAAATGCTTGTGAATGCATACATTAGAATGATGCAGTATTATAATTTAAAAAAAAAAAAAAATGGTGTCATTTCACATAAAATATGCATGCACTCAAAACTATATATTATTATTTCAGAAGTTGTTTCAGACTGAAAACAGTTGCTGCTCTGGACTGAAATTTATCAGGCAAAACACAAACTATTACAGTGTGTAAATGTTGTATGTGCAAATAAAAAACTGTTCAAAATGACAGTAGGCTTATTCACACTCCTCACTATTTCAGTACTTCTGCAATAAAGTTCTGCAGTCTGAAAGATTTTATTTTTTTACTTTTTGAGGGGAAGGGGGTTGGCTGCACTGACTTTGGTAAAGTTTTCTTAATACATGTTTTTTCAATTCTTGCACCACCGAATGTCTGCGTGGCAAACATGGGCAGATGGTATGTACCTTTGACAAGACCTCATCTGTAAACGACAGACAGCAAAGCCAAATAGGCTGTTTGTCACAATGTTCTGAAAATTCAACGACCACCTTGTGAATGTGCTGACCTTTTGGTTAGAGTAAAAATCAAAAAAGACTCGGTCCTGGAAATATTGTTCTTATGGCAAGTTATTTGTAACACATGGTTAAGTTTAAGAAGCATACCAGGATAATTTGCCAAAAGCACAATAAGGGTTCAGAATCTAATCTATAATCAGGCTTATGGAATTATATAAACCTCTCATCGTTTATATCTATACGGATCTGGGTAAGCAAAGTTCTGACTACTGAAGCATGGAGGCTGCAAGATGTCCTTAGCAGAATCCACTCAGCATCATTATGAGTGTAATGTGAATTATTTGTTTGCCATGAGAACATGTTTTCAGTTCAGAGGCTTTTGCTTTTGATCCCTGACACATGTCAATGTAGCCATGGAGAATTATAACACACAACTGGATCTGTCTTCAGCATCTCGTGTTTCTGCTATGTTTAGATATCACATAAGAGGTGATATATTTGATGAACAGCTTTAAGATTTGTGTTTTATCCCCTGTGAAATATTTTAGTTACCCTTTAGTCTTTGCCATTTTCTGTATTTGTTGTCTTATAACTTATAATGTCCCTTCCCTTAGGCGATTGGTGGACACAGAGGATGAGCTCAGTGATATCCAGTCGGAGTCGGTGCCTTCGGAGGTGCGGGACTGGCTGGCCTCCACCTTTACCAGACAGATGGGCCTGATGTTGCGACGAAATGAAGAAAAACCTCGCTTCCGCAGCATCGTGCACGCTGTTCAGGCTGGCATATTTGTTGAGAGGTATATTGTGCGTTTTGCACAACGTTTTTACAATTAAAAAGCATAAAGTCACAGATCATCAATTATTCATATGAACTACCACCACCTATCTTTCCCACTCAGTTGTTTAATGATAATTTCTTAGATCAAACCTCAAAGAAAAGTCAAAAATTCTATCAGCATCTTTAATTTAGTTCTGCATAACAGATGCAGACAGGACAAGGGTTTTGCATAATTTTATATATTTATGGGTATACTTCTATATTAAAGTTGTCACATAAATTTGTATTTGAGTGTTAGAGGTTTAACAAAAAATATTTAATGTTCAGGTTATTGCTGTGTCTGTACTTTTAGTAAATTTGCTGCTTCTTTTGAGATATTTGATATTCATAGCACACTCCATTTCCCTTTAATGGCCTTGCTGTTGCCAGACAGTATGCCACCTTCTACAGACATGCCAGCTATTTATAAAGTTTCTTTAGCTCTGCACAGATTGCATTTGACTAATGAATCATTGTGATCTAATAGCAGTGCTTTTAAATAGAAAACCACTTTAGGCACTTTTAGCACGTCAGTTATACTTAAGCTTTTGGTGTACCTTTTTTTTTTTACATGATTAAAATAACACACAAAATGAATAGTGTTATGTTAATGTTCAGTGCAAGGTGTCATCCTTTCCGATATATATATGTATGTGTATATATATTTATATGTGTGTATATACATATATATATATATATATATATATATATATATATATATATATATATATATATATATATATATATATATATATATATATATATATATATATATATATATATAATGTTTAAAATAATAATAAAATATTATAGTAGTGTTTTTTATTAACCCTTTAATTGATACTCACTGAAATACTTGGAAATTTAAAATTTCAATAATTTAAAAGTGTTATATTATTATTATTATTATTATTTATTACTTTTTTTTCTTAAATCCCAAAAGTCATATAGTAGTTAGTGGTCAGTTTTCTAACAATTTTTTCCCACATTTTATGCTGAATACTGATCTCAATTAAATATTTTAGATGCAGCCTGATCTGATGATTTCACGGACTAGAATGCATGGGTATTTTGTATGTCCAATGAAGGGATCAAATATGATCATTTGCATACAAATTATTCATTGTATTAATCTAGAATTAGATAGATGCAAGTAACAAAAGTGAACCTTTTCTTCAGGATCATATGTGATCAATCCTACATTATATCTGCATCTGAACATTGCTGGTGCCTCTTGATCAATGGTTTGTTATCCAATGTCTTGAAGTGATGTTAGCCCACTAATCCATTTAGTAATGCTTTAACTCTAAGATGTTGGTAGTTTTGCAAACATAATTTGCTTATGTCAGCTCCCTTTGTAGTGTTTTGACCATAGTCAGGACTGTGATCTGACAACTTCAAAACATACACTGAAATTCCTCTTCATCCAGTTATTCATTTAGCCATTGTTCGAAAAAACTTGGAACTTGTCCAGATGGATGACTCATTGCACTGTCTGCACGTTTACATGGGAGTTTTAATTCCTCTTTAATTTCGAATAAAAGTTAATTTTGTTTTAAACAGATGAAAAACGACCATGTAAACATTGAATTTATAATGCAAATTTTTATTCGAAATTAAACTTAATTCTGACGTAAGTGGCTGGTTTATTAGCATTTTAATTCCGAACTATTTAATTCCTCTGTCATGTAAACTTTAATTCCGCTCTAAGTTAATTCCGGTTGTTACCTTGTCCTGTCCTTCTCAGTTGCTACAAAAAGTAATGTAGTATGCTCATGTTGAGCTGGTACTTTAAATTTACACTAAAAATAGCATAGAAACTGGTACTTATCATGTAGTTTTTACAAGTTATGACTGAAAAGACGAGAAGCAGGAAAATCAACTTTGTTTATTTCCGGTATACATCATACGTCACGTGCGCCCTTTGTCCAATCAGAACACTTCCCAACCTGCCGCTCTGAAGAGAAATTAAGTAAGGATGTGTTTCATGTAAACGTTCATTCAGAATTATTATTTTCATGTAGGAGAATACATTAATTCCTGATTATTTAATTCTGAATGACTAATTTTGAATTAAAAAACATCATGTAACCATCCCCCATATCTTTTGATGTTATGATATGAAACTTTATTGGTTGATGTATCAAAGAAGTACCAAATCATGTTGCCACCTCCACTGTATTTTCCGCATAGGAGCTGGTTTTAATGCTTGAATGAAGAATGGCTTCCACACTCCAAACAGAAGTCTTGCAATGTAGTATTTGTCTAATTCATCCACAATTTACAAACTGTATTTTGAGCATGAATTTTTGGTTATGCTACTTATAATTAAGAATAAGATGCATATGTATAAAATCAAATATGCACCAAATGAACAAAACTACACTAGAACTACTTTAACAATTTTCATTTGAAACAAAATATTGTGTATTTTACCCTACAAAAAACCCCAAATTGCAGTCACATCATTGTTAAATGGAAAATCATATTTCAGTTCCGATTAGTTGATAGGTTTTTTTTTTTTCGTTTTTTTTTTGTGTACAAAATTGGAAAACAGACAACAGTTCACGTTCTGATTTTTAGTTTTTGATCATAAAACAAAAGTAAGAAAAAACTAAGTGATTTTGGGGTGTTTTTCATTTTCTTTGTGTCAAATGAAAGAAAAAAAAGCCCCTGCTATGTTTGCCTTTGACATTTTTGTTTTGGAAATGTGTGTGGTTTGTGCAGAATGCAGACCTCACCTGAGTTGACTATATATCATCACAGTCTGGCTGAGTACAATCATTCAGAGAGTCGGTATCAGTGCTCTGTCCAAAGCTGTGCTTTATCACACAGTAACATGCAACATGCATTTGTTTATATTAGTAAGCTTCCAACATTAATCTGTTTTTACAGAAGGCACTCTGTTAGAATGAAGAAAGATTGGAACAGGGAGAATGAGACTGATAAGTTGGAGCAGTGTGGTGCAATCTGTGCTTTATCTGAAAAAAATTCCACCTTCTCTGATTGAATAATAAACTTCATATATGTGTGCATCACTTCTCTTTGTAATCTTGCAATGTCTGTACAGGAAATAACAAATATGTAATCTTGAAATTTTTTACATTTTGCTGCATTACATACATGTGTGGAACGTTGGCAACATAGAAGCAGAATTTAATGACTCCAAAGAATTCCTGGGGAATTACATATCCAGTTTGTGCAGTTTTAAGATTAGGTTAATTTCTGATATGAAGCCCAAAACCTTTTGCATGTGAAAAAACTGACTTTAGGCAGCATTTACCTCCTGTCAACTTAACCTTTCTAGCATAGTTTCACACTGGGTTGTGTTGAATCGAAGGTTTAGTCTTAGTGGGGAACCTTCCAGGCTGTGGTTTGGGGTTGATGTAGGAACCTCTGGTGTTTACACTCAGCAGTACTCTTCATTTGATGTTTTTATCTCATCCAAACAGGATGTACCGGCGTACCTCCAATATGGTGGGACTCAGCTACCCTGCGTCTGTCATATCTGTGCTTAAGGTATTAATATGCGCAACACACATTAAAGCAGAAACAAAAAATACCTACTTAGTTAACATAAAACAAGCCCATATGCCATAGAGGTTGACTATCAGCACCATTCAACAATTTGCCTTATTTTGGTTTTAAAAACATGTGTTTTTGTTGAGAAGAATGAAAACATTAAAATGGTCTATATTCTACTTTTTTTTCTCTTTTACACAGAATGTTGACAAGTGGTCGTTTGATGTGTTTGCTCTGAATGAAGCCAGCGGGGATCACGCACTTAAATTCATATTCTACGAGTTGCTCACAAGATATGATCTCATTAGTCGCTTCAAGGTAGAGTCAAAATGAAATTACAGACTGCTGCACTGGTTGTTAATACAGTTTTGTTTGTGTCATTAAAAGAAAGAGGAAGTAATTCCTTAGTACAGACACAAACCTTCAATGTCCCTGATTCAAGAGAAGTGAGCACAGCTCCTTTAGACCCATAAGACCAAAATTATGTTGTATTTCAGTAATGATCATTTTATAAAAGGATTTGGACACACATCATCTCTTTTGATAGTTGTGTGGCTCATTTTCCACAATGTCTAATAGCTGAGAACAATCCACTTGAAGTGTCAGCATCTGGTTGTAAATGACATGAGCAATAAAGCTGATATGAATATGTAATCAGTCTGCAGTAGCCCAAATGATTCATGATGCATGGTTTTATGACTATAATTTCAGATGCTGCACACATTTAAATAGCATGGGATCATCATTTAAATCATAGGCTGAATTGCAGAGGTTTCTGACTGTTTGAGGTGTAATTCACATGTTTGGTGTTGTTTTGTCCTGTGTCAGATCCCAATCTCTGCAGTGGTGTCATTTGTGGAGGCACTAGAAGTTGGATATAGCAAACATAAAAATCCTTACCACAACCTGATCCATGCTGCTGATGTCACACAGACTGTACACTATCTGCTACTCAAGACTGGCATGGTGGTGAGTATAATACCCGCAGCTTATATAGCATCATTTCTTTTGAGCTCTCAGCATCTACAGAAATAAGTTCATGCATGTTCATGAAGTTCCATAGACTGAAGCTTAGTGTGTGAAATCAAAGGGATTTCATCCTCCTGGTATTCAGAACATCTCTGTCAGCTGACGTTTGCCAGCCTAATTGAAGCTTTGCTTGACATGCAGCTCTTAAATATGGCATTTTCCTTTTTTTCTTGGAGAATCCATGAGCCATGCTTTCATGGTTTAAAAAAAGAAAGAAATTCTGCCTTTCCTCTGAAAGATAATTACTCTTCAAATGCAGTTTTGCTCACAGGTTTGAGAACATAAACTCACATTTTTAAAAGGACAGATAGACATGGAAATATTTTCTCCTGTCTTCATCATTTATATCACACACCTCCTCAACATCTATATGGTGTAATGCACCATTCCATCCTTTCCCATTTATGGGGTTCTCATTTCTCTTGTCTAATCTCGGTCCATCTTTTCCTCTTGTGTTCAATACTTCTCCATCCTCTTTTCCTGTCACTGTCTCTGACTTTTCCATTTTGTTGCCTCCCTTTTTTGAACACCATCCTCTCTGTTTTATGATCGTCATGATATTCTCCTTCACCTTCTTATCATAACTTTCCCTTACGCTTTCCACCCCCCACCCCCCTCCCAATCTTGTCTTGCTTGCCTCTACCTTTGCCACTAGCATTGGTTGACTGAACTCGAGATCTTTGCCATGATCTTTGCGGCGGCGGTGCACGACTATGAGCACACAGGGACCACAAACAATTTCCACATTCAGACAAGGTAATGGATGATAAAATCAAAAATGCATGGCACCAACTCACCAGATCAATGTTTTCATTTACAGCAAGGTGGCTTTATAACCACACTGTGATTGCCCGCAGTGCAGTTATAACGGGATGATAGTACAGATAAACTCCAAACTACATGCCCTATATATATATATATATATATATATATATATATATATATATATATATATATATATATATATATATATATATATATATATATATATATATATATATATATATGTATGTAATCTATGTATGTATATATATATATATATATATATATATATATATAATATGAAATTTTTCATTTACGTACAAAAGTAAGACATGATGAACAGATATTTAAAGATGAACAGTAAAATATAGCTCTCAAAAATTATCCTGAAGTTAAATTTTTCACACAATTCTCTAATTTAGTTACATATTTTGCTATTTGAGTAAACTGGTAGTCATATGAAATTCATGTTTGGTCTTGGCTTTCTTCCTCCAGTACAAACCTTTTATTCCCTTTTAAACTGACAGGTCAGACACAGCAATCCTGTATAATGATCGCTCAGTCTTGGAGAGCCATCATGTCAGCGCAGCCTACCGCCTGCTGCAGGACGATGATGAAATGAACATCCTCTACAACCTCTCCAAGGATGACTGGAGGTCAGTTACACAGATATTTGAACTAATAGATGAAAAGAGGCAGAAAGAAAGATAAAGGAACTGAGTGAGTGCACTGGGTATTAAAAATGTAGATGTAAAAATATAATGTGAAAGCATTTAAAGACAGACAGGCAGACAGGCATGAAACCAGGCAGGTCAAGCAGAACAGGCTCGCAGTATGCACTAAATTAAAGCCATGCATTAAGTGATTTCTTTTTCTATTTTTTATTAGCTGTACATAGAATTTAGCAAAGTTGGATCATTTTCAAGGTTCGGCTTTGCACTAAATGAAGCTGTTGTATGATAACATACCACAGAAGACAGCTGCAGTCTTATTTATTCTGCCTTGAGCAAACACTTGTCAAAGCAAATATTAGAACTATTGCTCATTTACCTAAGCAACTTTTGAAAAAGAAAATCAATTTTCATTTACTTGGCATTTGACAGTTCATTACATTGAATGTAACTTGTGTGGTTTTTTTTTTTGGTTTTTTTTTTGTCCCTTTTTTATCCTCCAGAGAGCTTCGTGCTCTGGTGGTGGAGATGGTGCTGGCCACGGACATGTCGTGCCACTTCCAGCAGGTTAAGGCCATGAAGAACTTTTTACAACAACCTGAAGGGTTAGTTGTCTTTTACTTTAATGGTATTTGAACTTCCTGGCCATAACCTTGTGATTTACAACCCCATTAAACTGGAATCAGTCATTACCTATTAACCACCGTCCATTTAATACCCAATTAAGCCTGGCCTGTAGCGGGTAATCAGAGAAACACAATAAACAGCCAGTTTTATATGTGACAGTTTTTGTGAAACAAACAAAGGATGATTTCTGATGTTTGGGTTCTGCTTACCCAAGAAAGAACGTAGAATGAAATTAATTTATTTTTCCAGGAAATACTACTAAAGGTCATGCATTAAAAAATACACTTGTGTATCACAGTAAAGAACGTCTCAGGTACAAACACAGCTTGCTTTCCAGCCTGTGCTGAAAGCACTGGCAGCCGTAGAGTTATGAAGCAGTAACACCAGATTTGGCAGGGCAAAATTTATTTGCACACTGTGGTGGAAAAACAGCCGGGGCCAAAGAATGTTGGCAGCTTTGTGGGCATACTGTAATTCTACTGCATTAACATGGAGAACATTTTCACCTCTGATGAAATGATGTGTCTTTACCTGCTTTGATCTGCTTGATATAATTTTTAAATCACATGTGCTCTGCCAAGCAGTGCAAAATGCTTGATTGCAGAGAACTGTTTAAATATAAGATGTCATTGCACCAGAACATTTGGTGTTTTTCTCCTTGGTGGAGATAAAGATTAAATAAATACTTATATATCGAGAAGTTGTACATATGCATTTAGAGGTTTAGAGAAGGTCAAATTAAATTCATTATAGTGTATTTTATGTTCATTTTGACATCATAAATTTATGAATATTTCTAACTTTTTGTGAGTCGTGTTTGTATTCTAATTACACTGTTTGACTTTTTAATAATTCAAATGCATGTAAATCCAAAAAAAACTTTAATAACCAATAACCACCAGGAATTCTTAAACACTGTACCTTTGAGTATTAAACTTGTGCATTTGTTTTACTAGTATGTCTTTTGATCTATATTTCTTATATAATACTAAATGTTCACAAATGTGTTATTTGAGCTCATGGTAATTTTAGGATTTAATAATGTATGCATAACCTTTCTTAGAGCTCCCATAAAATGACAAGCAGAAGCCTTATTGCATCTGCATATATGAACTTGTTTTTGTAAAAAAGACAAGGCTGAACAATTGAACTGGTATAGGTACTATAGAACTGTGTTGAAGAATAGATGTTCAATTCAGACTGCAAATATACATTGTGTCAGAAGTACTAACATCTTGTAGTAAAGAAAATCACTTCAAATGGTTGGTGGCCTACACTGGCCAAAAATCCTATGTAAACATGTTTTCCTTTGAAACTTTTCTTTTTGTGCATTTTTGTGCATTGTAAAGCATTTCTAATTCTGCATCTAGCACCCATAAAACAACGCTGGTATTTTAGTTTTAAAGCTCAGACTGATCTCACTCCATCTCACTTCTCAGTTTATTCATTCAGACAAACCACAGAAGGTGGCAGCACAAATATGGCAGCAGCCATGAATGTGGACCCACAGCAAGAGGAAAATGTCTAATCCAAGAAAGTAGAAACATAAGTTGTTGGTATTTTGGTTTTTTGTACAGTGATAAGATGTAATCACAGTTTTTAGTGATATATTACAGTTTTCTGTCACTGACCTTTGACTTTGTTACACACTGAAACTGAATGTTTTGGAGTGTTTAGTTTGGTCTTATTTTGAACTCATCATACTTTGTAAACGAAAGAGAATTTTACAGATTTTATTGTATGGTCCTAAGACCAATTCATTAAAAATATGGGCACAGTTTTACTGTCAGAAAAATACATGATAAAGAACCACTAACCTGCATTTTGTGGCCAGCACCCATACTAACTACAAAAAGCAGTCCAACCTTCAAAGTAAATTATCCTACTTCTTACTCGATTTTATTTTGCTAGTTAACATTTTTATAACAGCTATATTGTCTCAAAAGTCAGTCTTAAGGCAAATAAATTCCGCCCTGATGCTCATTTAATAAATTATAAATGTTGAAACATGATGACAAAAGTGCCGTGATAGACTTTGACCATAAACTGGTCTTGCACATGTCCAGATGTTAACATGAAAATCTTAAAAAGCAAAAAAATAAATAAATAAACATAGGGCACACACATAAATGACACCCACTGCGATTTCCACAGCCATTAATATATGCCAACAACTACCCCCCCCCCCCCCAGTCAGTGCTAACTTGGCCACCCCCTTTATCACATGACCTTCACACTGTAGGTTGAAGCTGTCCCTGAAGGGCCTCACAGTGTGTGAGCACACAGCTCTTGCCTGCTTATAAAAGATGGAAGCTATGAGCCATGTACTCAATGAAAGATGTTGTGCTTTTTCAGTCTGTTTTAAGAACAGTGTATTCTTCATTACAGTATATTTCTGTAGAAACATGTGCAAACCAATAGCACCTAATGGATCACTCCATATGTTAAATAATTCATTTTGAGGTTGTCCTTACTGTTCTCCATCTCAGATTCCTGTAGTTCAGAAGGAGAACACCTTCATATGATTGTGTTTGTATTGAACATTTCACTTTGACTCTCAAATATAAAGTATTGCTTTGCCAAGATGAGAAATAAGTTAAAGAATAGCAACACAAGTCGATTCACATGCTTCATCTTGCTTTGAATATATTTACACACTGTTTAGTGTAACTGCGGTGTGCACACACTTAACACTTCCTTACAGTACTTCCCTTTTTCATATTTAGAGCACAGCACTCTGCTGAGTGACTTATCAATGCTGTACATACAGACACAGAGCTGCAAGACAAGAATAAGAAGCGCTATCAAGCAAACTATCGTATGACGTGATGAGTCATCACTGCTAATGTAGCTGCAGTAGTGACAAGAGCAGACTGCAAGGAACTTGTTGACCTTCAGGCTATTCTTTTCATTGTGATAATGCCCAACATCTCGTCACTATCTGAAAACTGCTTAAACAGCACTGAACTGGAAACAAGCACCTTCCCAAGAATATATATAGGCATCATTGACGTTATGCTTCCTGGATATGTGAATATACATCAAAAACAAAAAGTGCTGACTACAAAGTAATCATCACTCTTCGGTATGTACACATGCACATAAATAAGAGATTGCAGTCTGCAGCTGCGATGCTGAATAGACTCTAATGTGAAGTAATTCAGACCAGTGTGCTGCAGGCCTGCTTAGAGTGCACTTCAAGACTCAATCTGCTGCAAATGGAATGGGGGAAAATGTGAGCTAGTCGTTCTCACCTCTGTTTAACCTTGTGCTGTGTGTTCATATGTGTATTTTTATGGATGTGTGCGTGTTTGCCCTTGTCTGTTTTTTTCTTCGTGTTGGTGTGTGTCTGTTTCTTCATGCATCAGTCCATTAAACAAGATATTTTGATATGGTTATCAGGTGAAATCTCAGACACGGTTTCTGATGAAGTGGGATGATGCATTTACACACGGTTTAAGGGAAGGGGACCACTGAGCCTAATGGTGCCAGGATGATTAAAGACATTTTATTCCCTCTATTTGGGTGTTGTTGCACTTTGAGTTGTTATCTGAGTACATGCTTCTGGATACACGTTAATCAGGGCCTGGATGTATTTCAGTATGTGTGCAACAGTGTAAAGTTTCCCCCCCAGTAGATTAGTGTTTGGAAAATGAAAAATACCTGATGCATACGGTTGTGTACTGCAAAGTGTTAGTCATTCAGGTGATGGTAATACTTTGTGTTAAAAGAAGAACAACTAGACTTTTCAATTCTTATTTACTTAGTCTTTTAAAGACGTCTTGCCCTTATCCAAGAAACTGAAGAGGGAAAATAAATGGATGTCCAGTTGCATTTTCTTAATGCAAATAGAAATACCACAAATGTTGAAAATAGCTGTTAGACCCAAATAGAAATTATATTTTTATTTTTTTCTGTACATTAGAATAATTTAGTTGTTATGAGTTTTATATTATTTAATTTTTGATGAGGCATTTGGTTATATTTTGTATGTGTTTAATATTGATGTTTATTGATTGCTAAATTAGTTATTCAGGCTCTTTTAGCATCCTGCATGCAATCATGGTAACATGCAGTTTTGCCCTTTCAAGTGTGCATGCTTAGTGTCTGTAGCAGGTTAATGGAGCAGGATGAGGAGCTACAGTTTTTTCTCACCTGAATATTTTTGTTACCGTGACCAACACAGCAGGTTTTTAGGGATTCGACAAGTTATTTTTGTAACAGTGGATTTCTCTTATAACCAGATGTCACCTTTAGGTGAGGCAAATTTAATTTTGTACCCAGACTGCTTCTTCTCTGCTTTTTCTTTATTGGAATTTACAAGTCAGAAATTTCATGTCCTGTAAGAGTGGCGAGCATTGTTTTTCAGATGTGCTGCTTCTACAATAATATAGAAGAGATCTCTTTTAGAAATACAGCTGATCCCATCTCCCTTTTTACCATATTTCAAATATTATCACTCACTGACAACAAATACCTTTTTTCAGACATGTGAGTCTGTTTGTCTCTGGAAGTGGCAATCCAGAGCATGGCTACATTTCCTTAAGAAACATGACAATGCCACAAGCACTAATGTCTGTATTGTGAAGACCAATAATAGTGACAGATCACAGGAAAGACCTGTATGATTGTGCGGAGCAGTCTGCAGCCTAATCGCTTCTCTGCTCCAGACTTCTCATGTGACTACTTCCTGGAAATCTTCCTGATGGAAACATGCAATGTATTTTTTGCTTTTAATTCAATTGAGTAAGCAACTTAATGGAGTAACTTCTTACTTTCTCAACTTGAACCTGGGAGAGCTGCACTGAGACATTCCAGCCTCTGCACACATGGCACCTGCTCAACATCATTGATCAAAATCAATTGAAAAAGATTTTAAAGTCAAAAATTACTCCAGAAATTTCCTGCTGTGTTGTTTGTTTCCTCGTAGAAAATTGGGTCAGAAATTGAATTGATGATGGAATATATGAAGCACCAGAGAGATAAGCAGAATTGAAATTGACATTTTTTTTCCTTATATACTATTGCTCAATATTGCTGTAATTTATGAGGCAATACATACAATATTCTATGGCTGGAAAAAAAATGTCTGACTAATATTAGCACTAATTTCATTAGCTTAGTGACATGGATAGGATACGACCCCCCTACAGTCTAGATGTTGGTGATGGATGATCAAACTAGATGAGCTGCTCAGATGTCAGGAGGAGGAAGAGGAGAAGAATCATCATGTTGTGTAAAAGTCAGTTTGGAGGGAAAATTACAGAACAGAAGACTTTTAAAGGATCAGATTGACTTGAGAAGGTAGCAAGAAGACCTTTTGACCTGAGCAGTGAAAAGGTGAAAATTATTTTGCAGGAAAACAAAAGTCACAAAATGTAGCAAGAAAAAAGCCAAACACTAGGAAAGAGTGGGGCATTAAATAGATTTGTATTGGGTAACATATTTACCTTAACTCATGCAAAAGCTTGATTTGAGCTTGTTTTAGGCTTTACAATAATACAATATGGTCGCATCTGTTTTTATTTGTCTATAGTGGTCATGTTGCATCATCTGTCAGTTGTCATGGGCTTCCTGATTGAAACACTTTTGCAGCTTTAGCTTTTTTCCTTTCCCAGCATCTGTTAAGGAATTGTAAAGTTGGCAGGACCCTCCACAAAGTCAAGTAAACAAATGCTTCTCAACCCAATTCTTTTTATTTGCTCCCAAGTTTGGCAGAGGTGCTGGACTGGCTGAGAATGGAAGGGCTGACTGAAACTGGAAGGCAGGAGGCAGGCTGGGCTGGCTGGTACTGGAAAACAAATGGAAACTGGATTTTTAAATTTTCTTACTAGTTGACAGACACTAAGAAACTTGTTGGCCATACAATATCACTGGCAAGCAGACGAACTGGAAATGGTTGGAGAGCAGTCTTCAGTCTTATCCTCCAGGCTGGAAAGAGGAACAGCTGCAGCCAATAAGTCAGGACACACCTGAAGAAAATCATATCCTGACAGACCCAGCAGCATCTTTTTAAGTTGAATTTATTTATGACTCAACAGAAATTTCTTTTAATAATCCTTTGCCTGCAGTGTCTTTCATTTGTCTCTGTTTATCTGTTTTTTCCCTTCAAACTAATAATCTCTAACTCACCAACCACTCATGTAAGAAATGAACAGATAAATCAGTTCCAGTGTCATTAATGTAAAAACAATAACTATTCAGAAACCAAGTCTACTGAGTACTGGTGTTTTTGTTCTCCATTTTAGGATTGACAAGCCCAAAGCCTTATCCCTGCTGCTGCACACAGCAGATATCAGCCACCCAGCTAAAAGTTGGGACCTCCACCACCGTTGGACCACCTCACTGCTAGAGGAGTTCTTCAGACAGGTGAGACAGTTCATCTACCTCAGTGGTTCAGTGGTCGTTTTGGGTTTTACACCAAACTGAAAGGTTACAGACGTGGACAAAATTGTTGGTACCTTTCGGTCAATGAAATAAAACATCACAGTGGTCACAGAAATAACTGGAATCTGTCAAAAGTAATAATACATAAAAATTCTTTGAAATTTAACCAATGAGAGTCAGACATTGCTTTTCAACCGTGCTTTAACTGAATTATATAAAAAAGATAAGCTCACGAAACCGGCTTGTACAAAAATGATGGTACCCATAGAAAAGACTTTTCTTCCACATAATACGTTCTACAGTTTCAGTAGGAGACTGTTAGATAGCCAGTGAAGCACTCACACTCAGACCTCCCAGAACAAAAAGCATTGCCTTGATGGTAACTGTATTAATGTATTAACAGAAAGTATATATTTTTCACATATTCACATCTGAATCAAACATGCAAGTCACTTGTGCTTTTTGCACTGATGCTCTCTGGTACCAGCACAGATGCTGACTTATGCATCTCTCCACATAGCCCCAAATGATCTTGCTCCTCTTTAGCATCCAGAAACCTGATGCAACAATTTTTATAAGCTTCTCCTGAGTCCATGCAGTCATTCTTATTGTGGTTGTGTGATGGTCTCTCATGAAGTGCCATCTGAAGGCTTGAAGGTCATATCCATTCAGCAGTAGTTTCTGTCCTTGACCTTTATACTCTGATATTTTCCTTGGACTTCATAAATCCTTTCTTTTTATGATTTTTATGCATTGTAGCTGCTAAGAAACTACAGTTCTTTGCAGTAGTTTATTATGAATTTCTTTTTCCTCAGTGGTTTTCTGACCCAGACTGTTTCAAAATGCTATACCAATTTGTAACCAATCCTGAAACCATTATTGGCTACTAATTCATCTGCTTATTGTAGTATTTTTGGAACAGTGGTTCAAACATCTTTTGACACAGGCATTCTTCTAACCTTTTTTTTATATTTAAAAATACAGTTTTTACATGGATTTTTTAATTGAATATAGAGGTGATAATTTAATGTAAGTCAATCAGTGAAAATGCTAAAATATTTCTTCTCTATTTGTCTGTTGAATAAAGCTTCAAAGTAAGATTTTTACTAGAAATGACCCACTCAGATCCTCGAGACTCCACAGTCCTGCAAGTGTTGGCAGTTTCCCCGCTGCAACACACCTCGTTTTAATCAGTGGAATTAGCAGACTTGTGTAGAACTTGACATCAAACTCTGCACAAGTCCGCTAATTAAGTTTAACATCTATCACCTTGAGCACAACTTGTTTAAGCTCTATAATTTTATATTCTATGACAATGTAAAAACAAAACAAACATTTAGTCACTATTTCACATGTTGGTGTGAAACACAGTTTGAGATAAATAAAAAAAAAAAAAAGACAAAAAAAAACATATCCTTTAATGAACTTCAGTCATGTGGTCATACGCCGAAGTATTTGTTCAAAGTCAAAAGTCAGTCACCATGGAAGAATAAAATGTTCAATATTTCCTCTGAAAATAAAACAATGACTTCTGCTGTAAATAATAGATGGTGTATCTGTAAATTTCATCAAGGGGCCAGAGGTTTAAATTGTGCCACATTGCTTTTGTCTCTTTCATTATTAATCCACATTGTTCTCATTATAAGTGCTATTGTTGTTTCGGCCGCTTTCACAAGGCCTTCGTCTCTCGGGATGTGAATTGCCAATAAATAGCTTCTGCAAAGAACACTGCCTCTTGACTGCACATCTCATCTGTTTGTGACAAATAGGAAGAGAAAATGAAACACATTTGTGGCCTGAAAGCACTTTGGGAGAAGCTCAGATAAATCCACGATCTGATGACACAACTTTGAGCATGTGGTGTGTTGATATAAGTGTGTATTAAGGAGTTTTTGTGTTTTGCATGTATTTTTAGAATAGTACACATTTTGGTCAAATCTAAATGGTTGTGACTAAAAAAAAACTGTTCTGTTTCCAGGGGGACAAAGAAGCTGAGCTGGGATTGCCATTCTCTCCACTATGTGACAGAAAATCAACAATGGTAGCACAGTCCCAGATAGGTAAGTGTCTAATTTACACCCTCTTCAATATTCATGATTCACACTTGAGACTGAGGTTTTTTTGAAGTTATCATCTATGAAGGACTTTTACTAGAAGAATGGTTAGTATTGAGGCTGGTCAGACAGTTATGCAGAACACCTGCACAAATGTATTTCTGGAAAAGAGTTGACACCACATTTGGTGAATAAGGATTTAATTGCATTTTCTACAGGTGCATGTCACATCTGTTTATAGTTGGAAAATTATTTTAAAAAGTTTTTTTTCTGGTGGTGTTCAAATATCTTCAGTCACAGTTTCTGTTCAACCAATCTTCAGGGTTTCTAGCAATTGTCATGTTTCCCGCACTTTCTTGACAAGTTGTATAACACACTTTCCAGAGACTTTTAACTAATCTGTCTTTGCCTATATATTTGTTGCCAGGGTTCATAGACTTCATCGTGGTCCCTACCTTCACTGTGCTGACAGACATGATGGAGCGGATCGTCACACCGCTTATCGACGAGGCCTCTCACTCTGGTCTGGCTGGATTTAGACGCTCTAGGTGAGCAGCAACGCTTTTCTTGCGATCGTTTTAGGAATAAAAGTTTAGAAGTTTATATGCAGTAATACAGCCCAACTGAGCAGATGGAAGTGGGTGACTGCATGCATATGTGAGTAAACTTTAATCAACCAGCTAGGTTAATCAAGGATGGAAAATTTCCTGTTTTTTACCCTTCACCTCTCATACGTTTTTGAACATCTACTCGCTCAATGACACAATTATACCCATCAGCTTCCCTGCAACAACAACAGCATGTCTAATGGAAGTATTGAGAACAGCAGATGAGGCTCCCATGGGTAATCCATTTCTGTCCGTGGAAATGTCTCCACCTTTCATTTGGCAGAGCCAACCACCTTGAAATTGACATTTTAGGGATGCAAGTCCAGTTCCTTTTACCAAACCTGGCGAAGAATGGACCTTAGAGTTGGATTGGCTTACACAATAGCCTCTCAAGTTACAAAAGAAAGTGATTTTGTCTCCTCTGGTTTAATCAATCGGTTTAATACTTTTTTCCAGCTTTGTGCTTAATCAGGTGTGTGAGGCTTTGAAATCAGATAAATAAGTAAAGCTCTCTGCTTCTGCAGTAATATTTAAGGTACCTGGAGGCAGATAATTTCAATAAATTTCCTAATGCATAAAGTGATTTTGTTGCATTGTAAAGCAAGACTTTAACACTTTGGTTCTGCATCTTCTTTTGCACCTGCACATCAATATCAGCCCCACTTCTCACTTTAACAGCCATCATTAACATTACTAAAGACCACCAGTTGAAGCAAACTGAGTGTAATCCTCAGATAGCATTGCCGCAGTCACTTACTGGGGTGCTTATGCGTTTCTTTGGACTGTTGTCACCTCATTTATAGCTACTTTCAATCATCTTTAACTATGCCAGCTCTGTGTATCTCTGTTTATCAACCTTCCTTTCTCTCTTTACTGCATCTGACAGCTTGTTTCCTTTCAAAAATAAATCTAAAACAGGAAAAAATACATTAGCTTTACTCACGGGGATGCCAGGGTATTTTCCAAATTAACATTTTGTTAAGTTGTTCTTGTTGCCTAGAAATGGACCATCCTGACTTTGAAAGGCTCCATGTTTTACAGTTTAAGATCATGTTGATATTTATTATGCTTGAGTGAAATGTTTCAGTAGTATTATGCATAACAGTCAAAGTCAAAATGATGATAGGTATGTTGATTGTGATGCAATTTGGTGTACATACTTGGAAAATAAAATCCTGGAAAAATACAGAAGCCAAAAAAAATAATAATAATAATTTGAGGAATCGATAGCTTTATCTATCAAATGAATGGTAAGTAAAGCAAAGTTTGTCAAATCAGATTGAAAGAAAAGCAAAGACAAGCTGAAAGCTTTGAGTCAGACCACAACAATTAGCTCAGTTTCACATATTTGATGAGAATGCATCTACCTCATGAGTTTATCATGCAGACATAGATCTATTACTGTTCATCTTGTGTAGTTTAAGGATGAAGGAATTGTGACCATCAAAATTGACCAAGTACTGATTGAAGAGTTAGATGATCACTACTCCATAATCCCTAAAAGAAAGCGGGTCTTTAACTTCTGCAAATGGAGGAGTAGGAAAACGTAAGAGTTTTTGCTTTAGGTCTATGAGAGCTGCACCCTATGCCACTTACAATTTGAAAGATTTTGGGGAAGTAATCATAAGGTTTGTATTTGTTGTAAAGCAGTTACATGGTGGTCCCTCAAGAAGTGGATATACTCTCAATTTTTTTTTTTTTACCTTTTTTTTTTTTTTTAAACCGAGGGAAAACAGTAGTCCAGGAAATGCTGTTTCAGAAAAAGTGACATGTAAGACTACTCTATATAGTTCACCCCCAAAAATCCATCAGTATGTTTGTTTATTGTCACATAATTTCTGCTCTTTGGTTTGAGGGAGGAAGAGTTACGAAATGACTAAACCAATACTGGCACACAGACTAGTAAGAGACAGGCTCACAGACATATATACATATATCTTTATTATGTCTATGTTCAGGCTAAAGTGAACACAGCTGATGGCTAACTGTACCAGTGCAGCATAGGTTACCTTGGCTGAGCTGCTGGGCCATGTAGGTACATGTGTAGGGGGTTACTAACTGTAAAAGCAGCATCACATTGGATTTAGTAGTGGGTATACTCAATGCTGACTGAAAAAGAAGGGGGTATACTCTGTATACCTGCGTATATCCTCTACTACACCACTGCTGTGAAGTCAGTTACTCGTGTTGTGGGAAAGCCTTAACTTTTCTATTTAAAATGTTTCAGTGAATGTGCAAGCAACTACTACCGCATTGCTCAGACACTAAATAAATTGTTTTAAAAATCCTGATTATCTGGGTAGTTATTCTGAACCTAAAAAGCTGAATAGTATCTCTTGTGCTGAAAATTTCTGTTCTAAACCCTTTAAGTTAATTATTAAAGTAGTTTTGCCTGATGAATAGTGCAGCTTGTGACAGGTAAAGTTTTGTTGTTGCCTTTTAGCTTATCAAGGGGCTTCATCGTCAGATCAAATTCTAGCATCAGTATGAGCTGGTTACTCCTCCTGAAAGGAGCAAAAATCCAATACCAGGTCATTAACATCATTTATAGAAATAAAAACAACCCATGTGTTGATGATTAAATCACTACTGTGCCACACTATTCATCTTGTTTAAGTTTTAAAGCTCAGCATTTTTCTTTCCTCTAATTTTTCTTTATCTCTTCAGTCTAAACAGTATTAGCTCAGATGAAACCAAGAGGCACAGTGTCAAGAGCGTGGGCTCCGACAGCAGCTCATCAGGCCAAAACTCCCTGCTGACAGTGGACATTAAGAACTTTAAAGCCTTGTGGAACGAGGAGGTTTATCAGAACAGAGAAAGGTGGAAAGCCCAGGCTACTAAAGGTACAGTATGACATGCAACACTGGAGAGATTGTAATTTGAGACAGTGATTAAACCAGTCTGAACAGATTGCATCAACATGTGAATGGAAAAAAGTTGTAAACAAACTTGCAGAGCTCTGAAAGTCTTCACTGCTGCATAATGGAGCTAACAGGGAGTGTTTGTGGTGCTTGAATGAATAAATACACAAAAATTAAGTCAGGTTGACAGTTAAATGAACTGCAATGACACAGCTAAACATTTTTTTTTTTTAAGTAGCTTTTAAGTTGATTGTGCCAACTCAAACACATGCACTCAGCCATATCAGTTGTATAGCTTCAGTGTTTAAAAAGACAGAATTGGACTTATTTTTGTTTGGTTCCTGTAGACATTTCATCCTCCTTCCATCAGGTTTTTGTCAGCAGATGGAGCATGCACTTTCTTTCAGTGACTCATATGTGTTTAGAGAGTGTGTGTTGACTGCCCCCAGGTGGTGTAGAACATGTAATGCTGGGTGAAGCATTCTCTGCAGTTTAAAAACCTACTTCATGTCAGATTTTACAATGAACAAACCATGTGCTGAGCTCCCTCAGTTTTCATTGACTTTAAGACATTAACTAATGCAAATGAAGATACACTTAATAAACTGCCTTGTGCCCTGCTTTGTGTGACTTCAGAGGCAGAAGAAAGAGCTAAAAAGGAAGCAGAGGAGAAAGCACAACAGGAAGAGGCTATGGAGCCCCAAGAGGTCCAAAAAGAAATTGAACACCAAGATGCAAAGGAAAATAAACTGGAGGGGGAGCCACCTGAGCCATCAGAGGTCAAAAGACCACCAGATGGTATCACAGGGGAACCAGAGAAGGGATTGCAGCCTGGGAGCACCACTCACCAGAATCCTCCACTGCACAATGGTACATTTTTCTAATCCCATTGCATGGCCTGTCTGCAAAAGATGTGACAAAGTGTCTATATGTGTAATAAAAATACGATCCTCTGTAGCTAAGTGAGTATTACATCTACTCTAAATGTTTTTCCCAGTCCTGTTTTAGCACAGCTCAGACACTTGCAAACCTTTCGTGTTGATTCACCTCATCAGTAAATCTCAGATCTTAAATACACATTCTCTTTCTTTTTCTTTTTTGTTGTATGCTGTCTTCCAAAATAAAAAATAAAAAGTTGTTGTGAAATTGTAAGCATCCCCTTTCCCCTTACTCCCAACCCATTTTGTCTCTTCATTTAGGAAATTTTGAACATTCAAATTGTTTTGCAGGGTGCAGCTTTACTTTAGATGACATACTGTCAGCATGTAGATTGAACATTTAACATTATTAATTTAAAAAAAACACATGTAGTTTAATCTCCTGCAATTAAATATAAATCTGGTGAGCATGAGAAATAAAACATTTTGTCACTTTTCAGGAGAGTTGTCAGAAGGAACTGAATCTCCAGATGGTGAAGAAAATAAGAACAAAGAAATAGTTGGTGAGTTTAATCCAGCTTCTTGAAACTACAGGCTGAAAAAAAAACTGCAACATTTCTTTTGACTTGAATAAAGCCAAAATAATAAAAATTATAGTAAAAAAAAAGACTTTATGTGCTAAAATTGCATTAATTAGAGATAAAAAAAAATATATGTTAGAAAATATAAATCCTTTGTTCTTGTTAATAAGCTAATTTCTTGGTTCTTTGCTGACATTGATAGTCATTGATATAATCCATATCAATGGAAGATTATTTATTTTGTTTTACAAGCTAATAAATTGTTAATAATTGTTATGTTTCACCAAAGCAGAAGAAGTGATGGAATAATGGAGCTGAGAAGCACTGTGGCCACATTTTCAAGGTGCCGCTGCTGACCTAAACCTGTCATTTAAACCCATGAGGGACTCAGCTGAAAGGGAATTCCATTAACTGGACTGTGTCGTCCTCTACAGGCCATTGAGAAACTGACACCTTTGCTTCCATCTGTCATTACAGCGTCCACCTGTTTGTCTTTAGTGTTTACTGCATTTACCATGTTTTTATTATGTATGCAGAGACATGTGCATTATTCCTCCCTTCCTGCTTATTACTGAAAACTGTTGAGAGGATTTAGTTACCTTAAATTGGCAGCAGTGACAGTAAAAGAGGAGCCTTTTAGACGAGCAATGCTGCATGTTGGGGTTTGTTTTGTTTTGGTTTTTTTTTTGTACCTTTACTTCTTCAATCAGTCTTCTTTATTCAGCTCAACCACAGACATGTAGCTGTTTTAAAAGTCCCATTGTTTGTGTCTGCTGCAGTCTTTATATATATTTTTTATTTGTGTGGATAATGACTATTTTTTTACGTTGTGGTCATTTATTTAGTTTCTTGCAAATGAATATAAAAGTGGAGATCTGTTCAGAATGCAAAGAGATGCACATTTAAAAGACTTTACAACAGCATGTATAATGTATGTATGTACAGTACACTGATGTTAAAATCACAGATCTTCACCACTACTATTTTATTATCCAGAAACCTATTCAGATATAGAGAACTTCTTCCTGTGCTTTTAAGGCCTCTGATGTTGCTAAGGCTATAAAAAAAAATCTATTTCTTTTCCACACGTTGTGGTGTGTTTACTTTATCGTTGCTTTATATGTGCAATTCTGATGCATTTTTGTTCCTTTCCACCAGGTACAAATTGCTTTTTGTTTGTTTTGTTTTGTTTTTTTTAAAATTTATTTTATTTCATTTTGTTAATGTGGTTTTATCTTTGTAAATATTAAAAGTTTGTACATGTGTGGCTCTGAGGTGGAAAAGAAATCCACCCATGGTGCGGTAAGGGATTTTTTTTTTTATACATGTAGAATGATAATGGTAAAAATTTCCAAAAAATTAGACAGCAGTTTTTGCATTTCAGACATATCACATACACAAATGCATACAAGTTTTTTGTTTTATGTATTTATCTTTCTGTGAGATTGGTTTCTTATTTATGTCCTGTGTAATTCATGCACTAGATGTGTCTAATATTGTCACAGTGCGTGTTCTTCTCGATGCCTTCTCTGTGTATTTGAGCTGTAGCAAAATGTGAGCATTGCTACGAAATTAGAGGAAAAGCTTGTTTTTCTTTTCTTCTTCTGTACCTTCTTGGTCCTCGGTGTAATTTTAATCAGCATATTTACAGTGCGCCCGTACACCTCTTAGCTGGCCAAACCCATACTGCTTCCTTGGTGTATCTGAGGCTGCGAGTCCAAACTGTTTCTGCTTCGTAGTTGTTTGCTGGGGTTTTAATGCTTGTAATGTTGCATACAGACAATGCCACTCTTGCTTACATATGTAACAAAACAAACCCCTGCCATGGTGGTCCAACTTTTACTTTGTACTTTTTTATTTATCTTATTGGAGAAAAAGAAAATGTTTTGGCAGTATTTGCAATTAAATGATTTTTTTTTCTTGTGTGATTAAGGTATGAAAGCCCCAACATTTATTGTGCCAAGATTAAACTCTTGGACTTGAAGCTTTTACAACATACTATCCATGTTAAGCATACTGATGCATATGTCTGATATGCATTATAAAAGATTGAAAAAGGGTAATCACTTCAAGACAAAGAATTGTAGAAAATATAAAAGTTCTTTGCCACTTTGTTCTAATACTTTTCCTTCTTTTTTAATTGTAACAGGATGATGGTGGACTAGCCGTTTTTCATACACTGAAACCACTTTCTCCTTTCTACCGTACCTGAAAGATACAGTCAGTGGTTAGAAAGCCAACTGGCTGATTGTGTGCCTCTCTCTGTACTTTCCATGTCACACCTTCCACCTGTATGAAATTTAGTGATGTCATTTGAACCTGCACTGATCCAGGTACAAACAAATTACTTCATATGATTTTACACTAGTCAAAAGAATCAGTCTGTAAAGTCAGCTGGTTCATGTTTCACAGTATTTGTAATGATATATTTTATGCTACATTTTCCTCATTTTCATTTAAAGAAGTCCTTGTTCTAGCTGTTTTGTGCAATATACTCTGTTTTTGTTTGATTGTACTGATGCTCAGAGGATAGATTGTATTAGCAAGCTGTCCTTTTTCTTTTCGTCTCTCCTCTGCATGTATATGTTTTATGTTTTACTCCACCAGCTTTGTATGAAGTCATAAAAACTCAAATAGTTCAAAATTGTAAATTTAAAGTGCAACAATCTTTACATACTAGAGTTAAACCATCTTCAAAAATAGCTGCCTGATACTTGGTAAAGCAGAGAATATTTTCTGTACCAAGGGACCAACACATGTACAGTCTTGTAGTTTGCTTTACCTTCCACTTGCTACTGTGATAGCCTACTATATGAACATTTAACAGGACTTTGTACTGGTCATAATAAGAAACATAGCTGTATTGCTGACATGTAAAAACATCTGATAATGGTGTTTTGTAATGGTTACTGTTTGATGCTTTTTGTTGTTTTGTCTGATTCACTCTGTAATGACTGATCTCAATTGCTCCAATGACGGAAGATAGGTGGATGTAAAGTGTGCATGTGTGCGTGCATGTATGTGTGTATGTCTGCCACAAGATACTTAATGTGCATTTCTGATCTCCTCACTGTGACCTGCGATGTTAATGAATGCAATGAGGTGTGTTTGTGTGTTTGTGTGTGAGAGAGAAAGATAAAGCGATGCAGTGGACTGTATAAAACTGCATGAACAATTTGTTTTAAATCCAAAGCCTGTTTCAAACTACCCAGAGAGCTGATGCCACTGATATGTTCGCTTTTTTTGAGAAGGGTTGCATTCAGTATTGTTTCAGTCGACTAACAAAGAAATGGGTAGAAATTTTTTAAAAAAAAACAAATGAACTGACAGCAGGCAATTATCGTCCACTACATCCCTGAACAGACAGAATGACTGGGACTGAATGTGTGTAGGTGTGTGTGTGCGCATGCATGTGTGTGTCACTGTACCGTACCGGCCAGGCGGCCGTGTGTGCCACCCTGCTCTGTGACTGCACAGCCGTGTCAATAAATCTGGACTCAAAGGGCTCAGATCACGTGTGCCTGTCTTGATTTCTGCACAACCACACTGTGCCATGCATAAAGGGATATTCCACAACTTCTACACAAAAGACCTTCTGTGGTTCTGGAGTCTGAGAAGAATAACAATCTATTTTGAGCTACAGATTTAATTGGTTGGCCTTTGCCTCAAACAGGATGTGGCGTTTGAGAGGCATATAGAAGATTTCTGTGTAGTGTTGGCTCTAAGGCTACAGTAAAATCTTGTTTTCAAATCTAAGGAAAAATAACAGGCAATTACATAAATATATTTCCCCTCTTTTACGTCTGCTGTTCTGCCATGGTGTTACATAGTTTCAGAAAGAAAATTTACAACTGGAAGATTGAGGAATATGATTACGCTACAGGCTCACTCAAATTTCATGTGTCCCATTGATGTATATCTTGCAGTTTGAAATTGTAATTCCTACACAGCATGTAAAAACAATGCAGGGCATATGGTTGGGGGGGGGGGGGGGGGGGGGGGGGGGGGGGTCAAGCCTCTGTGGCCTGCCCCTGATGTCACCTGGCCTGCTGACCTTCAGGTGGTAAAGACATTGTAAGTATGCCTTCGGAGGCCAGAAGGTCATTTCTATTCATGCTCTGGTCCTTGCATGAACACATGCCTGCTAAGCTTCCTGAGGGTCTGCAAACGGTGTCAGGAGAAAAAATTGGCAGGCATACCCTTTGTTCAGCTGCAATACACCAGATATTTCACCTGTGAATACAAAAACATTTTTGGACGTGCTCAGTTCATAGATTGAAATTGTAATTTTCTTTAGCTGAGTTCTATCAGTGTATTTGTGCAATTTTTACACATTCAGGTGGTCTGTAATACCTCGCCACATTTTCTTCCTTATTTCGACAACCATGGCAGTGTTTCCTTTTGCCACAGTAGATTCGTGACACTGTGATAGATCATAAGAGTCTATCTGAGGAATCCATGAGCTCACACTGATCAGGATTAGTTTCACCTGGCTTGATGAATCCATATCTGCTCATCCTGGCTTGCTCTTTGTGAAAATAAAATTAAGCCTGGATGTTCTTACTTTCAATTCAATGAACCCATCTTAGTTGTTTATACTACTTTTATTCCAAAAGGTACCTTTTGGAATAAAAGGTAGATTGTTAGTGTGTACTGCAGGTATTTCTGTGGAAAAGGTAAATTTGGGGACCTGATAAATCATTTATCAGTAAATGTGGTCCGACATCAAGTTCCATTGTTACCTGTAGATTATTTGATATATAGAATAATTTTAACAAGATATTAAACATAAATCTGGATTAAAGATTATAAAACAGCTTTTAAAGTAGCTTCTTATGATTTAATCCAGTTTCAGTAAAGTCAAATAATGCATGCACATTAATTCCACATTAATTTGGTTTAAGAAAACCGAAAATTTTAAGTAGTAAAAACTGAAATCAAAATCATGAAATTTCTCAAAGAATTTCAAAGATAACATTATAAAAGTCATTTTATCTGAAAGTGAGATAAAAAGTTGACAAGTTTTTTTTAATCATTTTTCTTGTATTTGCTTAAGTAACTATTAATTATTAAGAATATAACATTCAGTGTTGTATTAGCTTGTCTATAGATTATAAAGCCACTCCTTTTAATAATCATAATATTGTGGGATGACAGTTGATTTTGGGGATTCATCTTGAATCTGTTATTTTCAATGAAAACAATCATAGTACGGAGCAGAAAAGGGAATATCTCCATTTCTAAAACAAGCAAAATACTGTGCAGATACTGAAAGCCTGTAGTTTGTGTCACACAAACTCCACTATGACGCAACTCTGCAAATGACCCACTAGATGTCTCTGTTAGACTTTAAACTTTGCTGAAGCTCCTTGAACCTCTCGGCTCAGCCTCAGAGGGCCCGCATCGCTTAGAAAGATCAACAGATTTAATGTATACTGTGCCACTCTCCCAAGACAGTGTACGGCGTATATCTCTTTATTCGCAATGTAGGCAACTCCGCAAACATTAGACACAGAGTGCATATTCATCACCAGTAGCATGCATATTCATGGGCAGGTTGATGGAGCTCATGGAGGGATGTGTATGACTTCTCAGCACAGCGCTGAGTGCTGTAGCAGAAGGCGAATGTTAATTCAATTATACGGCAGCTGTTCCTTGGTGCCCATGGCCACTGTGTTTGCACTAGAACAGAAATCTTGTATTAGGTTCCTCGCCATAAACGACCATTGCCAGGCATGAGAATAGGGACTGCCTGTAAGCAAAAGCTATCAACAGTATTTTAAAGAGCTTTTAATGCTTATTTCTGGTCTGATTGAGGTATATAGTGCCGCTGCAGAGCAAGATTTGTGTGTTGTTTTTTTGTTGTTTTGTCCCACTGTTGATTTACAGTGCTGTTGTTTTTGTGTGTTTTTTTCCCCCCGTAACTCCATTAAATCTGCTTGGCAGTAAAATGTGCAAATGAGTTTCTTTGCTGTATTAACTCCAGTCAAGGGTGGCTGGATAGAATATGCTTCCTGTGGCGACTGCTCCATCATTTTGTCACTCATTCTCATGCTTTGTGTTTGCTATGAAGTCATGCTCATGACTTTTGAGCATAAAACAGACATGTGTCTCATTCTGTGTATTCATGTATAGTTTTTCTATACACCACATTTAGAAAAAGCACACACGTGTGTGTGAGTGAGTGTGCATGTCCATGCTCCACCCCACCTCATGTCCCAGGCTTGGGCTGAGCTCCAGTACCGCTCGATGGAGGATGAGTAGGAGGATGTGGGGGTGAGGAGGGTGTGAAGGCATACACCAGCCTGTCCCTTCATTACCAAGCTCCCTGGGACTCGCTCTCTGCGATTTAATCACTGAGGCACTTGGCAAGGAGAGCTGCTCTGATCTTACCTGGAGCCGCTAATCAGTTTGCTTTTCCTTCATCAAAAAGAATGCAGCCACACCTGCAGGAGGACCTGCTCAGCTGCTTATCTTTAATATAATATAAACATAGAGTTATAGGCCCAGAAATTCACAAAAGCCAACACAGGACAAGAGTGACCAAACTGCTGATATTATTTACAGTTAAATTATTAACTTTATCGTTTTAGGAGATAATGATACATGGAAAATAATATCAGTGCCAGTTTTTTGTGGCAAACTTACTATTCTACTTTCAGATTATTTATTTTTTTTAATATATATATAACAACCCATTAGTCATATGTTTTTAACATGGACATTTAAAAAACAAAGAAAACAAAATCATCATAAAACTAAAGAAAAACATGTTTCAGAAAGCATCTTCTCCCCATTTCCCTTTTTTTTTCTTGATTTTCTGTTTTTTATTTTTTTTATTTTCAACATTTTTCCTAAGTGCTTGTGTGTTTCCTTCTGTGCTTTAGTCTTTGGCCACATGTTTTTTTGCTTTGTTTTGAGGTTTTCCAAAGCTCAGCTTTGTTTGTTTTTTTTTTGTTTTTTTTTTTTGTCCTTTTTATTGTTTTGTTTGTATACACATATCTGTTAAACTGGTGTGTTTTATGTCTTTTTCCTCTGAAATGTTTTTTTTATATATATATATATCTGTCATGTCATTTTCTGGTCTGTATCATCTTGTTGCATTTTATCAACTACTATCACATCTCCTCAATGAAGATTGGAACAAAAAAAAACAAAACAAAACACTGATGTACACTATGTGTGGCCTTTTATGAGATCCTGCTCTAACCTGACCAGAACTGACAGCATGTTGTCGCTACTTAACTACACAGGGCCACATAATGCAGCATGTAACGTAGACATTGCATATCAAGCTGTTTAATAAAAATGAAACCCTGTCTATCTGTTAGAAAGAGCACAGAGCTGCATTTAGAGTGACTGATCGAGAGCCCAGAATCAAAGGGCCCTGTGGCTCGAGCTGCTAGTGTGTCTGGGAATCAGCCCAACGCTTAAAGAGCCAAGCTTCCCTCCTCTTGACTGGAGGCCGACCCCTGAAAAGGAAGAAGCTATTTCTGCTGGCAGCCAAGTGGCTCGTTTTCTGGAAGCCTGTCAGGTGAGGAGTGGTAGCTGCCAACTGTAACCCCCTCAGGTGGGTACAAGGGGCAGGACAGACGCCCATCATGGCTGCAGCATTGTGACACACAACAGATGATGCAAGTCACAAAGGGCGTTAAGCTCCCTGAAGTCTCTAGATAAAGATTTTCAATAAAAAACGAAGAGATGATTAGAGAAATATCAGCATCCAGTCCCTGACTACCAAACCCACAATAACTCATTCAGCATAGCAGCATAAGATAAATATGCTTATGAGGAACTTGGAAAAAAAGTTGCAAATATGTTAATGTAATTTCCAAATAAACAGGAAGAAATCAAGCAATGCTCTTAAACCCAAAAGATAAGGTGATTGTGCAGTTGTGCATTAATTTCGAACAAAAATACTAAGGTTTTCCGGGATCTTTAAGGGTTCCTGTCAATGATTTTATATATATATATATATATATATATATATATATATATATGTATGTATGTATATATATATATATATATGTCATATATATATATATATATATATATACATACATACATATATATATATATATATATATATATATACATACATATATGTATATATATATATACATACATGTCATATATATATATATATATATATATATATATATATATATATATATATATATATATATATATATATATATATATATATATATATATATATATATATATATATATATATATATATATACTGTATAAGGGGAGATTGTGCCCTGTGCCCTCGGATGCCTGACTAGGTTATCACAGGGCTGGTCCAGCTGTGCTTTGGGCAGGGCCTTTGTTGACGAGGCGTGGGCAGCTTTCAGGCTCCTGGGGCTCTGCACACTGTCACACCTCACCTTATATTTTACCTCCACATTTTCTAACCTGCCTGCTGATACAGTCTCTGTGTTGTCCCATGGATTTAATTAGCAGTAGCTGCAGTTATGATCACGTTTCTTCTCTGTGTTGCTGATCCTTATGTTGTTGTGATTCATGGTTTCTTTCTACAGGTGCTCCCGATGATTGTTAACTTTTTTTTTTGTTTGTTTTTGTTAAGATGTTGAAGATAGTTTTCTGTTTCTTTATAGGTGTAGCAGCCAGTTGTGTGGTTTGTCTTGTTTAGATAGAAAAGCCGATGCTGTTGCTTTCTATCTTGTGCATCCTTGTATATCGTTCTACTTCCTGTTACTCTTTTTCTCTTTTATTTACTCTCTCCTCATTAACAAAGACCTACTTTTACTGTGAAATATTACCCTAAAAGCACCTATAGAGCTCAGATATATGTGCTCTCTTAGTTTATTTATACTGGTTAGAGAGGAAGTTATGTAGTGTAGTATTAACAACAGTTGAGCTGCCGCACCACTCTGAAAAGTAACTGCTCCAGGCTGTTGTTTACCAAATAACAGTCTCAGCATGTCGCTCTCTGTGAAACCACAAATTACTGTTTTTACATTTCTGTTGATTAAACAAATGTGATACACAAGCTTCCAATCAGACCAACTTCACCACCTCCTCTGTTTAATGAAACCATTCCAGTATCCCAGTGGGATACCATCACCAAGGACTTGTACAACCCAAGAATGCTACATTTTCTGTTTAACTCATTGTGACAACAGATCAAACATTTTGCAGTGATTACAGACTTGCACCATCCTGTCTCAGGAAAGATACAAACTTCCAGCAGAGTTGTACTGTGTCTTAAACCTTCAGCTCTGAGACACATTTATCAAACTGGTTTGTTGCATCTTTTGTTGCACATTAGGTGCAAAGTTCATTTAAATGGAAACTCAGCGAACTTCTAAATTTTGAGCTATTTGTGGGCTATTCCAGCAGCTCCTCAAACTTGGAGATCTATGGTTAAATAACTTGACAGTAGAATGAACAGAGGAGGCAGAGGTTTTTATTCATTGTCATTTGAAGTTAAAAAGAAATTAGGAACTTAATAAATGAAGTTATGACCAAACAGGAAAACTGTAGCTTAGACTCAAACTAGGAGGTCTTTTGTCCATTTAAGATTTAACAAAAGACAACAACAGCGATACATCTGCTGTGAACCACACTATTTTGCATTCTTTTTTACATTTTAGTCTTACTTTCATTTACAGTTAACTATTGCAGTCAGTCATTGTTTGGTTTCGTTTGGGGAACAGCCTCCAATAGATTTCTGGGAAGATCCCAACTTTGAATTCAATTTATCATTTCATAAAATAAGCCACATTATATTTGTTTCTGTTTTTCTATTAGAAAATATGGCCAAAGATTACCATAAGCTGCTAAAACATTAGAAAACTGATCTGAAACATATTTAAAATATTGAAAGCACATGTATTTTGCATCGTGGACCTGAATAGCCATCACACATGGCTCATCGGTGTGACATGATTAGATTACACTTGCACTGCTATCAAAACTGATATCAAAACCAAATATTTAATCAGAATTGGCACTGGAAGCTGAAATCTATTTCAATGCCCTTTTTAAATAAAGAACTGGTGTATTTTTGTGGGTCCTAAGTCCTTCAATTCACACATACAAGAAAACAGAAAAATTTTTAAAAAAATTCATAAAGAAAAGAACTGAGGACAAATAGTGAAGAAGTACTGGAGGAGGAGGGACAATTTAGACTAATGAGGAAAGATGAAAAGAAGGGATGACAAAAAACAAAAACATTTCAACACCAGTCATCTCAATTATGTGAGAAAACTAAGTCACAGTCCTGTCAATCATTCCCAGTGCCATGCTTAAAAAATGCTTCCATAACAAAATCAAAAGTTATCAAATGAGGAAAATGGCCTAAAAACAGTAGTAAAAAAATAAATAAATAATACAAAATTATTCTTAGTTAAGTGAAATGCAACAGTATCTTTCTGACTGCTGCTTTCAGGGTATTTTGCTGTTTGGAGAAAAGACAATAAATCATGCACCCATCATGATCAGACACCACTTCCTTGGTTTTACCGTGCAGTTTGTTATGCACATCATACCATACTTATAGAAAAGTAAAGATGTAGCGCTCACTCAAATATGAAATCTGACACATTTTTATTTATCTTATCACTCTCCGAGTATGGAAGTGTCGCATTCTACCACAACAGATTGTCGCAGACACTTTGAACGCGTGTGAACAGATTGTGCTTTGAAAGAGAAACGGGTGCCTGCAGCAACATTTCACGTCTGCATCCCGTCTAACAGGACTAACATCTTTACATTATACATTTTCAAAAACATATCCATTATTCATATGCCCATATTTTAATACTATTAACACTTCTGTGCCTCCCACTTAAATACCTGTCTGCTTGTTATCAAAGGAGCACCGGCAGTGTGAGTAACTTTGAGTGTAAGGAGATGAGTTGACAGAACTGCAGTAGTGGACCATCACACAAAATTAAATCAGATCTGTAAGGAGATTATTTTGCTGTATGTAGAGAAATTATGGAATTAAGATCAAATTGACACTGAAGAAACTTTTCACTTCCTCTCTTACCACTCTTACCAGCACTCAACAGCATCAAAATGAAGCCCACTTATGCACAAACAGGAGCACACAATGCTCCACCTGTGTGGGTGGAAGGTGTAGACACTCAGCAGCTGAGTGGGGCAGCATATGGAGTTTCTAATTGGGTAGAACAGCACAGCTGGAGGACACCAGTCCAGGACTTGGCCTCTGCTAATCCCAATCCTCAGCACTCCTCTGCACATGCATGTGAGCCTTTGGTAGGTGGGAGGCTGATGGGTGAAATCCTGCAACCACCAACAAACTGGTCTGCCAAGATGGTTTCAAAACATTGTTTCCGTTTGGACTTAAAGTTGTTTCTGCCTGTCTGTGTCCACAGATAACATGCATTTATTTTAAAATGAACACTGTGTGTCATGATGACAAGTGTTTCTGCTCATTTTATTATGACATTTCCAAATAATTATTCAAAGCAACAGTGGGGAACCCTGGTTCTCAGCAGTCCTGCAGGTTTTTGATGTTTGCCAGCTCCAACTCGCCTGAACTATTTTCATGCATCACTGATTACAGCTAAAAAAGTTTTTTGGATCTATTTGATATGGACCGGGTCTGCTTAAAACAGCATCTCCTGTGGCTAATGACAGAAAATATGTTCAGTAAACAACATTTCTGTGGATGAATAAGATTTATTTCTATAACATTAGAATCATAATTAATATTTGTAATATGAGTTTTATTGTTTGTTTGGTCTACAAAATAATCAGTTCAGATTGTGATTCTCATCATGTACATGAGCCTGATGATGCTTTTCAGCTTCACCTTTTTTTTTTTTAAATGGTAAAAATACGTTACATTTTTGCTAATATAACCTTTCCATATTGAGCTCATTTACATATTAATTATTGTATTTTGGAAATATTGAATTCTGTGATTGACAGTGTCTACTAGTGTTAAAAAGAAATATACTTTTTTTTCTCATGCTAGTTGTTACTGCAGCACCTCAGGTGCTGCAGTAACCATCTGTCTACAATAGCTATAGTTTAAGCTCCTATTTCTTGGTCTTGTCGATTCTGATTGGTCAATAAATAGCCCATGCAGCTGCTTATTTTTTATATGTTACATACAAAATATGCCAAAAAGCAGGCTTCAGTCTCATGGTGATGTCATTGGTAAAGGACGGATAAACTAGATTCAAACCTAAACATTTTAGGGAGGTCAGGATCAGTTATGGGATTTTTGTGGGAGATTATAAATCTCTTGAGTTTTGAGTTTTGCTTTTACTTTATTTATTCAATAAGCATGAGAAAACACACTGACAGTAAAGAAAAACCCCCAGAAAACTTAGAATTGCTTATTTTTACAAAGTCAAAAGTCAAAGTCATGATCAAAATCTGCCAAATCCACAGTTATTCCTTAATCTTAAGCAGAGACATGTTACTGAAATCTGGTGATACAATGAAGTCGGGATGAAAAAAATGGATTTGGGGGTGGAAAAAGGGAACACACACAATTATTGTTGTTTTTATCAAATAAGATGTTAAAGAAGAAAAGACAGTTTGAAACAATTATTTGTGCTTTAGTTCTGCAACAGTCCTGGAACAGCAACAGCAATGGATTGAGATGTGAAGAGTTCACTGTTGTGAATGTGCTGTTGCTGCTGATCATTAGTTTATGTTTTTTGCAGAATATGTGCAATTAATAGATGTAAACACAATATCTAAATCAAGTTTCCATTTTTGCATTTTAAAAGAAAGAAAAAGAAAAGAAAGCTGTGCATTTGACGAGTTACTTAAGAATATATTATCAGGGATTTGGCAGCAATTTATCACAAGCATCGAAAAGACAATACATCCTGTGTCAGTTTTATGGCATGTGAACAAGATTCAGAGATTATTATTGTCAGCGACTGAAGGGTTCATTTGGGTATCAACAAGTACTCAAAATAAATGGCTTGCACTTGTGTATGGCACTGCGTAAGCACTTCCTCATTTAGCCTTTGTGTTTGGCATTTAGTTAATTGCACATGTAGTTCAGTACAAAGCAATGTAATACAAATAGTGAGAGTTGTTGTTGAGAAACTGAAAATTAACATTACAGGGCTCATTATGGAAACAGTGTCATTTTTAAAAAATGTTTGAATTTGCTTCAGTTTCTTTTTTCTTTTTTTTTTCTTTACAAAAGAAATTTCTTGAAAGATGTGACTATGATGACACGTTGGACAAAATCCTGTTGTACCACCACACTATTACCGCCTCCCTTAACCACTTCACCTTACACTCATCATCCAGACACAAATCCCTTCTAACTGCTGACATCAATTGAGAAATGCTTACGACTCAGCATGCGATGTGTGGTGCCTTCATTTGCAGCTCTGCACCACGCACTGTGCCTATAAAAGCTGATAATGTGATAATTAAAAGAGCTGACAGGCAAGAACTGTCAGCGAGACGCCAGATTTACCAACCTCTGCTATTTGATCTACCTCTCAAATCACAATTCTTCCACCGTTGTAGCATAACACATGAAATAACAAATTCAATAATTAATAAGCTATAAGTGCTGCAAAATAAAAACATGTGAAAAAGTCTAAGTGGATAACGGTTCAACAAAAATCTCTCCCGAAAAACATCACAGGATTAGATTCCAAATTGAGACAAGGATTTTAGCAGACAAAAGATCACCGCCATGTCTCTTTCTCTCTTTCTCTCTCAACCACACCATGATTTATTACCTGAAAAGACAAGAGAACTAATTAGTGGAGTAATTAATTAATATAAATTTGCATATTTGCATTTGCAATTAGTGCAGTCAACTGATTAGTCTGAGATGGGGAGTTTGACTCTTCAGATGCTGGTGTGCATGTGTAAGTGTATATGTGTGTGTGTGTGTGTGTGTGTGTGTGTGTGAACTGGACCAGAACGATGCGCAGACCAGCTGAGGCTTTTTTTTTTGGGGGGGGGGGGGGGGGGGGGGGGGGGGACGGACACTGTTTTTGTTGCTATGTTTTTTCTTCTTTTTTTCATTTGTCCATATGTGGATTTCGGGTGTTTTTGTGCACACTTGCCGGTATTTTTGTGAACACATGTTCAGCACTATGTCTCACACACGTCAGATGAAGTGTTTGCAAATTCACCACGGTGTGTGTGCATGCTGTCAGTGTTGTTGCAGAACATGCTACTTGTGAGATCTTTCCTGCGCTGGGCTCAAACCAATCAGTGTTTATGCTTGCAGGCTGCTGATCGATGTCTTTCAATGTCCAATACAGAAAGATTGATAAGTTGCTTCAATTGAATTCTCCTTCCAGCAAGGTCATTCACATGCATACGTTTGTGTGTGCGACCGTGTGTGTGAGTGTTCCACCTAACTGAGGAGTGCATATACCCATATCGAATGCCAGCTGTGCCCCAGTGTGGATTTGGCAGCGTGCCACTGGGCCTTTTCCACTGGGTGTGCTTAATGTCTATGATACTGAGGAACCAACACTGTGCACACCCCTCTGTTAAATCTAAATGCACATCATCCTCTGATCCTCTTTATGTCCACAGGAATTTCTTGACCTGTTTTAAACAGAGCTGCATTTTAAAGCAAAAATGAAAAGAAATGCTGATTATAAAAATGTGTGTTGTATGATCATAACCTCAACATCTGAATTTCTGTTGGACAGCATTAAAGACTCTCAGATGTTTTTTTTTTGTCCTCTAGAACCATTTTTCCATATTTCTTTATTTTAAAGATTTGGCACTGAAGACAACAGTCTGCAGATTAATTGGTAATAAAAATGAATTGTAAACAGAATTATAGATGTTATATCTGATGCTAACAGCAAACGTAGTAATAAATGGTTTAATATGACATGGGTGAGAAGGTAAGGAGGGTGACACAGACAGCTCCTTCTCTTCACTTTACTCTTTTCTGTCACCCCTTAATGCAAGTTTCCTTTACTGTTTCACACTCTTCAGCTATCACTACTGCTGACTTAGATGTAGGCACAAAAAACTTGGTTAAGTTTATGGAACAAAAGGGAAATATGACTTTCACTTAAACGCTATCATAATATTTTCCTTTATTCCATTTTGTTGTTTGCAACCAAAGGTTACTTTTTTATTGCATCAGCTTGAGCGATGAATGTGCATTTAGAGGACTGTTTTAAATGACATCCCAAACTAAAAGCATGGCTCAATGATGAAAAGTGAGATGAACTTTGTTTTATCTGTGCAGGTGATTCGGTTGCTTTATTTCACATCCAGGTTTATCCTAAACCTGACCAGCTTTTAAAGATGATCCAGTTTCCACCAGATACATTAGATCTTTAGCGAACACAGTGTATATGCTGTAGTGATGTCTCAGATTCAAGCTGACCCCCTGTTAAACCCCTTGCCCTTCATTATTTATACCAACAGAACTTTTCAAGATGGCCGCTGAAATGTGAAAGTCTTTGAGCAAACCACCTTGTTGTCTCATCAGATCCTGGTTGTTCCTGTCATTGTTAAATGGTATTATAGTAACTTCCTTCAGCTATTAAATGAATGTTAAGAGGTGGAGACAAATAAGTATAAATTACTCAAGACTGAGAGTCAGCATTGTTGGAATCAAGTTCTGTCAGGAGTGTGTTTGCTCTCGTATAAGCAGGTGAAAAAGTTGGCAGGGAAGATTGGAGACCTTCATTTGGAAATGGAAGCTGAATGTTGGCACTAAGTGTCTGTGCAATTCTGCTTTTACTTTTTCAGTCTGAGTAGCAGCTGGGCTTCGTTTACACAACTAAGCAGTTCGGGTTTAGGCACAAAAGCTACTTAATTATAGTTACAAAAATTCCTTATATGGACTCCAAGGACCCTTTTTCCTTTAGTAATTACAATAAAGACACTTTAAATGTTTGCACAAATGGTTCAAACCAAAAATGTGAGACATGCTAAAACTTTTCCCTGTTAAACAAAGAAAGAAAAAAAAAACATTAGTAAGTGATGAAGGAGACACGACAGTCTGTAAAACTGACACCTGGACTATTTTTTTAAATTGTGTTTCAATCACTGAATACTAGAAATGAAGTGAAGCTAAAAAATAAAAAGCAGAACTCATTTTAATATTGGATATTTGTATGAATGAATTGATGCATGGTGGTGAAGAAGCACAAGCGGGAGAATTTGAAGTAAAAGACCAAAAGGCAATTATTCTGGCCTTTGACTTACTTTTTAGTGTTTTGGATACTAAGTTACTGTTTGCTTTGGTGCAGGGAAAGAGCCTAGTACCGTAACTCTGCACTGATGATGTAGACCAGGGTTAGTGAGAGCAGTTTTTCCATGTATTCCTGCTCCAACACACTTGACTCAAATCAATGAGTCTTTGTGCAGAACTTGATAGGCTGTTAGATCCATTTAATTTAATTCTGGTGTGTTCTCGTAGAACTGGCTTGAGTAACCCTGATGTAGACCGACTGTAGCCACTCATTGGTCTGACTCAGAAAATACTGCTGAATCACAGTTCTGGCCTTGTTTGAATAACTTGTTGAAAGTCTCACCTTTTCCACAGTGGTGATGCTGTTGCGGCCAGTACCAGGAGCGGAACTTGTTGCCATGGTAACCAGGTGAAATCTGGGAGAGTTTGATGTTTTCTCATGCCATGCATTCTGTGGCTGGTGCAAACAGTTAAACTTGCCAGTTTCCTTATATGGAATCAACCAGGTGATTCGGCCAAAACATCCGACACTAAATATCAGATTCAGTTTTTTCTCTGGTTTTCCAGACATGAGACAGCTAGAAGCTACTGCTTATATAGTTAGGTCTCCGTTTTTATTCTGAGTTTGGTCTGGTTCTACTCTTGTTGGACCCCACTGGTTTCATTAAGGGTGTTGCATCTTTAAAGGCCCATTTTAAATGATATCAAGTCCCTCTGTTGATCCAGATTTTTAGAAAGGGTCACTCAAAAAAAGTACTCTGATGTAATCTCCACAGACATATCTAAATAGTAACTTAGCACCATCAATAATATTTTGTGCGGCCCAGAAGTTGCATAAAAAAGATCCATGAACCTGATATAACTACATTTCTCTGCATAACAATTTCAAAAAGAGTGAAAATTTTTACTCCAAACATCACACCATGTCCGTGCCACCAGTGTCTCAAGATTCCATCTGACAACCAAGCAAGTCTGGAGCAGCTGCAAGCAGAGAAAAAGGGCTGAAAAGTTTGACATGGGCACCTCATAGTGCTGTGATCACCAAAACACATTAGTGCATACAGAAGAGGACACACATTTATTTCCATTTGGTTTCAATATGGCCGCTTTTGAGACCACTGAAATGTGATCAGTGTCTTATGCAGTTTATGAGATTTTTTGGACGGAAGTGGAAGTGACTGACACAGAGTTGTGGTCTAAAACTATTGTCATTTTAAATTCAAAGCCTCTTTTGCCAGAAATTATCTGAGATTTTGAGGACCTGAGCAGACTTTATCTGCTGTAGAAAAGGACTGAAAAAAACTCTTCAAGGACAATAAGGTCAGACATTTTGTAAAGGATCATTTCAGGTGGTGGGGTTTTAGTTTAATACTGAGGAACTTCAATGTCATAGTAGCATTGTAAATTCCCTCTACTATTAATAAAGCATTTGTCATGTGCATATATATATATATATATATGTGTGTGTGTGTGTGTGCGTGTGTGTGTGTGTGTGTGTGTGTGTGTGTACATAAACCTTAATAACTGCAAGTGTTTGGTAAATATAAAATGGTTCTCTATCATATTCTGAACCACTTTACAACTTTAATGCATTATCCTGTCCCTGATTAAATTTGGAAGACGTTTAAATGGTTGCTCTTTAGTGATGAACTGCGCTGTAAATGTGCTGAAATAAGGTTATGAAAAGATTATGGGTTATATAAAAACATATCAACCAAGCTGTATAAAACACAAAATCACTGAGGCTATTTGTTAAATTCTACAGATAAAAAGAAACTTCATTGAAACAAGAATGAAACAATGGCCATCCCCTCCATTAAGGAAACCAATAGCTCTAAACTTGGGGCTTCTGCAAAACAATAAAGCTTTCTATAGACTCTGCATGAGAGGAACTGGGAGTCTTCTTTTGTAAAGTTTTGAAGAAGTACAAACCCTTTTAAAACCAGAGAAGACTGAATGAGAAGTGAAATTCAGTGATCTTTTTTCAGGCTCTGAGGATATAAAACCTATAGTATATTTATATTTGTCTCCTAACTTGTGAAAGATGATGATAAAGCTGAGTAAAGAGTATTTTTGACCAAACATCTAGATGGTAAAGTATTTTATATTTAGCCTAGTATAAGTTGCAAGGCATCTCTATCTATCTATCTATCTATCTATCTATCTATCTATCTATCTATCTATCTATCTATCTACTTGTTGAGAATGCTTTTTCAGAATCCAGCTCATGGCTTATTCTTTTTCTTTTTTTCTTTTTTTTATCAAATAAAATCACATTAATTCATCTATCTTGCGCGGGGAGATGCAGGTATCAATTGTTATCCCTCTCTGCTCTGTGTTTCTGACGGTAAACGCGGGCCTCCCGGTGCCCATTACCGGAGCTGCCAGATGATAGGTACGGAACGCAGGTCCCGTGGGACGCTGAGCACGTGGTCTGTGCTGCCACAAGACGTCAGCGGCAGATGGCATGGGTACCCGCTGTTGGCATGAGTGTCATTCCTCAAAGAGAGAGGGAAAGGGAGAGCAGATCGCGGGCAGGCGGAGGAAAGAGGCTGCGCAGGTTTCAGCTACGACTTATTATTTTTCAGGTTTGCGAGAGAAGAAACTTAAACGGCGATCTGGAGATTTGAGGTCATGCACGGTGCACGCTGACCTGGGGTTGGTATTGTTTTTGCTTTTTTGCTTTTGTTTTAACGCCATGGACCTCTTCGACTGAGCTAAATATATCATTAGAATGCATGTTCGGTGATTTAGAAAAAAAAAAAGCCTATATATAGAGAGGAAGGTTTTTTTTCCTCAATTTTATCTTTATTTATTATTATTTTTATTTTACTTTTCTAAAGAAAAAAACGTTTGGGGTAGCTACTCACAGATGCTTCTTTAATCCAGAAATCTGATGCACCAAAGGGGATTAAATGTGACTGTTTTCACAATTACAAGGACAATGAAGTTCAATGAATGCTTTAAAAAAAAAAAAAAAAAGGTAGCAAACTGTGACATTGCCAGTTTGTTACTCTCCCGCTTGGGAAGACTTAACTACACATTAATTACCTGATATACTTTTTTTTTAAAAAAAACGTCAGGGCTGTGTTTTACTATTATAAATTATACATCCTCTTTGCTTTTACAGGAAATATGTTAACCCTGCCATTCGAGGAACCTCATATGATGTGTGAGCCCCGTTTTGGTGCCAACTATCCCCGTGAAAGCCTACCTGAGAGCCTGGAGCAGGATCGACAGCACAATCCTGACAGGTCTAACCAAGACATGAGGGAGGCCGAGGACGATCTCTCCGACAGGGAAGGGGACGACAGAGAGGACGATCAGGATGAGAACGGGCTTCCAAAAAGGCGAGGCCCCCGGAAAAAGAAAGCCGGGAAGGAGCAGATGGATAGGGCCAAATTTCGGCGTCAGGAAGCCAACGCCCGAGAGCGCAGTCGGATGCACGGTTTAAATGCTGCACTGGAGAGTCTCCGCAAAGTTGTGCCATGTTACTCCAAAACTCAAAAACTGTCTAAGATTGAGACGCTCAGACTGGCTAAAAATTACATCTGGGCCCTGTCAGAGACTTTGAGCGCAGGAAAGAGACCCGACCTGCTTACATTTGTTCAGACTTTATGCAAAGGATTATCTCAGCCAACGACCAACTTGGTGGCTGGTTGTTTGCAGCTGAACGCAAGAAATTTTCTCACAGACCACAACGGAGAGGTCATGTTTTCTGGAAGATCGCCATACGAAGCCATGTACCAGTATCCCGGCACAGACATCAACTCTCCCCCCGGCCATAGCGGGAGCACCTTGGACACGAGCACTAAGCCGTTCCGACACTACAGCTACAGCAGCTCCTACGAGCCCTACTTCGACAACCCGTCCCCTGAGAGTGGAAGCCCACATTTCGACAACCAACTGAGTCCACCTATGAACTTTAACGGGATTTTTTCCCTAAAACACGATGACCCGCCAGACTACGGCAAAAACAGCCACTATGGCATGCGCTTCTGCAGTGCGCCAGGACGCACGGCCCTGGCGCACAACTCAATGTACCGAGTCTCCCCAGAGGCCCGTTTCCCTTACGATCTTCACGTCCGCAGCCAGTCTTTCCAAGCACAAGGGGAAGTGAATGGCTCTTACCACAATTAATCAATCGGCTGGATAAAGTTCAATTTTCACAAGCAAAATAATTTCTTCGCACAGATGTTGAATGGGAACGTCATGGATTCAGACGCACAAATACTTAAAAGAAAGTGTTACTTTTTTTCCACTTTAGACTGACAAAAATATATTTTAAAAAAAACATGCGTTTGGGTGAAAATGGTTGTAATTAGTTACTTCTACACTGCATTTAAATTTGTGTTTATAAATGACAGAAACAAAACTACATTGTGTAAAGAAAAATAACAGGAGTGCAATGTAATCTTCAGATTTAAATCTGATGTGGCTAAAGATAACAATGATTGAATGTAAAAAAAAACAAAAATCGGTGCTATTTTTATTCCTAAACAAGTAAGTTGAAGGACAATTAGTTAAAAATGGTTTGGAAGAAAATAGTTTGTTCATGAAAGTACAGATGATATTTTCAAAAACGTCATTCTGGTTATTTAAAAATAATGCCAAGTTAATGAAATGAGGAATAAAATCAACAAAATGGAACAACTGAAGAAGAAGAAGAAAAAGAAGAAGAAGACGCTGGAACTTCATCAGGGAAGTTTGCTAAGACATGATTGAAGTTCAGAGAATCAGTCTGTTTGCAATAAGAGTCATTGAGCTATGCAAGAAAGCCAAATGCAATCTTTGCTTTTTAAGGAAATCGCATGTGTCTTCTCAGAAGACGTTTCTTATCTAATTCAAAGGAAGATAATTGTGTAATTCGGCTATCTAACATAAAAAAAATATAAATAAACAAACCTTTTGTAAGATGAATCTGTCATCTGAACTGGTTGCAGCAATCCAGGGAGTTGTGGGGAAACAGTCTAAGATAAAAATGCCTTTGTATTTGAAGTTTTAAAAAAAGTGAAGTAACAAAAGTGAATGTAAATTATTATTGTATTTATTTATTATTTATTTATTTATTAAGCAGTTCATTCTGAGTCTTTCCATTTGAATGTGAATAATCTATTAGAGAAAAAAATATTGTAAAGTTTAAACAGTGTGACTTTTTATGTGAATTTCTACACATTTAAAGTTTGTTTATGTTGCAATGTTGTATATTTCAACCCAGCTGAAAGTCGAGCACAGGAGGGAACAAAATGTCACATGCCTTAAAGAAAAAAACAGAGGGACAACGACCATCATTATGCAACGAAAATAAAAGTTTTGGATTGTTTGGTGTGAACTTTTGCCCATCCTCCCCACCGTGGAGCAGCTGCGATGCACTTCATGTATCTCTGCACAATGTTGGTGACTGTACTCATAAATCCAGTTGATTTTGTAATTCCAACAGAATGATGAATGGTTATTGGATGACATTTCTAATTTACTCCCACGTTTGCTGATCTGATGCACACACTTTTCTCACGCACACACACACACACACGCGCACTTCTAAAAACTCGTTATGGATCGAAAAATTCGTGAAGTAATGTGTTACTGTTTTGTGATGTGTTTGTCACAATGAAATCATAATATAATAATAAAAAAAGAGGTTGTAGGAGGCGTTATGTTGTGGCCCAGCTTCTCAGCTTTTTGTGGCAGTGATCGACAACAGATGGCAATTAGGAATAAAAAAAAAAATAAAAAAAATAAAAAAAACAATAGTGGAAAGAATCAAGATAAATCCGCCGCGGGCGTTATTTTATTTTATATTTTTTTATTTATTTAGTAGAAGATTATTTGTGTAATATTTATGTCTTACTGAGGATGTGGGGACACAGGCCTAGAAGAAGCGACGTAAAATGTGACTCCTGAACACAAAGTGAACTTTTGAGTCTTAAAAAAAAAAGTTTGACTAAAAGAAAACCATAAAAATTTCAGACGGTGTCATTAAACCTTTATTATTATAATTATAATTATTACCATCATTATTTTTATTTCCAGTTACCTGTAGCTTTTAAACTGTAGGTCCAAAGGCTTCTTTGCTGACTTCCAGCTGATCAGATGGTGTATTTGTGTCAGGAAAGCACGGGGTGTGTTGGATGCCATCCAGGCATTTCATCCTCCCTGTTATGAGACAACTGGAAACCGATGATCCCCTGGGACGCTACATACAAATAAAAACGAAGCTTCCAAGAACAAAAATGTCCAAAAAGTCGTATTTAGAATTTTACAGTATTTGCAACAGACTTTCTTTTGAGATATTTAGCTTCACTCGCTAAAGCGCCTTTCAAAGCTGGAATCTGACAGATATCATGCAGACAATATCACGGTTGGTCTATGCGCTAAATTTGTTGATGTTTAAGGTAATCACTGAGGTATATGCCACTTTTTCAACATTCCTATAACGTGCCGCAACCATTTGTCAATCCAATGTGGTTCATTCGGGTATTTGACATCAAAAGTAATTTTACTTTGAACAACACAAACAGAAGCTTTAAAAAAAACAGACCAAATGCTGCTATGCAGTCCTGAGCCTGCAGACTTCTGATCAAACTTGTGTCAGCATCGGACTGAAGATAAATTAACGAGCAGCAACACCTCCAGGACCTTGAAGACCCGATACCCACTCCCACGAACCCTGACCATCTCTGTGAAAGCGGCTGTTAATTAAACAGGCGTCCATGATGGAGGAGAAACATGTTCATCAGAATTGAGATTAAGAAGGGCATGCCAATTCTTTAATTGGTAGAGAGGAAGTTCATCTGTGCAACAATTACATTTTTTTTCCTGTCATTACATATAGGTTATTGTTGTGCATTGCTTTCCATCTTCAAATAAACTCTTCCTGCCGCCTGCTTTAGTGCAACCTGCTGCAGTTCATTTATACAGAAGGCTAATTAACCGTAGTTTAGTGATAAATGTGGAAAAACTTGAGCTGGTTTCAATCCTTATGGGTGTACTTTACAACGTAAGGTGATGTCATGGCAGCTTACATGATTATAATCATGTGTAAACATGGAAGTCAGATGTAATTTCTGTAAAGTGAATTAAAACCTAAATGTGAAAAATCATGCAAGAAGGAATTAAATGCAGGAAATGAAGGAAACTAAACAAAGAAGAAAAAGTGCAACTGGTTGCAAAATCCAGACAAGATTTATGTATTTCATGCTGATGTAATGACATCTATTTAGTGTAATATATTACATTGTGGCAATGCAGTAGATCAACTGGGAAACATAAAGTCACATCTTTCTATTAGAGTGAAGAAATGATAAAATTACATTTGTATTTTTTCCACTGAATTGCTTTGCTGTCTTCATTCCCTCATTCAAACCTGTCTCCAAGGTTGCTGGAGGTTCCTCTGGGACTCTTAAAGCAACTCTTGAGCTCCATCCAACTAGAATACCAAACCTTTTTTACACAATCCAGTGAGTCTCACCTCGTGTGTGTGAATTAGGGTGTGCATATGTGCGCTTGTGCAGAGAAGTAGGTTTAAATCCCTCTTTGGGTCTCACATAAAGGCTGGGGAACAAGAATGTGCAGGAGCAGAAGTAGCAGGGTGCTTTACGCCTGCAGGGTTCACAGGCTGGCATGCTGCAGTTTAGCACTGGGTCAAACATGTACATGCACCTTACATTCATGCAGCTTATTAAGCTTGAGGTTGTGGGATAGAATAGGGAGTAAGGCAGGAGGAGGCAACATATGGCCAGGCTATTAGTGTGAGAGGTTAAGGTAAGAAATGGGAGATATGCAGTATACGAGAACAACATGCAAACAGCCTCTGCTTTGATGGGATAGTCGCTAACAAAGGAATAAAAATGTCAGAAGTTGAGAAAAAGTTTAGAACACTTTCTTAATGCAGACAATGCAGTGCTATATATATTTATATATATATATATATATATATATATATATATATATATATATATATATATATATATATATATATATATATATGTGTGTGTGTGTGTGTTTGTGTGTGTTTGTGTGTGTTTGTGTGTGTGTGTGTGTGTGTGTGTGTGTGTGTGTGTGTGTGTGTGTGTGTGTGTGTGTGTATTAGATTTCAAATAAATTATGGTAATTTATTATGATGACTATCACTTTCCTGCAATGTCTGAAAATCTGAGCTCCAGTCAAGAAAAATGAAAATAATGTTCCCCACTACGTCGACTAGCATCCTCAAATTTTGTGCCCATCCCAAACCCCAGATGGTATGGGATGGGAAACGTTCCCCCATTAAATTCCTAATAATCATTTCTCCTGCAGAATTGGGGGTGGTGGCAGTGGGGATGGAGGAGGGTTGGGTGCGAGTGTGCATGTGTCTGTGTGTGTGTGTGTATGGTGTGTTCATGGAGGAAAAGGGGGTGAGGGGGGTGAGAAGTGAGGATTGGGTTGGTGGGTGAGGGGAGTTGAGGGATTTTGTGTTTTAATTAGACAGATTTAAGGAGCTGAAGCCCCCCCTCCTCCCTCTCTGAGCATTAGTGTGTGCTTGTTGTGGTGGTGTGGGCACTCATTCACTGGTTCTTGTATTTCTGCGCGTGTGGGTGCATGTGTGAAGAAATTATACAAAGGCTACAAGCAGGGATGTGCATGGATTGTTGTGTGTGTGTGTGTGTGTGTGTGCACGTGTGTGTGTGTGTGTGTGTGTGTGTGTGTGTGTGTGTTGCAGGTCACGGCAGGCACGGTGCTGCAGCAGTGGAGGACTGACACTCCACTACTACGGGCCAGGATCTCATTAATGTGTCAGATTGGTGGATCAGTCTCTCTGGCAGCCGGCCCGGCCTCTCACAGGAAGTACTTTCTCTCTATCTGTGAACTTGGCACTGAAAGGTTAGGCGGAGGGAGAGGGGGGAGATTGTATTGGCCTGGAGGAGGGAGGAGAGAAAAAGCATTAATTATAGTATTTGGTCTGATTGGATAAATATTGGGTGAAGGATTGAGGTTTAAGTACTGCATTTACACGTCAGGGAGTGGAAGTGCATGAGTTGTGGAAAGTAGCGGTGACAATTTCTCGGGAGTGAAAGAGACAGACTGACTTTTGCAGTTGGACTATTTTGGAGGTGGAGATATGCTAAGCATGTGACAGGAGCATCTGTCACTACATCACCTTTGTGCTTTGTGCGCTTTGTCTGGGGGCACTTTGACTGGGTGTATATGCAGACATGTGTTGAGTGTGTGTGTGTGTGTGTGTGTGGGGGGGGGGGGGGGGGCTACAATACGAGGGAGTAAAGGGTGGGTTTTGGAGCAGGTGGGAACATACAGGGGTGTGATCCTCTGACACCCCAGCAACACCCTATTTCAGAGCAGAGAGAGGAGTGCTGCTGGGTGGAGTGGTTTTGACTCCCTTGACTGTGAATGTGAGCATCTGGTTGTCATGACTTCAGTGCGATGTGAGATAGACGGATAACTCAAATAAATCCATGAATAATTTGAGACAAGATAGATAAAAGCTTTAAGTTGAGCATAATAACTTCTTCTAAAATATCACAGCTTCACCAAATGCATTCTCAGACTGGCCCCAATTGTTATTCATCTTTAAGTTTGATTGTTTGAAATGACAAGATTTATCTTTTTAAGAAAAATAAATTAAATGTGAACATTGTCTTTGTTTGGGACAAGTTGAGCATTAAAATCTGGGCGATTTGATATTATTGTTTAAATCTTTATTTAATAGATGCACAAAAATTGATCTTTGGTGTCTAAATTCACCAACTTTATTGTATTTTGAAAGTAAAAACACATTGTTAATTTTGATGCAACGACACGTAAAAATAAATTTCTTTTCACTATATTTTTTCATTTTGGGGGAACAAAAGGCACCAACTGATGCAGCTTTGCAGAGGAATTTGCATCCGTTTTTAGCAGCTCAACACTTAACTTAGTTGACAGTTGTCTAATTCTCTTCTTTGCAATGCTTCATTTTCAATAGGAAGCAGGTGTGTTCTGCAGACAGGCCATTCATTCATACATACGCCGTCCTGTTGGGAAAAGTGCAGAATGATGTCTGGCATAGCTTGTCCTGCTAAAATGAACTCCTCCAGGCATAAGAGGTCACTCTGGTGGTTGCAGTTTCCGAAGAGATCCACGTCCCAGACACTGATACACTTCTTTTACTGTAACATCACAAACACTGTTCAAAACAGTTTCTTTCATCACAAGGTCATCAAAACTGTTTTTTTTTTTCAACCATTGGACCACAGAGCATGCTGACAATCTATCTGTCTGTCTGAGAAGAAGAAAACTGCATTTTTCTGCAGGGTGACATTATATCTTCCTTCATGCAGTTGCTTTCATGATATCCTCTTTATTATTTTCTCTAAACACTATTTAAACAAGTGGATTTTATTTTTCATTGAAATCCTCATGTTTTAAAAGAGCCTAGAAGTTCTTAATGGGATTAAAGAGGACCGGCTCATTGTTTGGCTCATTTTATGGCTTGTGCTGAAGATCCAAGAAGGGAGGTACTGGATGCACGTGTCGGAGCACTGATATTCATCAACATTATATTCTAACTGAATGTCACAGTTCTTGCAGTTTTCGATAATCTGTGGTTTACATGCAGCTTCAAAAACAGGAGAGAACCCCCAGCACTGATCTTTTTGGTATGTGTGCAAGGAAGAAAGGTATTTCTGCAGTTGATCTTATTTCTTCTGTCAGATAAACTCTGGGTTATCCTCCTATCTATCCCTCTTTGGTTGTGCATGTAAAACTTGCTATAACGTAATGTAGTAATTATAATGAGAGGTGTCATTTTATCAGTTTGTTTCTAATCATCAGTTTGCATGAGAAGATGTAACTCAGTGGTGTAAGTCACTGATCTTTGGCATTTATTTTTTAAAACTACGGTGATCATAAGGAATTTTTGGGCATAATCCTGAGGCCATCTTTCTACTGACGATCACTCAGTAGACAATCAGACACCAAGCTCACTTTTGAACTTTAGGTGATTGCTACGCAGAAGCCTAATGACCTTTTTACATTTATCATGCACATTTAACGGTGACTACTCCCAGAAATATGTTTTATTTGTGTTTAATTGAATCAGTGCTCACATTTTCTTCCATTGACTGCTGTTCTAGGTTACTTAACTTATTATAAATCAAGACCAAAGAGGGTCATCAGATTGTGTAGTCACACCTGCATAAGGTGTAGAACCTTATGCAGGTGTGACTACAGGGGGGGGGGGGGGGGGGGGGGGGGGGGGGGGGGGGGGGTTCAGTTTTAGCTGAAACCTAAAACTTTCAGCTGATTGACAGAAACCTGCTTGTATTGTATTCTTGTGAACACCAAATTTGGTGTGTATGCATACACTGCTAAAAAAAAAATAAAGGAAACACTAAAGTAACATGTTGTAGATCTGAATGAATGAAATATTTTTTATGAAATACTTAGTTCTTTCCATTCTTGAATGTGCTGGCAACAAAATCACACAAAAATTATCAATGAAAATCAAATGTCAATCAAACCCCTGGAGGTCTGGATTTGGAGTTAGACTCTAAATGAAAATGGAAAAACACACTACAGGCTGATCCAACTTTGATGTAATGTCCTTTAAACAAGTTAAAATGATGCTCAGTAGTGTGTGTGGCTTCCACGTGCCTGTATGACCTCCCTACAATGCCTGGGCATGCTCCTAATGAGGCGGCGGATGTTCTCCTGAAGGATTTCCTTCCAGACCTGGACTAAAGCATCCTGGACAGTCTGTGGTGCAACTTGGCATTGGTGGATGGAGCGAGACATGATGTCCCAGATGTGCTCAACTGGATCCAGGTCTGAGGAACGGGCGGGCCAGTCCATAACATCAATGCCTTTGTGTTCCAAAAACATGAGGTCTAGCATTGTCTTCCATTAGGAGGAACCCAGGACCAACCGCACCAGTATATGGTCTCACAAGGGGTCTGAGGATCTCATCTCGGTATCTAATGGCAGTCAGGCTACCTCTGGCGAGCACATGGAGGGCTGTGCTGCCCTACAAAGAAATGCCACCCCACACCATTATTGACCCACTGCCAAACCGGTCATGCTGGAGGATGTTGCAGGCAGCAGAACGTTCTCCACGGCGTCTCCAGACTCTGTCATGTTTGTCAGTAGTACCCATAATGATCAGAGCATTGGGGGCCGTGTACCCCTCACTGGCGAAACATCAGACATATATATATATATATATATATATATATATATATATATATATATATATATATATATATATATATATATATATATATATGTATATATATATATATATATATATATATATATATATATATATATATATATATATATATATATATATATATATATATATATGTGTGTGTGTGTGTGTGTGTGTGTGTGTGTGTGTGTGTATGTATGAATGTATGTATGTGTATGTATATAGATATTTTAAGCGAGTTGAAATTGGTATATATATGTGCCAGTACACTTGAGAATAACTGTATATTGTTGATGGACCCAGGGGGCCCACTTCCAGATCTCAATGGCCTCCCTGATCCAGCAGCGGTATTTACTGCTTACTGAGATGGCTTCAGCTTTTTCCCAATCTATAATACAGTGTAATGTTTTTCTTTTGCAGTGATTAAATAGGACAAATTTAAGACTTTTTTGTCTTTTTCTGCCCAAGCGTATCTTGCTGTTGTTTTTGTCTTTGCATTCTTTTCTTTGAGTTTCCCCAATATATACGTTGTTGTATGAGAGGCAGGGTGTTTTTCTACACCTTAATACACACATATGATGTCATCCTTTGCAAGGTGCCAGACAATGTAAATATAAGGCAGGAAATTTTATAAACTATAGCAAGAAAGCATGTTTAGTGTTGAACAAAAGGTGTCTCACCAAACACATGGAAAAAAGTATTCACAGTCCAGCAGGAAGGCACAGTAGTAGCAGTATCATGTGGTAGTATCATGCTGTGGAGATATTTTTTTGGAAGAGCCTCAAAAATTGATCAAAGTTTAAGAATGATAGATTGTACAAGTAATAGGCAAATTTTAATAGGACTAAAAGGAAATTTATGTATTTTAAGGGGAAACTAAATATCTTGGAACTTTTTATTTAAAGTTTAAAAAGTGAGTGACCAAAACATCCATTTCTACATCAGACCAAACTGGCAATGTCCGAGTCAAAGATGCAGATTAACAGTAACATAAAAGTTTAAAAGATGTCTTACACTGTGGCTACAGTGTAAACCATTTCCAGATAAAGGGTTAATTTATACATGAATCAAATCAGTTGAGGAAAAACATGAAGCTCATAGGCTCATCTCATGTAAAATTACTGCAATATGATGTTTTTGTGTCAGTGACTTTTGTGATGACCCCAAGTGGAGACTTAGAGGCAGAGACATATTCCAGATCTTCATGATAATAGGAAGTCAGGGACTGGGAAATTAAGAACTGGAACAGAACCGGGAGTAAGATAGTAATTGTTAAGGTGAAGAGTTGAAGGTGGTCTGATCTGTGAAATCTATGGCACAGAGAACCAGCAGATTGGAAAAATAATTAAAGGACAGATTTTAACTTGTCAGAGTAATTTCAACTGTATTTTTTCCATCTGTGTGTTGTATCTTGGTAAAAACTCTTCTCAAACATGAACACATCAGAAGTCCTGAATTCTGGAGTCATCTGAGAAACTTTTTCTACTCTAGAAGTTCAGCAATAATTATTTAACATTCAACATTTATTTATTGATAGAGGAATGACTCCTTGAGATGCACCATCTTGTTTTCAAGGTGGCACTCTAAATAAAAGTAACAACACAAAACAAGAGCAGCAGCGTCTTCCAAAAAAAAAAAAAAAAGAAAGAAATTACAAACAGGAAAAAAAGAATTAGTAAATAGATAAATAACAAAAGAACAAAATAAAACTAGATAACATATGTAATACATGAAATAATTATCAATCATACAGCCATACAAACACACACACACACACACACACACAAACCACTCTCGTAACCCCACCCTCCAACCAATGCTCAAAACCTGTTCAAGTTAAAGACGTAGAGACAAAGTGTGAAGATGTGATGCTGATAGCCACTCAGAAACCAAAAAGAGAGAGAGGGAAAAGATGGAAAAAAATGTGAAAAGATGGCAAATGATGGGCAGAGGATCCACAGCTAAACCTTGCTAAATAAAATGCAGCTTTAGTGTCCTAAGGGCATACACGTTTCTCCAGATTCACAGAACAAAAGTAACAAGTTTGCAGAGACTCATGGGGAATCCATGCTTACCAGGAACATCATCGTTCGTCATTATCACTCTCTAAACATGAGTTATGTGCTTCACTGTTTGTGTTAGGCTGTGTTCAGATAATTTTGTTGGGATTTTGAGTGCTGTGTTAATATTTAACCCTTTAAAGCCCAACATAAGAAAAACTGCAGCAGGAAGTCCAAATTTATTTTTATCTAAAGTCTTTATTTAGCGCTTTAACAGAATCAGAAAAGAAATATGTTGTGGGTGTTACCATTTATTTACCACATGATCTCTCAGATTTATAAGAATCTTTTTCTTCCTTGAATTCACTTGTGGGCAAGAGAGGAGTATCATATTGTGGGAAAGGGTTTTGAGCAAGTTTATACTATAAGGTGATGTCAAATGTCTTAGAAACTGTATGATTTGGTGGTAAAATAATCTATACTATAGAGGGCAGGATACATAGAACTAGGGGAGGCATGTTCCATCACCAGCACCACATTGTCAACTGAGGAGAGAAGAACAAACTCTTATTGGAGGCAGAGGTAGCTGAAGATATGATCAGTTATTTCAAAGGACAGGTAGTCATTATATATTGGATAGTTTTTTCATTTTCACTTCTCCTTCATTTCACCAGATAATACTTCATTCACATGAAATTTTTTGGGACAAAATTGCATAAGTTTATTCTGTTCAACAATTAAAATATAAATAGATAGATAGATAGATAGATAGATAGATAGATAGATAGATAGATAGATAGATAGATAGATAGATAGATAGATAGATAGATAGATAGATAGATAGATAGATAGATAGATAGATAGATAGATAGATAGATAGATAGATAGATAGATAGATAGATAGATAGATAGATAGATAATGTGGATGATTTTAAACTACCGTCATCCACATTCCCATTTGGAAATGAGAAATCACCAACATTAAACATGTAAGAACAAGTAGGAACTTTCTGGGCTCATCTAGACTAATTATATAGCGCTTTGTGAGGAGTCATTAAGTACATAATTAACTATCTATTAGTATGAAGAAAGAATCCATTCATAATATCTATACTAAAAGGGCTTACTTCTCTTTCTTTACTCATAAAACATCGTTTCATAATTACCCCTCCTTATGATTAACACAAATCTTGATTGAGATTCAAATATCTTATCTGTATATCATCTGAGATGAGGTTATCACACCAGTGACACCTTTCACTGTATTAGATGAATGCTCAATGAAAAAAATCTCAGTCTGAAGTCATTTTCTTCCCTGAGCAGGATGTGTTTGCAAAAAGAGAAAAAAGAACTTGGTACACATGCATCAGCTGGCAAAAAGCAACAACAAACAACAATGTGCATCAGCTAAATCCAATTAAATCTTTTCAATAAAAGAGAATACTTATAAAGAGTTTACATGGTAAGACATGCAGATGCATGATGGGGGACTGTTGTGAGGGTTATGACAATAACAAATGTCCAAACCTGGCAGGAGAGTCATCGTATCAATGTATGATCTCGCTGCTGTTGAATATCTCGCAGTTTCTTTTTAGTATTCAAGTCCATTCTGTGCCTTCACCAATCTGTCCCATACTGCCTTTCAAGCATTTCCTGTGGGACTCATGCTGTGCTCGCAAGGCCTCTCTCTCTCTCTCTCTGACACACACAAATACACACACACACACACACAAACACAGATACTGTGGTGACTGCAGAGGGAAGTGAGCTGTCTGTGGAGGGTTGGATTCTTGGTGTCGGTCCAAAAATGTGTCACTCGGGACACGCATGGCCTGCTGGAGGCAGGAATTCTGTCGCTAATGGGCCCCGCAGCCGTCGGCACCACCTGGGGATATGGGAGACGGGGTGGATGGATGGGGGAGGACTGAGGAGGCTGGGAGGAGGGGGAAGAAGGGAGAGAAGAAGGAGTGTATGCAGCACAATGTGTGACTAACAAACAGAAGGGATCTATCTATCTATCTATCTATCTATCTATCTATCTATCTATCTATCTATCTATCTATCTATCTATCTATCCATCCATCCATCCATCCATCCATCCATCCATCCATCCATCCATCCATCCATCCATCTCAACACTTAATTATTCAGCAGGTTGTTAAAGCAGCTTTAATGCCTGTTTTTCATCTGCAGCAATAAAGAGACTTTCCAAATTCTATTAAACATAAACCAAGTTGTTCACCGTCAATATGTTCTTTGAACTTGTGGAATTAATGTATTTAGAAGGAAAAGTCAACATTTTCCCTGCCATGAAAGGCAGCTTATAAAAAAATGTGAAGGCATAAACAGGCAGGGCAGGTGTTGACGATGCAAATGAAACGGATGACAGATGGTGAGCCTCGCGATTGCTCACTGTGCAGATAATGGATGGAGGTAATCAAATTCCTCTGAGGCTTTGGGACTTTCTTCAGAACTTTCCCATCAATTGCACCATCAAACGGCATCGCCATCAAATATAGCCCCCCTCCATCTCAAAAGAAGGGTTACAATGAAGTTACAAGGTTTTTATTTTCTTATATTAAGAGGCAACTTTCCAGAGCAGTGTGAAAGATAGACTTTCTGTTAATGCTTATGAAAATGACAAAGGATAGTGGATCCATTCTTCTCCGTGGCTAGTTAAGGCATATTTGGACCTTATTGAAACCTTTGCAAATAATGCATGTTCATGTGTGTAGCATTAAAAGAGACTGCGGAAGTCTGAACAATAAACTGTGAGGCTACAATAGAAAAGCAACAATCAACAATCAGTTGGCCAGGAAATCAAGTCTGCAGGCAAGACTCTGCCAGTTCCATCTGAGCAAAACTCTCCTCTCATGCTCTGTGATCAGCTCTTTCAGAGATTTACATTTGAGTTGTGAGAGTTGGTAGTTCAAAAAGGAGGATCATAAAAATGGGCATGTGATGGATAATTTTCATATTCCCATTGGAGGGAAACGGGCTGTAGTTGTGTAAATGCCCCCCAACAGTGTGGTGATAGCCATTTGATTTTCATAGGGCCCAGTTTGAAGGTCAGTTTAATGGTCCATTTGTGTTTTGTGGTCGTCTTGCTTCAGTGGAAGCTTCAAAACAAAAAGGGTCAGGCAACATAGTAAATGTGTTTTTTTATGATTAAAACATGCCATTAATTCACACTAAGTCTTTGAACAAGCTTGTTTTTGCTGTAGCTAAAGCTTAGGCTGTCATGCATTCTGAATGAGTAGATTCAGTAAATGTACAGACTTCCTTGTCAATAAGATGTAAGAGTAAAACTCTTGCGCTGGACAAACCTTGGAAATGCAAATCTCTGCTCACGAAAGGCATTTTCCTGTCACAACTCTCAAGCACAGAATCATAGGCCTTGTGCAATCACTCTCTTTCACACTTCCAACTAACAGATTCAAGTATCACACATATGTTTGCACAGAAAGCGTAGGAGAAAGCATCATAGAGGCATGTAGTATGTTGAAAACGTAACATACAATGTTCTTTTTCCTCAATGTGATCATTTCTGCTCAAAATTGCAGCAAAGAGCGAGAAATCTGTATTCTGCAAAGTATTATTTATCTGAATGGATACAGTATTTACCTTTTTACTGCAATAAAATGCACAGACATTAGTATCACATTTCTACTTATGCTGGAGGGAAATTTTTTTGTGGGCGGGGGGGGGGGGGGGGGGGGGGGGGGAGCACAATTTAAGAGACAACACAGGAAAAAAACTTGTTTCCTAAAAAACCCAAAAGTATTTTAAAAAAAATTCTCCAAATCAAATCACAGAATTTCACAAAATACAGCACAAAAGACAACAAACATTATAAAAGTGAGTTTAAAAAACACAAATACATTATTTCCTAAAAAGCTAAACATGGAAGCATAAAACACTAATAAAAACCACAAAACAGAAAACACCAAATTATTAAACCAATTACACAATATTTCACACATCACATTACATAGGCCACAACAAGAAAAACCTGTTGTCTTATTTTAATTATTTCATACTATATGTTTTTGCACATGCTGTTTTGTATTATGTAGTTTGTAAAATGCATTATTTGTTTATTTTCCTGGAAAAAAAAACTGTTTGTAAATGGCTTTGTTTTGTTTTTGAGGATCATATCATTTTCTCTGTGCGGAACATCTTGTTTTTTGTTTGTTGTGGAAGTATTTTTAGCTGCCTTTTCTAAACTGTTTCAACATTTTTTACTTTCAAGTTATATTTTTGTCCAGCATAGTTGTGATATGCACCTCAGGGCCGCCGTAGATCAACTTGCGTTAGGTTTAGGATGAAATTCTAAAAACTTTGAGTTGACGTTGCTCCTCAAAACCTAATACAACAAAACTTACAAAAATAAATAAACACAATGAACCAGCTTCTAGCAAACAAACGTTCCTGTTGTTCCTGCCCTGCCAGATCAAGGGCGCCCACACAGTCAAGTGAGTGTAATTAACTTTTCCAAACTCATTTGGATAATCTTTCCCTCAGTTACCTTAGCTTGTGCGAAACTCCCAATTAATTGTATCCCTAAAAAAAAATAAATCACAAAACAACTCCATGTGAAATTTCTTAATGAATTCCTTTGTCTCTGGCTGGCACAGATGAGGCATGAGAAAGGCACATGTACGGTGAGCATATTAGTTAGGCAAGCCCATGTGATGGTGCCCGTTCACGGCTGACGGAGTGTTGGTATCCTCGGGCATCTCTGCCAAGCTGCCAGTCTGTGCCGTCACACCTTGCTGCCTTTAAAGATTGCCCTGCAGAGACGGGAGGGGTACGGAGGGCCTCGCGTTTTTAACTGCGCGCAGTCTGGCAACCCAGGAGAGTTTACGACTCAGGATCGGTGCCAAGAACTGCCCACCAGAGAGAAGGGGGTGGGGGATGCAAGAAGATATGGGTGTAGAACACACACACACACAAGCACATAAAATCAGGCCTGTATCAGTCACATTCCCATAAGGTATGTGTGTGTGAATATTTGAGTGTTTATGAACTCTTCTGTGCATGAGTGTGCGTAAGCGGACACAGCTGAGGCCAACAGAGGGGAGCACATCCAGCAAAACTGTATGTCAATTCAATTCATCAAGCATTCCGTGTCATTTGTAAAAGAAAAAAAAGAAATAGAGTGCACATATAATGTAGCCCAAACACCTTACACACACACACACACACACACACACACACACACACACACACACACACACACACACTTTGCCTTTTCTCTGTAATCCACACAAATGGCAGTGGATGGCAGAATGTAAATGAGCTGGTTATTACACAGCAACGTTCATCAAGCTGAGCTGGAAAGACTTCAATGGCCCTGATGAATATGCATGCAAATTTGTTAATTAAGTTAATTATTCTGCTGAAAATTCATTTGTCTTCCCAAGGACATTTCTGCGATGATTTTAACATGTTTCCACCATTAGTCATGCACGGTGCTATTGAAAATCACTTCTGTTCACCTTTTGGAAAGTTGCGACCAAAAAAATGGAGATTGAACACCTACAAATGAGGAAGAGGAGGGACGAGGCTTGCAGAGGACAAAATATCAGGGCCGTGGAGTGTGGTCGGAAGTAGACGGCAGCTGGTGCAGCCTGAGGATAAGGAAGGGCAAGCCAAAAAGCAGGGACGGTAGGATATTAGCTCAGTGGGTAGAGCATTTAAGAGTTAGTGCCAGGTCCTGAGATCCAGGTCTTATCAGGACCTTCCAAGATAAAAAATGTTTTCAGTCTTTGGATTAAAAACTACTTCTAACAAAGAAGTATGTCAATGACTTGCTATGTAAATTTCAGTGTGGACAAATCTATGACATTTGTTAAAGAGTTTAGGCCAACTTATTTAGTAGCTTTGTCATTTAAATTCTTGTAGTTTATGAATAAATAATCAACCAAAATATGTCATGAAAGTGCAGGTGATACAAAATCTATTTAGAATAAGCTTATTATATGTCACATCATCACATCATATTTTAGTTTTTTGAAACAGTTTTGCAAAACAGTCTTTAAATAAAATGCTGCCTAACTTGCCATGTGCTGTAAACATATCTAGTCTGTGATAATGAGATGAACTTATTGCAGGTATATTTCCATATATGTTCCATAAAGAAAAAAATTGAGAACTAAATTGAGAACTAACTCCAAAAAGCCAGTCTGATAATTGGATAATTGATATATATCTATCTATCTATAGCAGGGATAGATAGATAGATAGATAGATAGATAGATAGATAGATAGATAGATAGATAGATAGATAGATAGATGAACAGAACTGTTTGATTTCAACATCTTGGGTCCACAGTTTTCCCACGGACTAAGGGGCCACAGTCCTGGATGTTTTCAGTGTTTTCCTGCTCCAACACACCTGTTTTTAATTAAAGCAATATTGTGCAGAACTTCATAGGCTCTTGCCTTCATTCAGGTTGCGTTGGAGCAGGGAAACACTGAAAACATGCAGGACTGCAGGCCTCATAGGACTGTTTTACAATGCCATTGTTCCAACATATAGAGACCTCTCCATCATGAGAAAATATTTAAGTTAAGGCTTTTGCTTGTTGTTTTTATTACTATTTTACTCTCAAGAGATCTACAAGCTGTGCATGTTTTAAGTATATGCTTGTTTATCCAGTATTGTCTACTCTACTCCAACATTCTTCAATAGTTTCATCACATGATTTGCAGTGTCAGAGTGAATGTCTGTATACTCACAAGAAGCACAGTATGGATTGTGCCAGGATAAAAATGTTGTCAAAAACACCAGACTGAACTGCAAAAGACCAGCATTTTGAAATAATTGCCTCAATACTGACAGTCAAAAGTCCTTGTCAATGTTATTGCTTCTTGCTTTTTGGATTGTAAGGTTGTAACTAATGGTTCAGCACCAGCAACAGAGCTCATCACAGAGCTGAATCAACATGTGTGTAAAGGAAAGCCAGCACACTAGAATATGTGGCTCTAAACAGACACTGAAATTCAGTGATTTCATTTTTCAGTGTTTTCAGCATTTATTAATTGATGTGATATTATAATTATGACATTAAAAATTAACTTTGATAAAAAGTCTTTTTGTGTCTCATGCCTTATCATTTAAACTGCTGTTACTTAAACTTTGCAAGTAACGTGACATGGTCTATATACGTCCACAGTCCTTTAGTCCTCGTCTGTTTCTTACCACAACACAATCTTCTTGTGGAATACAAATGTACTTTTAAAAAAAAAGTAAAAAGTGCAAGAAGTTTAGACACAAAAGAAGCCAGATGGGTAAAATTTGAGAGAAACATCAGGATGCGCTGTTTGATACATCAAATAGCCAGTTTTAAAGAGGCAGCAAGGCTTAGTGTGAATATCCAGATGTTTGATTTGTTAATTAAGTCTCCATGGCAGTTAATCACTAGGTTTTTCAAACTGAAAACAGCAGGTGAGTAAAGGAGGACGACCCTAAAAAAAAAAAAAAACAGAGATCTGGTGGTCTCTGATATGCAGACAGGCTGCATTTGTTCTTCATAGTTAATGACTGATCACAAAGTTGGTTAATCAACAAATTAAACATTAGGTTCACAACATTAGAACTACATACAAATACATACAAATAACTTTTATTCAGCTTTGTGTAAGAATGTATAGATATATTAACTATTGTTATATTGTGTTATGATTTAGCTATGTATTTATTCATTAAATTAAAAAGTTAAAATCAATAACATGGGCCATCTGCTTTAGGATGGTACCAGATTCCCTCTAGTGGACAACTTTAGTACTGCAGCGGAAATGAACAGACCATCATGTTGCATAAAAAGATGGAAAATCAATATTATTTTCTTTTACACAATTCTAAATCATTGCATTTTTCGGTAATAAACACTTTGGAAATTTGTGTTTACTGTGATGATAAGATTGTGTGTATAAAGAGTGAAATGGCACATTTTTTCTTTTAATTTTTATTATATGACATCTGAACAAGATCTGAGGATTAAATACTGTAATGAACTGTTAAACATTTAAGTTTGTGACATACATGACCTTCTTAATTTATGTTAAATCCCCAAAGCAAGTGTTTGTTATCTTAAGGCTTACACACTTCATCAGTTTGCACATAGTTTCATGACACACTAGACTGGCAAGCAATGAGACTTTATTAGCAATAAGTACAAAGCACACAAATCTACAAATTAAAATGAATCAATTTAAGTCACATATGGTTGGAGTAATTATCATTAAAGATAACTGACATTAAAGCGGTTGAGATATTGATAGAAACGAGGAGGGAGAGTTGCCCCGGAGAAAAGATGAGTGTGGAGGGAATGTTAAGGCCAGGGAGGGATGGTAGTACACACCATATAAGAAAACAACAACAGCTGTTTTGCTCATGGCTAAAAAACAGGATTGAACAACAACATCATTTGCTGAGAAAATTATCTGGAAAAAGAGAAAGTTTTCTACTCAAATTTAAAATGTAGGACACCTTAAATTGTGGCCTACAGAAGTGCTATGTAAGGAAAAACGTATTTTTCTGGTTTTGTTTTTTCTCTGCAATAGAAGTTATTCTATTGTTTTATGCACAGTCATCTATTTTTTCTTTCTACAGCATGCTGGTGTTGCACAATAACCTGAACTTTGAATTGAGCAAAGATTTTCTCAGTTCCTGTAATTAAACCAGAAAGTGGATGATGTGTGCCGTACAAGTTTAAATCTACTCTCTTGTGAACACGTTGCAAGTTATTCCCATTTCTGTACTTGACTTTGAAATTGATTTTACATTGCTTAGGCATTCATTTTTGCCTTCACCAAGGCAGAGGTCATGTTGGTTTGTGTATCTGTCTGTTAGCAATACATTTCAAAAAGTTATGGACAGATTTTGAAGACAGTTATGGGAAATTGAAGGTAACATGGATCACCAATTGGATCCAGGAATTTTTTAAAAGATTCTTTACTCTAGGAGGATGGGGATAATTTTGCCATGGGAGCTTTTAACTAAAAAAAATAATACCCACAATGTCTATTGAAAATAATAAAATAAATAAAATCCCTTGGCAGAGGTCTGCGCTCTCTGAGTGCTTCTAGTATTCTGCTACCACACAAACACACCTCACACAAATCGGCGTTAAGCTCTCTGCCATTGCCTGCCAAAGTAGGTGTGAGTACACCCGCGACTGCTCTGTCCTTGACTTGCATCCACTCAATGAAGCATGTTGGATGGTTTAGTTAATTAAGCCTAATCTTCCCCCTGAGATAGGAATGCTGTTACAGAGGCCTTCTGAGCTGTCCCTGCACACTCCTCTCTATACCCCCTGTGGAGACACCGGGGTCCTGCCACTCAGCCATGTTTAAGTACGGATGGGCTTTTTTTAAAAAACATGTTACATGTGATGAAGTTAGAGGATATTTTGCTCTGAGAAAATTAAGGAAAGGATTCTTGCAATTATTTCTGCAATTGTACAGCAGGCTGTTGGAATTTCTGACACAACTAAATAGGTTGCAACCTTTTGTAAAAAATATTCTAATTAAGTCACTTTACAGTATTTGCATGAGATGGATTTAACTGTAGGTTTCCTTTTATGTTAAACTATGAAAAGTGATAGTTTTGATTTGCTCTTAAGAAAAATTGAGGCCCTGCAGCATGACAGGAGAAGGCGACTGACATTGCAACCTAAACTTTATATAAATCCGTTTTTTAATGGTGACAGACATAACTCTTAATGCAAAGACCAATGTTGCAGATATTCTCTGCAAATCATTTAAGTTTCTTGCTGAGTACGGTGTGTTGCCCTTCACATAACCAGCAAAGTGGTAGATCTAAATGTTACTGGGAACTCTGGTTTGCAATTTGCTTTAGATTGTTACTGGTGAGATCAACTCTCTTCTGTCAAGGTTTAGGAGTCTGCGAGGCATCTTTTCAGCCAGTATTTTGGTATATTAAGAATTTAACAACTCTTTTAACTAATGTTATGTCCCAAGACTGTTTGTACTCATGCAGCACCGTTTCATCATCCTCCCACTGTGATAGTCCTGACAAGGATCACACCTAATGTTCAGGATCAATCTAAACAGGATGATCTTCCCAATATTTGTTTACTATAAACTAAAATGGACATACATTTTATTTTATCTCATGCAAAATCATTAAAGGTTAATGTTATACCGAGTATTATGTTTTAAGCTGCAGTGTTAGAGAGAGTATTCTGACTGGTAATGTCACTGGTGATACCATACATTTTTATGACTAGAAGGCCTTTGAGAGGGTGCTGCCTCAGAAGCATGCACGACTGCATCTCACTGCATGTGCATGTGACAAAAAAAAGAAAATTATAACTTGAAACTTGAAAGACTGTGTGACGTTGCCATTGACAACTGCATGCCAACAATGACGGACTTGACTTTCTATTTTTAGAAACAAATTTTACAGCTGTTCTGTACTTTCTGCTGCATCATTTTAAGAAGTATTTTTCCGCTTGCTGCCGTAACTGTGTTTATACAGTTTTTCATCTGTAGATGATACTCTCAGTTTTAAATCGTTGTGCAAACTCATTTTTTTCTTCTTCTTTTTTTCATGTGATATATTCTAGACATGAACTCATAAACCAATCATGACTCCAAAACTAAGTGGTCCTGCTGTTCACAGGTCACTTATAACAATAGTATTTTAGTATAGCTGATTTTTAATTAAAGTTTTAATCAGTTTATGATCTCAGGATGTCTGTAAGAGATGAAAGCTGTATTAATTCATGCTGCAGTAAGACTGTATTTACACTGAAAGTGCTTTTCTTCATTTTCACTCACTCTCCTTTTTCACACCTTTTACAAATGAAGTCTTAAGAAGTTTTCTCCTTTTTTTTTTTTAAATTATAACCTGCAAGCCAGTGGACATTGAGGACTGGATCTTTAGATCATTTAGTGCAGGAAGTTTATTGGGGAAAAAAAAAGTGGTTTGCAATTATCTGCAGTATGAGGAAAAAACTTTTCAGATATCAGACAGATGGATCTTTTTATTAGAACTGATCATAACTTAAAACATTAGTTATTTTTAATCACAAATACTTTTCAATCATCCCACAAAGATGTAAAATCTAAGTAAATATTAACAGTTCTCAATTATTTATCAGAACTGTATTACAAGACATATTTAACTCAAAGGTATGTCTCTTATGGCAAGTTTACAACTGACCTTTAACAATGCAAAACTGGAGTTATCGTGACTTTATGTAAAAGCACAAGATTAAAATGATTATAAACAAAGGTAAAAAAAAAGTTATTTTTAATCACAAATACTTTTCAATCATCCCACAAAGATGTAAAATCTAAGTAAATATTAACAGTTCTCAATTATTTATCAGAACTGTATTACAAGACATATTTAACTCAAAGGTATGTCTCTTATGGCAAGTTTACAACTGACCTTTAACAATGCAAAACTGGAGTTATCGTGACTTTATGTAAAAGCACAAGATTAAAATGATTATAAACAAAGGTAAAAAAAAAGTTATTTTTAATCACAAATACTTTTCAATCATCCCACAAAGATGTAAAATCTAAGTAAATATTAACAGTTCTCAATTATTTATCAGAACTGTATTACAAGACATATTTAACTCAAAGGTATGTCTCTTATGGCAAGTTTACAACTGACCTTTAACAATGCAAAACTGGAGTTATCGTGACTTTATGTAAAAGCACAAGATTAAAATGATTATAAACAAAGGTAAAAAAAAGTTATTTTTAATCACAAATACTTTTCAATCATCCCACAAAGATGTAAAATCTAAGTAAATATTAACAGTTCTCAATTATTTATCAGAACTGTATTACAAGACATATTTAACTCAAAGGTATGTCTCTTATGGCAAGTTTACAACTGACCTTTAACAATGCAAAACTGGAGTTATCGTGACTTTATGTAAAAGCACAAGATTAAAATGATTATAAACAAAGGTAAAAAAAAAAAAAAAAAAAGTATTAACTTTTACTGTATATTGGGATTTTTTTCTCTGAAAAATAATGCCAGAGAGGCTGCGCAGTGGAATAGTGGGTAGCACTGTGGCCTCACGGCGAGAAGGTCGCTGGTTCGATCTTCTGTTGGGGTGAGGCTTGGAGAGTGGCCTTTCTGAGGGGAGTTTGCATGGTCCCCCCATGTATATGTGGGTTCTCTCCAGGTACTCCGGCTTCCTCCCACCGTCCAAAGACATGCATGTTAGGTTAATTGGTTACTCTAAATTGCCCCTAGGAGTGAGTGTGAATGGTTGTTTGTCTCTGTGTGGCCATGCGATGGACTGGTGAGCTGTCCAGGGTGTACCCTGCCTTTCGCCCAAAGACTGCTGGGATAGGCTCCAACTTCCACCCTTCATTGAATTAAGCGGTTAGGATAATGAATGAATGAAATAATACTACAAACATTTCTTACCAGTATCACTTCCATTCATTCCTAATATCCCCTCTTGGTAAATTTGTTCAGCATGCACAAAGACCCTACAATGTGTTTAATTTCAAGTAATACTAAAAAAAAAAAAAAACATTTTGTTTTCTTTTTTGGTTTAATAAAAGGTTACTAGAAATTTGCTGAATTTCTTGAATACTACATCTTCACCTTCACAGTCTTTTTTTTCTGGCTTCGTCTCTTCCTCTTTCGCATTAAAAAATTGCAACAACTGTAAAATTTCAGCCTTAATAGTTCCTTTTTCTACCCCAGTTAATATGATGCAATCTGTGAATTGCAGTAAGTGGCAAAAGACAGCAGACGAAGATATTTAGAAACAACTTAAATTTGTGACTCAGGCTATTTAAGTTTAGGAAAAACAAAATAAGTACATTTTACTTTGCTGAACTTGGCATGTGAAAATTAGTAGCTCTTTTCCTACAGCACAAGATAAATAGTTATTATTATATTTTCCATTGTCTATAACCTGGTCAAAAACATTATTTGTGATTCATTAATGACCTGATCCATATCTTGCAAAAACAGTAAGCCAAGCAGAAAGGGGTTAGAACATTAATATGATTTTTTCTTGTGATGATTAAGCATCTGTTTTAATTTCCTCACTATGAAGGTGTTTATGTGAGTGAAATAACTTGTCACACATCTGTATTATTTAGTGACATAAACTGCACAGTTGTATCGCTTGTGGCCCCATCCATTCTTTTGATTGACGTGATACATGGCATTGGAATGTGCCTCCTAAATCTTTGCACTCGAAACATATGAAACATCGGGTTCAGGCAGGGATACAAGTGACTGAGTGTAAAAGTAACATACACTACATGGCTCATTAAATGGCCCCATACAACTCTGTACTCAATAGCACCCACGATAATCAAAGACTCCACAAACGTGTGAATATTGTACGGAGTCAAACAAAAGAAAAATCCAGCTGTTACCCCTGAAATCACTTTTGAGGGCTGAGGGTTACTGTTCACCCTGTCCTGTTTGACAATCCACATGTGTATGTAGCAGAATGTGACAATAAAGAAAGGTATAAAAAAGAAAACCCAAATCTCCATGTTAAGTTCAATGAACAATATGGTCAGTGACTCTATCCAAATTGTACAAACTTCCATATTACCAAAACTTATGACACGACTATTTACAGCTAACTTAATGCTGGCAGCAGCAGACATCAGCCACATTACACTGCTAGCAACAATGACTCTGGATTTACTAGACATCTGTCCAGGGAAACATGAAGGCTGAACCACAGTGAAATAAAAATGCAAAGTCATGGTAGTCAGGATTAAAGCAGAGCTGTTCAAACCAAGAAAAGAAAGTCCTCTTGTGACTCCACAGGCCCATTCTCCAAAGATCCATCCATGGAGTGCATTGCAGGCTAAAAATGGCAGAGTGGCAGTGAAGCAAAGGTTGGAAACTGTGACTTGCAAAAGTAGGACATCAGAAGTGATCTTCCAAGCCCGTTCTCTCAGAAGAACCCACAGCATGAAGCTATTGCAAGGCATGCTGATGCAGAAGATGAGGATGGAGCACACAGATAGATACACCTGAAAGGTTGTTAAATCATGGTGGTTTTCTGGTGTCATGTTTTCAGTACCATTAAACAAAATGTTGTAGTCATAGTCATCACTGCTCATGGCCATTCTTTTTTTCTTGAAGTTGTATGAAGAAGTTTCAGAGAATCTAATGAGAAAAAAAAAACATCAGGTCAGTTTCTTAAAAAATCAGAAACTGTGTCACTTGTCAGATAAATGACATTTAAAGAAATGCAATACAAACAACAATAACTCACCTGAACTCTTTTACCAGATATAAAAATATTGTATTACCCTCAAGATACCAAGATATCTTCCCTCAAAACATAATAATCTATATGGAAGAATATTTTACTTTGAACTTGTATAAATGATCATTTAACTGTGATTTCACAGGAAGCTGATCACCATATACTATCTCCAGAGCTAACTTTTCTCCTGAATTCTGGCAAATCACTATGATTTCTAAAATATTTTTTTAGATTTTAGATTTTCCAGACAACATGTTTAATTTTCACTTAACTTCAACGTATTCAATTCAGCCCAGGCCCATGGTAAGTATTTAAAATCTTTTATATTTATATTGAATAACTTGTTTATTGAATACAATGTTATTAACAATTTATTAACAGGGGTGAGCTGTGTTCATTCATAATGTTTTTATATTTGATTAAGATGTTAAAAAGGTTTTTAAAAAAGTAAGAATACTGTTACTCAGATTTTTCAGATAAATCATTACATATAGATCCTATGTTGACTCAAGTCAAGTTACCCTGCAGATGGACAACATATTACCAGCAGCTCTAAGTAGTTGACAAGTCAAATACGTTCATTAATTCATTCATTCATGTTCCTAACCGCTTAATCCAATTCAGGACCGTGGAAGTCAAATACAGGTAATTAAAAATTTACAGGAATACTAATTTTACACGTAAAAGCATCACACTAATTACATTTGGCATAGTATCTTTGTTGTCTGTGACGATAAAATTAGCATTAGAAACTAAAATTCAATTCAGTTTTCCAAAAATTTCCCTATTTTATGTAAAGTATTGTAAAAATTTCAATATTTGGAATTTTAAGTCTCATTTGCTTGCAAATTTTCATGACTTTTGTTTAGTTTTAACTAATATTTTTATTATGCTAATCGACTATAGTTTACGTTTTTCTGATGTTAAACATTCTCCCTCCTTTGATTTTCACATAAAAACTGGGACACAGCATAGAAAAAGAAAACTATATTGGACTAATGTTGTAAAAGAATTAAATACCTTACAGTGGGGATGTGCCACGTGTTCCAGCTGCTGTTCAGATTCTCCTGGTGACTGTGTCATGTGTCGTATTTATGTAACATATCCTGCTGGTTTTATTTCACTCAAAGTGGGGTGATTTAAAAAAAAAAAAAAAAAAGCAATAATCAGCTAAATTTAAGAACCAGTGTCAAAAAAAAAAACTTTTGGGAAAATGGGAAACAGAAGTGAAAGCAGCTCATTCAGACATTTGACTATGTTTTATTTTTTAATACCAATACTGCAGGTCAAAGTGCAGCAGTAAAAAGCACTTTTACGTATTTTTTCTATTTCATATGCAGGCATTGTATACCTGGCACAAAATCTGTAAAAACATCAGTCCAAAAATACCAGCTTAAATAAGTCACCAATCTCATGAGACATTACTTGATAAAAAAGTTGTAGTAGTACCGCCATGCATCATGTTTATTTTCAGTTCCTAAATGGAAAATATATCACAAGACCTGTTAGGGAGAATAGGATGCAAGGTTTTACTAATTCAAATGAAAACAAAATCAGGCATACCTCCAATGCCTGAAAACTAAACAAAAAAAAAAAAAAAAAAAAAAAAAAACTTATTTGAAAATAAGACTTTACTACAACATGTATGATGGGCAAAATGAAACCATGTCAACTATACTCAAGAAGTAACTGCATGTAGAAATGTACAGGGCACCCCAAATTTCTATGGTGGACAACAGGGTTACTCATTCCGGTCCCACAAGAGCCACAATCAAGCAGGTTTTCAATGTATTCCTCCTTCAACACACCTGAGTCTGTTGAAATGAAACACTCAAGTTGTGCACAATCACAAAATAATTTGAGTCAGGTGTGTTGGAGCAGGAAACATGGAAAACCTGTTGGATTGCAGCTCTCGTAGGACTGAATGAGGAACCCTGTCCACACCCCCCCCTCCATATGCTATTTGTCATGGTATGTTTTATCTTGTGTTCTAGTTTCCTGGGTTTTTTTTTTTCTTCTAGTGTTGTGTGATGTTTCCTGTTTTGCTTTCCCGTTTGTTAGTTTTCAGGTGAAAACTAACGAACGGAAAAGCAAAACAGGAAACAACACACAACACTAGAAAAAAGAAAAAAAAAAAACTTTCACCTGGCCCTGCGATGGACTGGCGAGCTGTCCAGGGTGTACCCTGCCTGTCGCCCAAAGCCAGCTGGGATAGGCTCCAGCTTCCCCGCGACCCTGAATTGGATTAAGCGGTTCAGAAAATGAATGAATGAATGAATAGTTTTCACCTGGACTCAGTTAGTTGATAGATAACACCTATGTCTTGTTCTGTTTCTGCCAGTATTTGTAGTCCTCGGTTTTACTTCTGTTGGCTGGTCCGACGTTTGTGTTAGCCTCCTGTGTTTACTTCTGTTAGTCTCCCTGTGTAGTTTGCCCTCAGTTAAGTTATTTTTTTATTGAAGCATCCAGATGCTGCATCTCTGGCTCCCATCTCTGCATTCGGGTCCACACCACCTCCACTTTGTGACACTTTGTAACATTTCATCAAAGTGCACTGGCACAAATAACAAGTCCTGTGAGCAAGCCTGCTTCACAGGTGTACCCTCTTTAAAGATGGCTTCTGATTCTGTAACGGTATGTGCCGGGCTAGCAGTGCACAGACTCTTGTGTTGACTGGACTCGACCTTCAGCAGGATGCCAGTCTGGCCCATACTGGTCATTTGGCCATGGTCCCGGAGCTGGTCCGCAGAATCGACAACAACATGGAGAAGATGTCTACTAGGATCGGTGGAAATTGACCCCCCCATTCGGTTGTCTGGAGCTGCCTGCCTGAGAATGGTTATGGACTTCAAGGCCGAGGGCAAATTGTTTTCCTCGCCTGGAACCCAAACAACAATCGTATCTGGATTCGGCTCTCCAGCGGCCTTGAGGCCGGCGCAACCCCCCTTGAGAACGGAAGAAGACATGTTCATAGACACTCTGTCCCCTTCCTCAACCACCCCCAGTCCCCTCCCACATGACTCACCGCCTTCCTGGACTTTGTGTGTCTTGTTTTAGTTTGTGCTTTAAGGTTTTTTCTCTGTATGTCCGGATGTGTCTCTGTATGACCGGAGTTACATGACCTTTTTTTTCCTCGACCCCCCTAATGTATCTCTGTTCTTATCTTGTAAGATAAGAACAGAGATACCGTGCAGTGCACGGCCTAAGCTTAAGCTTGGTTCTGTATTACTCTTTTGTCATGAATGTTACATGTCTATATGTCTGACCTTGGACTCTGAATTTACCCTCGGGGATGAATAACATATCTTTGATTTGATTTGATGGTGATTGGACAATTTAAACTAATACTGTCCAATACAATGCAAGGTTGGGCAGCTTTGCAGATTGAACCTAGTTAGGTAGCTGGCATCTGAAGAGCAGAGTAAGATAAGAGAAAGCAAGAGAGAACCATCAAAGTTACAATCTTGAAAAACTGACCATTACGCAAAGATTGTAGTTGTACATTCTTTGAAGCAGTGGTTCTCAAACTGAGGGTCAGGATCAGGGTGTATTATATATAGCCTACATCATTATTGCAGAGATAAATCTGTAGAATCTGCACCTAAATTCCTTGGAACATTAACGCATAAACTACAAAATTAGTTTGCTTGCCATATTAAAAATCTGAATTTTAGATTATCTATTTAAGAAAATCAGATTTTGGATATGTAGGTGTTTTGTCAGAGTAGTGAACAACTAAAAACCAAATTTTCCATGTTATTCATGAATATTCTGATCGTTTTCAAGCTCTATATTTATGATGTCTAAGTGTGACTTGTATCAGATCACGCAATTATTCACTCAGGCATTGAGTGGGAGTGGGGGTTGTAAACACCAAAGTATGTTATCTTAAGTGTTGTGGATCAAAACGTTTGATAACCACTGCTTTAAAAAAAAAAGACAAAACAAGACTTAAGGCCTATTTATCTACAATGCAGAAGACAGATAAGCAGACAATTGTTTTATGCATGAAATGGTCTGCTTTCAAGTGGATTCGCTATGTGTCACTTGACCTGAAAACGAAGCAACATCTCCAGAAGTCAGTGTTGAGTTGTATAGCTCACTCACAACTGGTGAAAGGAGCAAGCCAGAGAAGAAGAAGAGGTGCAGAAACAGCCAGATAACAAGCACCTGAAGAAGATACGGAAGAAGGTTAAAAAAGAAAAAAAAGCTAAGCATATAATGGATTTTTTCTTCTACTTCTTCCAGTGTTTTTGGATGATTTAAAACAACTGTGTAGCAGTACATCATCACTGCCAACAAGTGTCAAAACATGGAAGCAAACTCCAAGTTCAACACTGCAAACTCGTGGAGAAACTGGCTTACGGCAACATAAAAGATGCTTGAATGTTTGAAGCTGCAAAGCATGAAAACATTTGGCGTCCCCATTTTCTGACGTCAGGGAGCATGAATGGTCCTACAGAGACAACTTCAGATAGTACTCTGCACTAGGGATGTGAATCTCCATCACTGAGCCCGATTCGATACGCATCTCGATACGCTGCCAGCGATACAATACATTAAAGATACAGTGAAGCCCCTGCAGATACGATGCGATACGATCCACTCTTGCTCACGATGCAATTTGATTCATTAATGATTTAACACCAATTCAAATTTACACAATGCGATCCAGTATGATGTGATTCATGATGTGACTCTAAACTATTCAACACAATACAAAGGAATTTACAATCCACATCTGGTTTCTAAGCAACCTTACAATTATTTTTATCTTCCTTTTCTCTGTGAATGATGTACTTGATGTTTGGCTCCTAATAAACATACATATAAATTCAACTTGGGAAGAAGATGCAATTCACTAGGGAACATACAGAGACAGTACTGTTTTATTTTTCCAATAACTAAATCAAACAAAAGCCTTTTTCATTACATTTGTTTGTCATTCACAAACTAAAATTTACTTCAGGAATTTCTCTTTTGACCTCTTAATAAAACAAAAAAATGAACCACTCATTATCAGTTCTTTTAACATATCGTGTTCCAACTGTAATTATTTGGCTGAAAGGCACATTAACTGTAAACATCACACACTGAGGTGTGTCTTTTTAAGTGCAAAGTCAATACTGCATTCCCTCTTAGTGCAAAAAAAAAAAAAAGTGTCAATACATTGACTATCACAACTTCAAAAGTAAACATAGCAACCTTTCATAAAACAGCTTTTTCATAATTGCTAACAATGTATGAAAAAGTCCAACATACTGATGGTGATCCAGTCCTGCCAGATTACATCATTGAGGGATTTATTTCATATGGCTTACTGTAAGGTTTTTCTTCAGGAATATTAGTTGGTCAACATGTTCAGGTAGAAGCAGACTGCGCTGTGCTGTAACTATGTCACCAGCTGTGCTAAAGACACGCTCTGATGGAACACTTGTTGCTGGAATGGATAAGTAGCTTCTGGCCAGTTTGGAAAGCAGTGGAAGATCCACCTGTTCTTTCCACCACTGCAACGCATTCCCATTCAGAGATAAGCAATCCCTTCCTCCTTAGCTTTGTCCCTGATGCTCTTCTTTGGTGCTCTTGGAGTGAAGAAATTTCCAAACATCTGGTCCAAGGGTGACTTCTTTTTGGGGGTTCTGGGAGAAGAGAAATAAAACTTAATACTGCAGGATGATTCTATAATGAAATCCTACATCCTTTACCATCAACTCACAACTATGTTAAAATTTAAAACAACACAAACCTGTCTCTGCCTCTTCCTCCTCCTCTTCATCATTGTCATCCCCTCTGTGGAAGCTCTGGTGGTCAGCTACAGAGTCAGCTGCCGGTCTCTCATTCAGTGTGCCGCCATCACCCTCTGCCTGACAACAATCAGCACATTTAAGCCGTTAGATTTCTTTCAATTTAACAGCAGGACAAACACTTTGGATACAAGATCCTGTAAATTTTCTTACCATTTCTTCCACTTCAGCTGTTATCTTCAGGAAGATGGTGTCCCGAGTGTTGTCATCTTCCAGGAATTCCAACTCTTTGAAGCGGGGATCAAGTGCTGAAGCTTTGTTGAGGAGGTCCTGAATATATGTGTAGCGGGTGTCAAAGTCATATCTGAAATTCTCTTTCATCTCAAAAATGACCTGTAGGTCACTGTCATTTGGCTGAAAATGTTCCTTCAGTTTGGCCAGCGTTGGGGAGATGATGGAGATTGTGGGGGTCTTTTCCCCACTCAAGCACTTAGCTGCCACTTTGAGTGGGGTCATTAGTTTGATGATCTCAGGGAGTACACTTGAGTTCTTCATCTGTGATGCTTGGCAGGCCTTTTGTCTTTCCTCTCCTGGCTGTTAGTGACAGTGTCACAGCAGGCTGCTGTTCCCAGAAACGCTCCATCATGTCCAAAGAACTGTTCCACCTTGTGGAAACATCATGCACTAGTTTGTGGTGTTTCAGGTGCAGCTGGGTTTCGATTTCACGCAGTGCTTCACATGCTTTGGGGCTTTTGTGGAAATATGTCACAATCTTCCTCAATTTTACCAGGAGAACTGACACCTTGTCTACTTTTAGGGCCTTTTGATAGGACAAATTAAGCGCGTGTGCGATACATCGTTTATGTGGCTTCATCTCTGCAAGCGTTCCAGCCAGTAACATGTTTGATGCATTATCAGTGACCAGTGTAGGTTTCTTTTCTTCAATCTTCCTTTCACAGCAAACATCACGCAATAAAACTGCAAGGTTTTCTCCTTTGTGTTCTTCATTGAAGGCTCTGGTCTGGAGAACAGGGTTCTTCGTGCTCCAGTCATCATCAATATAGTGAGCCGTCACAGTTATGTATGTTTGAGTAGCACAAGACGTCCAGCCATCCACACTAATTGCAACTTGCTTTGCATTACTCAGAGACTCGACAATTCTCTTTTCACTTTGTTGTACAGGGCAGGGATGTGCGTGTCAGTAAATGTCCCCCTAACTGGTATTTTGTACCGTGGCTCTAAAACATGAAGAAGTTGCTGGAAGCCCTCGTTCTCCACAAGACTGTATGGCTGAATATCTTTACAGATAAAGTATGTAATGCCGCTGGTTATTGCCTGCAAGTGGGAAGAGTTAGCTGCCAGGGGAATTGCGGAGTTGAAAAAGCTACCAATACTCCTCTCACCAGTTTTGCTGCCGTTGCCCGATGATGAATGTGCAGATTGTGAACTACTGAAGACATCAGAGGAAGCGGAGGGGACAACAGTTTCCGAGATATCCATGCCATGTCGCCTTTTCATGTGCGTTGCCATGTTCGTCGTGCTGCTAACATGTTTTATAGCTGCACGACATTGTTTGAAAATCGCGTGTCTTATCAAGTTTCCCATCTTCTTTTTTTTTAAAATCCAAAGTATCGCCAAACTTTTGACTTGTATGTCTTCAGACTCACATTGTAAATCGCGTCTTCACCTGAAATCTCGCTTCCCTCCATTTCCCGTTTCCAACTCTGATGAGTTATTCACCAGGCTTCCATAAGTTATATTAAAGAAATGCGTTAAAAAAAAAAAAAAAAAAATTAACAAAAAAAAAAGTGACGATGCGTTCAAGGTACCTCGAAAACCCGAGGGCAGAAGAGAAAGTATTTTATAATAGCTATTACCATGAATATTACCGATGCGGACATAATAAGTAAGATACATTGCGCATTTAGCCATCAGTTGTATCCGTTGCATATTGAACCTACACTCATATAATTAACGTTGTTATCGGACCATCGATTCAAATCATTGAATCTCTCCATCACTAGTCTGCACATAACAGTCTTTGATTAGAATTACAATTGTTGTCCCTTCATGTGAAATACTTATATTAACACATTGTAGGCACAAATAGATGCACCCAAGAACCTAAGATGGAGAAGAGAGAACTTTTGTTCACAGGGACAGTTCTGATCATATGTTTGACACACTTGATCAACAGTTTGCCCAACACATAAATTACCTGTTACTTTTTTTTAAAAGAAAAAAGTCGGTCACAATGTGGAAAAGGAAGTTCGTAGAAGTAAACTATTTGTTCACGAATACAGATTGACAGTCTAGATGGTTCACACTGAAACAAACATCAGATTCTGCGAGTATAAATGCCATTATGTTCATTTTACATTTACAAAATGCTAAACCAAACAACCCCTGCAACAGTAATGTATAATACTCTATAAACTAGAAAAGCATTCGGAGAGTGCAAACCTTTGCCAAGGGCCACAGTTCTCCCCAAATTGTAATTATTTGTTCTCTTCCTGATGAAAATTCCTGATGAAAAAGGCCCCCCATCTTTTCATTCTGGATCAAATTGTCCAGAATGATTCCTTTACCTGGATCTGTCTTCAATATATTTTACAACCCGTTGGAAGCTTGTACTGTATATTTTTCCTAAGTGCTCCCACCATTTATGTTGGAGTTCTGTGCATAAATGTTGAAAATGGCCCTGTCTCACAATGTTAAAGAATCCTTAAAAAAATTCCTGGATCCAAAAGGTGATACGGATCGCCACCAAAATTGCATCAGGTTTTCCTTTTCACATTTCCAACAACTCCTGAAAATTTCATGGAAATCCATCCACAATTTTTTGAGTCATCTTGAACTCAGACAAACAAACAGATAAACGCCAGTAAAAACATAACCACCTTGGCGGAGGTAATTAGTATTGATGCTGATTATTATTAATATGAAATGTTGCATTCAATGATGGGAATTTTAGATCATCGTAGTGATCTAAATTATTAGGCTCAGCTGAGGAGAAAGGGCCAGTTCTTCAGCTCCCTAATGACTCTTCACTATTATTGGTTTCTGTATGTACACATCCATGTATGCATATTTTCTAAAGTTAAACATTCTTCATGCAAATTACTTTTTACATTTAATAATGTCACATTAAGTTCAGTGAAAATAAAAACTGAGTGTAAAAACATACAAAATGATTGACATACTGCGTTTATTTTTCCATTACCATTCTGTTAAAAGTTGTGTGTGTGTGTGTGTGTGTGTATGTGTGAGAGAGAGAGAGAGAGAGAGCGAGAAATAAAAAAAAAAGAATGGATTCTCTTTGTTTAAAGAGATTAGTTTTTTAATATGAAAAAAATTGTTTTAACTTTTTTTTTTTTGATTTGGTAAGACACTTATTTTTAATAACTTAATTAAAGGCTCCAGTCCTGTTTCAGCTCATTACACAAATACTCATTACAGAGTAGGATAGTCCATTTTAGGTCAGGTCTTTCTTAGATTTGGAAAGAGTCCTTCATGGAGAATAAAAATACATAATGCAGTGGTCACACATCCATTTCACTCTACAAACAGAACAACTGAAACCTGATATGGTTTTCTTTCCCATCCATACTTTGTTGTCCTTGGACTGAACACATTACAATGCAAGGGAGTTTGATGACACTAATACAATGAAAACAAAATTAATTTACACATTGCAGAAATAACAATCTGTCTTTGATCTGCGGTATCTTGGCATCAAAAAAAGCTTTTGGAGTTTAACAAAGGTAACAATGCACATAAGAATTCTTAAAAATTTCACATAATCAATGATTGCATTATTTGAAGTTCTTGACACAGGAACAGCCCTATAATGAGATCTAACATAACAGCCTATGCAGCTTATGAGAAAGTATCTTGTGATAGTGAGGATCCATCCTCAACTGTGAGAAGCACCTCTTTTTCTATTTGTTGTGCAATTCCAATATGACGGCTGAGGTTTGTGCTGTATCAGCAACATTTTGAATAACACAGATGTTCTGACTGCTGCTTTTTTCCCTGTTCCTCCAACATGCACTCTTGTAGGACACAAAATGACTAAAATGTTTTCGCAACTTTTGTGAGAGCATGTAGAGCAGCGGGTTCATACAGCAGTGAGAGAAAGCAATCATGCGACAAATATTGAAAGCAAAGTCCAGCTGTTTAAGTGACTTGCAAACTCCAGGTTTATAGAAAGACATGATCAAAAGTACAATATTATAGGGTCCCCAGCAGATAAAGAAGACTGTAACAACACACAATACCAAAGCTATGGCCCTTTGCTTCTTTTTGTTTGAAGCCTCCAAAACCGCCTTGATAATGGCAAGATTGCAGACAATATTGATGGCAAATGGAAGAAAGAAAAGCAATGACAGCTGGACATAATGTCCTACATCAACGTCAGTGAAAACTTCACACTCTAAAACACCATACCACTCCTCCACCTTTATTTTCATGGCATCAATGAGAGATGTGATGACACTGATGACCCAGGCAGCTACACAGGCACCCATTGCACACTTCCTCTGCCTGAGATGGTTGTTCGGCCAGTTGTGCAGCACCACTGTGATGAACCGATCCACAGTCATGGCAGTCAGTATAATAATGCTGCTGTACAGTCCAACAAAGTAAGCCCAAGTTATGAATTTGCATAAAAAGTTGCCAAAGATCCAGTGGTGGAGGTGATAGGTGGCCCAAAATGGAAGCGTGACAGTGAAGATTAAGTCGGAGCAGGCCAGGTTCAGGACAAAAACGTTGGTGACATTTTTCAGGTTTTCATGGCAGACAAGAATGCATATGAGGAGACTGTTTCCTATCACACTGAAGATGGAGATTAAGATGAAGAAGACTCCGTTGAAGATTGAGAAATCAACAAAATCACAAAGAAATTCAGCCCCTTCACCGCTGTATTTGTCACTGGTCATGTTGTCACTTTTCTCCATTGTGGTAGACCTAAAAAACAATATATATATATAAATATATAGACATATATGTCACATATAAAAATCACATTATATCTGCATTATTTCAATATCTATCGTTTATAAAAATTACAAAGTATTCTAAAATATTCTTTTTCTAATTTTTTATGTTTTGACAGGGAATAAGTCTGCAGAGAGAAGTTAGTCTAAGTACTGAGCAGGTTACCTCAAACATCAGCCAGCGGGGCTTGTGCTGAATTGCACGGCGCAGAGAAGTTGAGACATAATAAAGTAAACTAGAAGTTCCCCTTTTTGTTTCACGTTAAGTCAGAAATACTGCTTTAGCAGAAACTATTATGAAAAAAGAGGCTTACTGGTTTCTCGAAAACAGAACTAAACATGAACAAGAAACAGACTTTTATAGTGTTTATTATTTTATATGAAGAAGCATGTTTATTATATTTTAACAGGAAATAAATGTCTAAATAAGAAAATGTTCTAGTTTTGCAATAATAATTAAAATAAAGCCCTTGCATTGTAACAAAATCCAAAAGCATTCCATATTTCTTTTTTCCTTACTTAGACAGTCACCATAGATGGTGTGCTCATGTTGCAATCATCAAGGCAACAAAAGAATTTGGAATTTCCCAAATGTTAATGATGGTCTCTTGCAAAAAGAGGTATTGAAGATCAACCCCATTTTTTTTAGAATTGGTTTCCTATTTATTTATTTATTTATTTATTTATTTATTTATTATGTGCATGTTTAGTTTTTTACTGATATTGGTTTATAAGTTTGTAGAGAAATCTGTGAAATTAGAGGATTAATTCAACAGATGTGCTCTGATTTGATGTCTGATTTAAGTATTTTTCTGTTATTCTCTTCATTCTCTTTAATATAGAAATATTTTGTAATAGGTTTGTTGTAAAGCAATTTATTGGGCAGAAATGTATTCTTTGATCATGGACATGGTAAAAATAAAAAAATAAAAAAGTAAACATTATAATCAACTCATGAACCATGTGAAGCCTTAGCTTCATATTACAGTTATACAAAAATATTTTTCATTAATCACCTCATTAATAGCATAATGTGATTAAAAATTAGAAATCATATTGAACAACATGGAATTTTGACAAGATAATGGATGGAACAATCTATAGGCAAGAGCATGACAGACAAATTTCCACTTGTATGATTGAAAATTAACCACTACTGTTGGAGTACTTTTGGAGTGATTACACCCTTTATGTCCTCAAGCACTCTAGATTTTATGTGGCAGTGCATTGTTTGGCAATAATCTCTCTCAGTGACTAAACTCCAACGATGTTTTTGCTCCACTCATTAAACTGTAAAGAAGTTAAAGAGAATCTGCATTTTTGACAAAACAGCTTGTCTGGCTGGAACAAGTCCAAAGCCACACAATTCCTCCTCATTTTATGTAATCCGAAGCAACTGAACCTCACCATGTAGTAAATTTGACCAGCCTGGTCTGAATATTGCAAACCAGCTGTGAGTAGCTATGAGAGCAAAAGCTTCATGCTACTGTTAACCGGCATGACAGCGCTAACTATTTTCGGGGAGCTTTCAACCTTTAATCCAGCATTTTAACTTTATTTTACCAGGCAAAATTTTCAGAACAAATCTTTATTCACAAGGTTGGCCGAGCAAGGGCATCAAAAGACTTGCAGGTCAGAAGAAAAAAAAAATCATGCAAATAAAAAAACAAACATTGCATATAAATTTCAATCAGTTATTTAAAACTTTACAATGAGAAACACATTACATACAGGCCAATAATCCTTTCTTTGGCAGATACAATGCCATGTAGGGCCCTGTTTTTTCTGACCAATCCTTGGTCAGCTCTCTATTTATTTTCTGTAGGCCTACTGTTTAAAATACATTTAACAGTTAATTTAACATTTACAAAACAATCATTAAAAATATGTGTCAATGAACACTTTATATTGAGCAAATACAATGTCCTGAATCAGATATTCTCATCAAATATAAAAACACAGTGGAATTATCAAAGTACACAAGGATCTTGGTAAATCCATATAAACAAACATAATTCTCATTAAGTAGTCTCTGATAAGTGACAAGCACACAAAACTCTGAGGACTGATTTTGTGATGTGGATGTGGCTGAACTACACATGAATTGCCTTTTTGGAATCAATCAAGTTGTCTGAAATCTTAAATGTTTTCTGAAAAAATTCTGGTCCTAAGTTAAAATAAATTCTTTTGTAAGAGTACCAACGTGTTTAGCCCTCCACCAGAAAACTTTAAAGGACTGAAAATAAATTCCTCTCAGTTGATCCCTTGTAGTCATTGAGTTGTATAGATCATCATAATCCCAAAAGGCAGCTTCACTTCTTCTCTTGGTTCTCGAAAATGGTTCATCCTTTGTCCGAATGGCTTCATTGGCTGTGTTTATAACTTGCAGGGATTTACTGGCTTTGGTTAGGAGTGGTTAGGATCTATGCCTGACCACAAGAAGGTTCCTGTTAAAAGCATCAGCTGGTGCCTCTCTGTGTTGAGTTTGTGTGCTCTCCTCATACATAAATAGTTTCTCTTTGTGAACTTCTGCTTTCCTTCCCAGTCCAAAGATGTGTGTTTTAGGTTAATTGGTGTTTCTAGGCAAACATGGTTGTTCATCTCTGTTATCTTGTGATCTGGCAGCTTGTTTAAGGTGTACCCTGCCACTCATGCAGAAGCTTGAATTCAGCAGAATGGTTTCATTTTTAGTTATTTGTACAACTTACAAACATTAAAGGGGGTTTTGAATTCCTCTGAAAGCTTTCATGTTCATACTAAGAAAAAAGATGGAGAAAAATATTTCTCTGGATTTTTCTATTTGTTTTGGACAAAATTAAACAGAGAAAATGCTTTTTAGCAAATGGTTGCAATTCAGTTGAAATAGTTGAAATTTAAACACTTAAATGTTGAATCAAACTCTTAGTTTGAGTTTTACATACCAACCCCAATTGATAGAGATGGCTCAGGCAAGTTTATTTCCACAATCTTTAAAAGAAGCTTGTCATAGTCACTCCGCATTTACCTATACCAAATGAAAGATAAGGGTTAAGAGGAACTCTGTGTTTTGTTTTTTTTTGTTTTTTATTTTTCATTTTTTGTTCTTTTTCTACATCAACTACATATTGAGATCCTCACCACTTGTTAATGATACGATGGTTAATCGGCTCTGTCTTTTTTGGACACTCTTTTTGTTGCACCAGCGTTGGAGTATTTTTTTCAAATGAGTTTTGAATTTTACGGTTACAAACACATAAAAAACTGGGTTGAGGCAGCAGTGGGAAAAGGCGAAGAATCGGCTGATGTAGAAAGCGAAATGCAATTTTTTTTCAGTTTCGCAGATGTCTGCAAGTACTACTTTAGCTTGGTCAGGCCAGAAATGCGTTGTCTGCCAAAATATTGTGATATTATAAGGTGCCCACCCTACAAAGAAAACAACAACGAGAATGAAAATCAGTTTCAGAGTTTTGTTCCTTCTTTGGGGACTAGGACGCAGCAACCTGTACAGGATGTGAGAGTAGCAAAAAACAAATACCAGTGAGCTTAACATGAAGACACCATTTTGCATATATTCCCAGTACAGATTCCAGTTTTGTTTCATGTAGCCACAGTAGCCTGATTCCTCTGTTTTAGAGAAGATATAGGCAGGACTGGCTGCCAAGATACTCATGACCCAAACAATCACACTAACTATGATGCTGTAGAAGCCTGTTGTAGACACAATATTAGATAGAGGAGCTATGACAGCTATGTAGCGGTAAACAGTCATCAGGATGAGGATGATACTGCAGCTGTAGAAGCCAAGATAAAAGATAAAGTGAATTATTTTGCATAAAGATTCCCCCAAAGTCCATCCATACAGGTGGTAATGGGCCCAGATGGGCAAGCTTGCAGTGAAGACGAGATCCGATATAGCCAAATTCAGGATCAATGTGTTGGTGATGGATTTCAGATTCTCATACTTTACAAGAATCACAAGGGCCAGGATGTTGCCAATCAGACCAAGGATTGTCACAATGGAGTAAAAAAGAGGAGTCACGATATTTCCAAAATCAATGATGCTTGTTGTGTTGCAACGTTCATCTTCATAGTATTCATCGTAGATGGGGGTGGTTGTCTCCATACTGTTTTCAGTTGTGGAAAATTTCTCCTACAAGAAGAGAATCTGAATTTGACAAAGAGAGTCAAAGCAAAAATATATGTAACCACAAATCATCACCACAAATTAAAGTTTTCTATTTACTTTCAGTCACATTTTGTAATTTATTCATTTGATTTATCTTTTGGAAATGTCATTCCTCTGTCTATATCTTCCAAAAAACTAACAAGGAGCATTTGTACTTTCATATAGAATTAAATGGAAATTGTCTTAGAGTTGACCAAATGTATCTTTCACGGTGTTAACCAAAACACAAGTTTAACAATGAGAAGTTTGCCATCAAATAACCTTATCTTGCTTTGTCCCAAGGATTTCACCAATGTAGTGATATGTTATCACTGAGACAATGACCTGAGCATTAGTTGTAACAGAAATGTCTGATGAGTGTGAAAAATGCAAATAATTAAGAAGTTAAACAAGATACTTTTTTTCCCACAATGATTATGTATCAAGAATTTTCTTTGGTGTCATCAGATATAAAATATATTAAAGTTGCACATAAGGTCACAAGTCTTGGCCTGTAAGAATGCAGAATTAAAGCTTCATTAAAGGACTACATCTTTACCAAATCTGACAAGTATAAAATACAAAAATAAAAATCAAAAAGAGTAATCTTGTGAAAAACCAGTGAAAAAGTGTCAATGGTTTTTAAATAAGTCAACAACAAAATCTTGTTCGCATAACCTCAAGGAGAACAGTTAAAAAGCACCATAATGACATGGGACTGACAAATAGTGAAGCATACTGTACCTGCAAGAAGGCTTTACCTGTTTCACGCAAGGGTCTGTGGCACAAATACTTCTGAAAACTTGGGAACTGGGATTTAACCTTAAGCATTCACGTCAAAGCTGAACAGAAACCCAACCTCGTTTTCAGATCACTCAAAATTTGTACGAGTTTTAGGAATCTTGGTTTCACACATGACGGCAAAACATCCACATCTCTTTTAACTGTTACTGAAGTGATGCTTCTCCAGAATAAAGATAAATAAATAAATAAATAAATAAATTGACATATTGATGAATAACAATTGGTTTGTAAATTAAATTTAAAATGAAAAGCAAACCGTGATTGTGTTAAGTTTAGAGCAGGGATCTCTACATTTATATTAACTATTCTGTAACTTTTAGATGCAACATCTCTTTCTCACACTAGAATGGCATTAATGGCTTATTATCGGGCCTCTGTTGATATATATATATATATATATATATATATATATATATATATATATATATATATTTATATATTTATATGTACACACACACAAATCAATTAATAGAAATCTTTGTAAATTCCTACAGAAATAATATAGTTAAAATAATTTCATTATTGTATAAACCATTTGAGCAGAAACAAGAAGACTTATATCAAAAATAGGCCCTTTAAAAGAAAAGTGAGAACAAGAACAGCAGAAAAAGACTAGGCCAATGTTATCTTCATAAACAGTGATATTAACTTTTCAATCTGATTTTCATTATATAATGAAAAAAATTAAATAAACAAAGAAATAAGTAAATAAATATAAAGGCAATATTTTGATGACGTGAATAAATGTTTATCTAGGCCGTTTAATGTCTTTGTTGTGCCTTTCAACCAAACTAGGCACCGTTTTATTGGCCAACATAGCTGTCAATCGTTACAGAGCCCGCCTCCAATTCTAGCAAGTTTCCACTGTGTGTCACCCAGAAACTGGACATCTCGGACAATTTTACATATCCAGTAGGTGCATTGTCTTCTTATATTTTAGTACTGATGTATTTGTCTTCATTTTACAATCCAAAGATGGTTATTTTATACCGAAATGATCTTGAAAAAGAACAGGAAATCACTGGCTGAGAGCAGGTGCATGTCCTGTAGAGCTTGCTAGCTTTGGCAACTCGATGTTTCTGTAGCAGTATGTTTCGTGTTAAGCTATTTGCAAGTCATATGTGTGAATATTTGTGTTTCAGGTTGTATGTGATTGTTTGATCAGTGTGTTGTATGTGATTGTTTGATCAGTGTGGACCGATAAGGACATTGTCGCAAGAGTTATGTGTCATCGTCATGTTGTTCCAACAGCAGTAGAATTTAGCTAAGTTTACTCCTGCCATTGAGTCATCCCCTCAGTGTTTACATCAGTTTGTTGAATATTTAGAGTCCGATCTGCAAAAGTATTCATAAACGAACTTTATGCAAAACAGCCCATTAGAGAGGCTAGGGTTTCCTATTTTTAAAGCTGGGAAAACCTAATTTAGACATCCTCATTTAATGTTTATCCCCAACATTGAGCTTCTTAGACACGTTATTATTGCCACATGCTGTGAATTTGTTTTTGTGTGTTTTATTAGCAGCTTAGGGAAATGCTGAACAGAGTTTATTCCATGTAAACACATATAAACATGCAAAATAACTTAAAATTCTCTTTCTCCCCCACATGAAAATTTTATTGAGTACATCACTCCTCTTCCCACAATGGCCTCCTCTTCCTCCTCATCGGTTGGAGATAAACAGCTGCAGAGGATAATCAGAGATCTGCGTGGTAATTAAGTTGTTCTCACTTACAATAAGCCACATATGTGCCAAACAGTATATTATTGGATATGTCTGAACATTAAGATATTAATATGTTCTTGAGACACAGCAACATGAAATGTTTGACATTTCACATACTTTTTTTTTTTTTTTTTTTTTTTTTTTTTTTTTTTTTTACAATAGGTTCATATAAGAAACTTAAATAATGCTAAATTTTCAGTCATCAATGTTTACAAGTCAAAATGACAGCAGATTTAGAAGCTATTCATATCTATCTTCTAATTTTGCTCTGTACTGTAGATGCTGTTTTTGAGTTGAGTAAAGAACACAAGGACACCGGTGAACCCATTACAGATGACAGCGCCAGTCTGCACAAGTTTTTCTATAAGCTAGAATACCTTCTGCAGGTATGTTATTTCATTGAAGTAAATCATTTTAATGAATTAAGGAGATCATTTGTCACTTTGAAGACTCATTCTATAAAGTGTCCAAAACCAGTTTTTCCAAAGGAGCGCTGTGATAGATTTTCCTTTTTTCATTTTTGTTTAATGTTCAAATCAATTGAATAAATTAATTTTAAACAATTGAAAATCCACTGTGACTTTAGAACTATTGAATGTATGTTCTGTCACTTTAAATTATCTTTGTATTGCTGACTGATCAATTACTGACTTGGTAGAGGTGAATAGGCTGGATCATTGCTTACTTTATTCCTGTTTATCAGCTGGACCATTTGGTTGCACATCAGGCTACAAGGATGCTAAAGCATGAAACTGAAATCAAACACTGGTCGTACAAAGAAAAGATTTGCACTGATTACTCGTAAATTTTTGTACTTGAAATTTGGAAAGTTACCTTAGAGTATACAAAGTAAGAGTTTTAAATACAAGAGCTTGTTACTTATGCATGAATTTAAATACAGGTTTTGTTGTTGATGGAGAAGTTCCAGTGTAAAGGTTTAGCTAAGCCAGAACAAAGTATTTGAGAAGGCACAAGCCATGTGCCTTTTTTCAGTAACTTATTTAATACATTTTTATTATTATTTGTTTTGAAGAAAAAAAACAGTGAACAACATACCAAATCTGTTTTTCTTCATGTGAGTATACTGACTAAGCTTGCACTGACTGCATTAAAAAGGAAAACTTGTTGCCTCTGCTTATGCATCTGGAACCTCAGTGGCATGGATGAGAGGACAGCAAAGATGAAGGCAAACGACATCAAACAGAGCCAAACTGCCACAAGCGAGAGCATTTACATGCTCCATAAAGCAGTCTGGTGTGAGGGGAAGCTTGATGCTGACTCCGGGAATTATCTGACTTGTAATGTCATGTGAGGAAAGTCACAATTAAGAAATGATGAATAAGTTATTTTAAGCATTTTTCTTTCATTAGTTTTAAGAAGACAGATCTTTGTAGGTTTGACAATAATGAGAAACTTGTTATCTGAATAGAAAACAGAATTTCTCCTAATCTTCTTCCTACTTTTTCTTAGAAAGGTAAAATCCACCTTCCTTTGGTACTAGAAAGCCTCTGATAGAAAGCTAAATTTATTTCTGATATCATGTTGGTTGAACAATATGAAGGGAATTTTTCCATCTATCTGCAAGTATTGTAATCCAGTAGATTATTAATGTATTCAAACATTAGCTATATGCATGTTACTGCTGTTGCCAGAGATCAGAAATTGGTGCACATTTCCAGTATTTAACTTTACTTGACCTTTTTAATGAAGATATAAAATGTTTTCTTTAGTTATAATTCAAACTAAAATGACCTGGAACATGTTTTTCTTATTCTTTGTGTGGTAAAAATAATTGTGTGCGTGTTAAAAGCTGTATATAAACTGAAAGATAGATAAAATCTGGGGCCTGTTTGAGCATGTCTTTTTTTGTATTTATGAAAACATGAACCAATATTTCAAGTTTACAAAATTATTATAGTTCATCGAAAGAGCAGTACAAATGCTTATTCTAAATACATAACATCTCAAATGATTTTTTTTTTATGTTTATGGCTTATAAACCAACCTCCATCCATCCATCCATCCATCTTCTGCCGCTTATCCGGGGTCGGGTCGCGGGGGCAGCAGCCTAAGCAGGGAAGCCCAGACTTCCCTCTCCCCAGCCACATTTGCCAACTCTGCGGGGGGGATCCCGAGGCATTATCAGGCCAGACGAGAGATATAATCCCTCCAGCGTGTCCTGGATCTTCCCCGGGGTCTCCTCCCAGAGGGACGTGCCTGGAACACCTCACCAGGGAGGCGTCCAGGAAGCATCCTGACCAGATGCCCGAGCCACCTCAACTGGTTCCTCTCGATGCGGAGGAGCAGCGGCTCTACTCTGAGCCCCTCCCTGATGACCGAGCTCCTCACCCTATCTCTAAGGGTGAGCCCGGCCACCCTGTGGAGGAAACCCATTTCAGCCGCCTGTATACGAGATCTCGTTCTTTCAGTCAAGACCCACTGCTCATGACCATACGTGAGGGTAGGAACGTAGATTGACTGGTAAATCGAGAGCTTCGCCTTCTGGCTCAGCTCCTTCTTCACCACGACAGACCAGCGCAGAGCCCGCATTACTGCAGACGCCGCACCGATCCGTCTGTCGATCTCGCGCTCCATCCTTCCCTCACTCGTGAACAAGACCCCGAGATATTTAAACTCCTCCACTTGAGGCAGGACCTCACTCCCGACCCAGAGAGGGCAATCCACCCTATTCCGGCTGAGGACCATGGTCTCAGATTTGGAGGTGCTGATTCTCATCTCAGCTGCTTCACACTCGGCCGCAAATCGCTCAAGCGAGAGCTGGAGATCACGACCAGATGAAGCCAACAGGACCACGTCATCTGCAAAAAGCAGGGACCCAATCCTGAGGCCACCAAGTCGGATCCCCTCAACACCTCGGCTGCATCTCGAAATTCTGTCCATATACGTTATGAACAGAATCGGTGATAAAGGGCAGCCTTGGCAGAGTCCAACCCTCACCGGAAACGAATCCGACTTACTACTGGCAATGCGGACCAAGCTCTGACACCTGTACAGGGACCGGACAGCTCGTACAAGGGGGTCCGGTACCCCATACTCCCGGAGTACCCCCCACAGGAGCCCCCACGGTCGAATGCCTTCTCCAGATCCACAAAGCACATGTAGACTGGTTGGGCAAACTCCCATGCTCCCTCCAGGACACCCAAAGAGGGTATAGAGCTGGTCCACTGTTCCGCGACCAGGACGAAAACCACACTGCTCCTCCTCAATCCGGGATTCGACTATCCGGCGGACCCTCCTCTCCAGGACCCCTGAATAGACCTTACCAGGGAAGCTGAGGAGTGTGATTCCCCTGTAATTGGAACACACCCTCCGGGCCCCCTTCTTAAAAAGGGGGACCACCACCCCAGTCTGCCAATCCAGCGGTACTGCCCCCGATGTCCACACGATGCTGCAGAGGCGTGTCAGCCAGGACAGCCCCACAACATCCAGAGCCTTAAGGAACTCCGGGCGGATCTCATCCACCCCCGGGGCCTTGCCACCAAGGAGCTTTTTGACCACCTCAGCGACTTCAGCCCCAGAGATAGGAGAGTCCACCCCTGAGTCCACCAGCTCTGCTTCCTCATCGGAAGACGTGTTGGTAGGATTGAGGAGGTCTTCGAAATATTCCTTCCACCGACCCACTACGTCCCGAGTTGAGGTCAGCAGCTCCCCACCTCCACTGTACACAGTGTTGATGGAGCACTGCTTCCCCCTCCTGAGCCGCCGGATGGTGGACCAGAATCTCCTCGAAGCCGTCCGGAAGTCTTTCTCCATGGCCTCGCCGAACTCCTCCCATGCCCGAGTTTTTGCCTCGGCAACAGCCGAAGCCGCATGCCACTTAGCCCGCCGGTACCAATCAGCTGCCTCCACAGTACCACAGGCCAAGAAGGCCCAATAGGACTCCTTCTTCAGCTTGACGGCATCCCTCACTGTTGGTGTCCACCAACGAGTCCTGGGATTACCACCACGACAGGCACCAACGACCTTACAGCCACAGCTCCGGCTGGCCGCCTCAGCAATAGAGGCACGGAACACAGCCCATTCGGACTCAATGTCCCCCGCCTCACTCGGGACATGTTCGAAGCTCTGCTGAAGGTGGGAGTTGAAGCTCACTCTGACAGGGGACTCAGCCAGACGTTCCCAGCAGACCCTCACAACACGTTTGGGTCTGCCAGATCTGACCGGCTTCCTCCCCCACCATCTGAGCCAACTCACCACCAGGTGGTGATCAGTTGACAGCTCCGCCCCCCTCTTCACCCGAGTGTCCAAGGCATGTGGCCGCAGGTCCGACGATACGACTACATAATCGATCATCGAACTGCGGCCCAGGGAATCCTGATGCCAGGTGTACATATGGACACTCTTATGTTGGAACATGGTGTTCGTTATGGACAATCCATGACGAGCACAGAAGTCCAATAACAAAACACCATTTGGGTTCAGAGGGGGGGGGACCATGCCTCCCAATCACTCCCCTCCAGGTCTCACTGTCATTGCCCACGTGAGCATTGAAGTCCCCCAGCAGAACAATGGAGTCCCCAGAAGGAGCACCCTCCAGCACTCCCTCCAAGGACTCCAGAAAGGGTGGGTAATCTGAACTGCTGTTCGGTGCATAAGCACAGACAACAGTCAGGACCCGTCTCCCCACCCGGAGGCGGAGGGAAACTACCCTTTCATCCACCGGGGTAAACCCCAACGTGCAGGCACCAAGCTGGGGGCTGATGAGAATGCCCACACCTGCTCGGCGCCTCTCACCATGAGCAACTCCAGAGTGGAAGAAGGTCCAGCCCCTCTCGAGGGTACTGGTTCCAGAGCCCAAGCCATGCATTGAGGTGAGTCCAACTATATCTAGCCAGAACAGCTCAACCTCACGCACAAGCTCAGGCTCCTTCCCCACCAGAGAGGTGACGTTCCACGTCCCCAGAGCCAGCTTCTGCAGCCGGGGATCGGACCACCAGAGTCCCTGCCCCTTGCTGCCGCCCAGCTCACATTGCACCCGACCCCTACGGCTCCTCCCACAGATGGTGAGCCCACGGGAGGTGGGGCCCATGTAACCCTTTCGGGCTGAGCCCGACTGGGCCCCATGGGCGAAGGCCCGGCCACCAGACGCTCGCTCTCGTACCCCACCTCCAGGCCTGGCTCCAGAGGGGGGTCCCGGTAACCCGCGTCCGGGCAAAGGAACATTCATGCCCAGATTGGTCGTCATCATAGAGGTCGATGAGCCGTGCTTGGTCTGGTCCCTCCCCTAGACACCTGTTTGCCATAGGTGACCCTACCAGGGGCATAAAGCCCCCGACAACATAGCTGCTAGGATCTTCGGGACGCACAAACCCCTCCACCACGATAAGGTGACGGCTCAGGGAGGGGTACCAACCTCTAATGTGGAAATTTCTCATTTCCTTTTTCTCTTTTTTTTGTTTCTTTGTTAGATGATTAAAATGTGTATTTATATATTGTTTTCAGTCAGTTTGCTAGTTCAGATATTGATTGAGTATTCCATCTTTAGAGTGGAACATCAGATGTGAGTAATTGTTGGCAAAGTCTTAATCTGTAAACAGAAAAGTATTTAAAGCAATTAGTTAAGCGCTATGCAGAAAAAGTAGAATTTTTCCACATGAAAATCAGAGTTTCGGTAAAAACGATGCAGTTAAAAGAAAAGATTTAATCAAGTGCAGAGCAAACTCTCATCTAAGACCGTGACTCTCACACAGACGAGCCGGACACAAGTTGGAGAATCCATATTAAAGGGGAAATTTAAAACAAACTGGCCTGTGTTTCTCAGTTTGACCAGAAAGAGAAGACAACCTTTCTCGGCCAGAGAAAAGACTACTGGGATTACTTCTGCGACTGCCTGATTAAGATCAAGGGAGCTAACGATGGCATCCGTTTTGTAAAGTCCATTCCTGAGGTAATCTTCCTGTGTGACACACACAGTTAGCCTCAGGCCAGCTATACCATTCATCTCACACACACACACACACACACACACGTACAGTAGCTGTAAAAGCATGCAACTAATCCTGTGGTTAGTCAGGAGCAGTAAGACGTTGCTAATTCACTTGCTGTCTAACACCTGTGGCACCTGTACCGTTTCTTTCTCACTTTCTGTTCTGGGAATTCAAAGCGGTGAGCTACATGTTGTCAATAAATTAGCCCTAGTTTATATTATATGTCTAGTAATCTAGTTTATATTTAGGCTCAGCTTGTCTAACCTTCAGTGCAACTAATTTTTAATCAGTCATTAATGTATGTATTTGTTTAAACATGTCACTAATACTTGTCTTGCTTGTAGTAAGAGATGAACACACACAACTTGTGCCATTTTCTGTGTGTTAGGGTTGCCACTATGCCTGAGTCGGAACACACAATCCACATTATTTACTTGATTACTTGTTTTGCCTGCCAAGTGGATGAAAATATCTACAAGCGTTAATCCCAGAGATCTACAGGTTTTCTTGTTTAGTCTTTTTTTCCCCATCACATTTAAGAGAGTAAATGTTTAATCGTGGCTTATTTTATACCTGTTTATCAGCGAACATTTCAAAGCTTCTCTGCTCTCTTCTATGAAGTGTTAAATATCTGATGTGAATTTATTAACTGGAGTGGATGATTTTTTTTTTGTTTCTCGTTTCTCATTTCTCGTTTTTTTCAATAAGTTTTACTGCTGTTGTGAGGCTTTGTAGAGACTTTGGTGGCACTGCTGTTTTAATGTCTAGCAGTTTAGTCAGTAGTAGCTGCTTTTACATGCTTTATATACAGACTTGACCTAAAAGGCTGAAATAACATAAGATCCTATTCTGTAACGGGACAAATAATGCTAATGTAAGAAATGACATACTTTTTTATCTGTTACAGTTTCTTGGAAGGACTTGTGGCTCCTCTAAATGTCCCTCGTCCAACAAATATTCCAAAATAATCTCATCTGTGATGCTAATATCTGATAGCTTATATTGGATAATATGTCATATGATTGCGTCTTTATTCAGGAAATGTTTAAAATTGCTGCTTAGCCATTGCAAAAAAAAAAATTTTTATCATGGACTTTTGATATTTAATAGCTGATTGTATCAATGTTCAAAACACTTCATCTATTTCAACAAGCTGTTGTTTCATTTTTGAGTTGGGAAAGAAGTGAAAGTATTCCAGCATGAGTGGGTTAAATTACAAATGAGTCCTGATTCATACACACGCAATGCAAGCTCTGTGGTTTACAAACGAAATGTTTTTGTGGTTTAAAGCTTCTTCAGACATTTAAACGAATCTGTTTGTTCATCAGAAAATCACACTCCACAATCGCCCATTGCCAAGTTATTGTTGTAAACCTTTAGTATTCTTATCTGAATGTTGCTTTGATTCCTTTTATTTCCATACCCATTGGTCACAGACATAAACAAGCCCAACAACTCCAGCTGGTGTCCCTTCGGTAGATCCGTGTGCCTGCCTGTTGTCTTACTTAAATCCCTCCATCTGCCAATGTGTTGAAGAGTCTCGGATTAAACATAGACATTGTACATTTAGTCTCTGGATGCTGAGATATCTACAAGCTGATTATCTATTTTGACAGATTAGTCACTTAAGTCATTTTAGAGCAACAAAGAAAATATTTCCTGGAAGCAGCTTTGTCAGAGTTATTTCCTCTTATGACAATTTTCTAACGTTGCAAACTTGACATGTTTATTGTTTTAATGTTTTGGTTCAACAAGCAATCAAGGACATTATCTTGGGCCTTGTAATGGAAAGGTTTTACATTTAAAAAAAAAAAAAAAAAAGTTACTGATCCATATCAACAAATCAAATGGTTGCAGCTGACTCTGGCGCGATTGTCCTGCCACCAAAAGTGTAGATGCATTTGCATCATAGAGAAAATTGCCTGATCTGTAGAGTTCAGAAAATGTCTTGAGCCAGGTCAGCATCTTTTTCTGTCATTTCATTGTACATATATGTGAGCGAATGCACACCGACACGTTTCTGTGTGTCCTCAGTTGAAGACATCACTGGGGAAAGGAAGGGCCTTCATCCGCTACTCTCTCGTTCACCAGCGCCTTGCTGACACTCTGCAGCAGTGCCTCATAAATCACAAGGTCACAAGGTCAGCAGCCACAGGCACACACATACATTTTCCTGTTTCCTCTTGGTTATAGTGTAGAAGTTGTGTTTCACTCCAGTGAGGTGGTGTACTTTGTCGTGCGCCATTCTCAGAAGTGTAACTCACCCTTCCTGATTTCTGTTTTATTTCAGTTTTTATAGAAAACCCAACAACGACACATCCCACGTTTACATCCCTACAGACACATCTCGCTTCCTTTTTTACATGTAGAAAAAAGAAAAGGTCACCTGGGTGGTCTTGTAAAGGCAAATGGCTTGGCAAAAGTGTAATTCTTCAGATACTGATAATGATTGACTACAGTCTGATTCAATTCCATTTTTGATTCAGACTCAGGTTTTTAAATACAGAAGAGCTGTGTGTTCAGACACTCTTCCAGAAAACCATGCGCAAAGAAAACAGAAGTAAGCTTGAAAGCAGAACAAACTGGCTTGTAGTTTCTGATGAATTTATTGCTATTACGCTGTATCGATTGCTATGGCAACTCTTAAAGCAAAGTTTATCAGCAACTTGCTGCTTCCTCATAAACACCAATATGTTATGCAGTACGGAGGCTTAAAGACGCAGGCAGCCAAGAAAACCTGAAGCACAAGGAAACATCTTCTGCATGAATAGTTTACATTAAGGGTACCCAAGTTCAGCTCTACCATCCTGCAACTTTTATATGCAGTGCTTGTCCCACACGTCTGAATCTAATAGCTGCATGTCATCCAGCTGTGCAGACGCCTGGCAACAAGCCTTCATTTAATTCAGGTGTGTTGGACAAGGATTGCAGGATGGTAGTTCTTGAGGTCCAAACTTGGGCACCCCTGGTTTACATACATGATCTTTTAATGAAGCCAAAGAGTTTTTAATAAGTTGTACTTTATGAGTCGTTATAGCTGATAGATTTATCATTTTGCACATTTGTTTTTCTTTTGTTGTTTTTTGTCCTGCTGTCTGTTAGTAACCAAGTTTTACTTAATTGTTTTGGCTGTAACATCATCATTTTAGGTGCAGCCATTATTTGATTAATGATTTTATATTATGTCTCAGAATTTTACTTTTCTTTCTATCTTTGTCACCAAATTTTCTGAGACGGGCTCTGCTAAAGTTATCTTCCTTTTTTCAGAACGGCATGTTAGGAGGACATGTTGTCTTACAGCTGGGACCTCCAAATCTGGTTCATCTGTGGCCAGTGTCCTGCAGGTGTTGGATGTTTACACCTGATTTACATAAAATGGATCTCCTCAGCTTTTTGTCAAGCTTTGCACCAGTCTGTCAATGATCCATTCATGAGAATCAGTTGTGTTGCTGCAGGAAAACATCTAACACCTGCAGGATACCTTCAGGCCCTCAGTGATCAGATTTAGGGTTTCCTGCTTTACAGTCTAGACATTGTTTTTAACATTGATAAATATTTGATTCTGTTCTGTTAATGCAGTGACTGGTATTATGCCAGAAGTCCTCTCCTGAAGTGTCATCTCACTGCTGATATAATCAACCATCTTTATGAGCTCAACCAGATCCAGTTTGATGTGGCGGCCAGAGGTTATGATCTCGATGCAGATTGGCCAACATTTGCAAGGTGCCCTCACCTTTTTTTTTTCTTTTTTACTAAACATTTTACTGCTGATAGCTTCTTTCTTTTGGTGATGAAAAACAAAGCTGTGGAAGTTGATTTCATTTTAAGGAGCAGTTTTGCTTTGTTTGGGAATGATTAGAAAATGAACTTAAATGAACAGATAGTACTGGTAAATGACACACTGCTCTGATGCAGCTGATGTTACACTGTGGTCGGAGAGTATAGCGTAATTCACAGCTCCAAGTAATTATCCCTTTATCCTACACCTTCACAACTATTTTTCCTTTGCTTGACTGTGCACAAAGGTTGCACTGATGGCATGTTAGTGCTGACGCAGACAGTGTGAGCACTGATCGTTGCTCCCAGCATTAGCAGCTTTGTCAAATGTTTCGCTTATGTTCTCAGGTTGCAGTCGCTCAGGCAGTGGATAGCTATTGCAAAGTGTAATCTGCAGTGTCAGTGCAGAGCACAAGCTCTGGCCTCGCAGATAGATGCATCATTATCTTTAAGGATTATTACCCTTACATTACTTGTTCTTGTTGACATTTCTCTGAAGCAAAATTAAATTAAGCTGAGCACACACACACACATCCTCTTCCACATAGTTTTCTCACCATTTCCAGTTATAAACTTACTCAGATCACAAGTTTCTCTGAAAAAGACAGATCATTGTGTTACAAGGTTTACTTAAGATCATTTTGCCTTGTTTTATTTTATCTGCAGCTTTACTATCAATAGCACAGAACCTCATCTCATCAACACATTTCTTAAAGAAAGAGCAGCTAGCCATAACGTTGACTGACGGCTAAAGAGAAAAGATACACGTTATCACAATGCACTAACTGAAAGAGTTGGAGGAGGAAGAGATCCATTGTCAGTATTTCAGATGTCATAGTGACCGGTAGATTGTGACTTTTAGATGACTTACTACAACAGGCTTTTCTATCAATGATATAGCATTGAAATGAAACCTGTAGCATTTAAAAGTGTTTTTAAGCTCTTTTAGTTTCACTTTTGACATTTCTAAGAAGGAAGATAATAAGTGGTTTATTTAAATATGATGTGACACCGCAGTGCCAAAGCTTGTGGACTGAACTTGTCCAACGTTGCTGAAATCTAATGTAGACTCTTTTTATTTGATGAGACAACTGTATCTCACGGATTCTGTATTGTTAAGAAATGACTTTTTATGTTTACACTCAACCAGAAGATGAGTCATAAAATAACCCGGCTCTGTTCCCTGGATGTTGCATCACTTGTTTAGTTGTCAAAACTTCTGGTTTGTTCATTTTTGGCATGTGTATTGTTTATGAAAATACGACAGTTTTGTTTTCACCAGAAAACTTCAAGAAATGGTTTAAACATGTTTTCATCCTGCTGTCTGTTTGTGATCAGACTTTATTTAGTTGTTTTGGCTCCACTATCATTATTTTAGATACAAACAGTATTTAGTTATTTGTTTGATCGCTTGGCACCTAATTTTCTGAGACTGGATCGGCGTTACGTTATTTCCCTTTATTTCAGAACTGAATGTAAAAATACTGCAGCTTTACAGTGTTGATGTTGTTTTCAACATCAATTAATTTTTAATTATATTCTGTTAATGCAGTGACTGGTATTATGTCTGGATTTCTTTGATGTGTCTCAATGCTGATATAAACAACCATTTTTAGAAATCATTTTAGAAATGACTTCTCATGTTTAAACTGAATTCACACCAGTTTTACTTGTTAAAGAACCAAAAGACACTTTCAGAAAACTGAGCAGTTTTTTTATTTTTTTATTTTTTTTAATGTTGCATAATTTCTTGTTTAGTTTTCAAAACATCTGGTTTGTACATTCTTGGAATGTTTACTGTTGGAGAAAATAAGGTGGTTTTTCATTTCACTAGAACACTTTAGAAATAGTGGAAAATTTTAAGCAGAAATCCAGTTTTACTAAAAGGATTAACAATTATCTCTAAAGGTTTATCTGTTGAAACATAACCCTAATTTTTGGTTTCTCTCAAAGGCGAACATTAGGAACGGGCTCAGCAGCTCTTCTGTGGAAACCCCCAAGTCGTTGTTCCAGCATCAACAGTCTGGTTAGCAGCTATTCACACCCACAGGTACACTAATAACATTAGCTTTTCTCAGTCTTACAGTCTTTGCTGAAAATGACAGATCCTAATTAGCCAGTGCTGCTGTTTTTGTTTGTTTTTTTTCTTTCTTTCATGCCTTACAGGGCCAGGAGTTTGTCCCAGTCCCAGAATTAAGTCACAGTTTGCTTGGTGAACTAGGAGAACTGGGAGAGCCATCTCCCTGCAGCATTGCAGAGGAACTCCGCATTGAACTTGACCAGTCCGAGCTCCGACAACGGGAGCTTTTGGTTCAGGTTCAGGAGTTGGGCAATGAGGCGACCAAACTGAAAAGTGTCATTAAAGACCTCCAAGGCCAGTTATCATCTCAAACGTCTTGCAGTTCAGCATCTGCAGCAATCCAAAGGTGCCAAGAAACGGGGAGTGAGGACAGAGTAAATCACCATCAAAGTTGCAGTGAATCATCTGTCACTGATCTACTAGAGAGACTCACAGCCGCTGAGAACAAAAATATGGAGCTTCTTTCTAAGTTAGATGAGGCTCTTACAGAAAAGGGACAACAAGCTGCCAGCTATTGCGACTCAGCCTGGAAAATCCAGGACCTCCTGGACAAACTCAAGGCTGCAGAGGAGGAGAGGCTGGACGCAAAGAGAGAGGCCGAGGACCGAGCCAGGCACTCTGAGCGCCTGTCACAGGAACTAAAACTCAAAGAAGAAGAGCTGAGGAACAGTGAGGAGAAGCTTGCTGAAGTGAAAGCGGGAGCCCATGAGGAGAGGGAGGAGGCGCTCGCGCGGTTAGAGGAGCTCCAAAGTGCAGTTGGTCGAATTCAGGGAGCGCTTACTTTGAAAGAGAAGGAGACGGGAAACTTGAGAGCTCAGCTTCAGGGTCTGCAAGCCTCTCTGGAGTGCAGAGAACGGCAGGCAGAGGAGCTGAGGAAAAGACTGCAGGAGGAGAGGGAGGAGGTGGAGCAGAGATGCGGTATGACTACTAGCCAGAGTGAAGAATTTGACAGTCAGATGCTGGATTTAAGAAAAACTCTAAAAAACAGGGAGAAAGAGCTAGCCGCTAGCTCAGAAAGGATAAAACATTTAGAGGAGCACCTCGAGAAGCTAAATGTTGAGAGAGAAACGCTCTGCCTTAAACTAAACGATGACGACATCAGTGTCTGCGATGAAACTGTCAACACTGGAGATCACGAAGCCCAGTGCAGCCGTCTCATGGAGATGAACACAAAACTTCTCCAAAAGATTAGTAAAAGCGAGACGAGCATGTTAGAGCTGACAGAGAGCAAGGCTGCTCTATTAGACCAGCTGGCTGCTTTGAGGGCCTCTGAGAAGCACTTCAGAGGTAGAGTCGAAGCTGCAAATATTAGTGTGGAAGACAGAGAGAAGAGGCTTTTAGATGAAAACCTGTGTCTTGAGGAGACTGTTCAAAAGATCCTTCTCCAGAAGGAGGAATCAGATGCTCAGAGAAACAAGTTAGAACTTGAGAAAACAAAGCTTTTAGATGTCCAAGCGTCAATGAATAAACGTTTAGCAGCAAACCAACAGGATCTGGACTCTCTCACTACCAAAGCTGAAAAGTTGGAAAAGAACCTCACAGTTTCCCAAAGAGGCCAAGCAGAGTTGCTTGAAAAGCTTCAGGAGACCGAAGCGAAGCTGAGAGAACAGACTGTGAAATGTGATCTCCTTCAAGCGAGAACGGAGGAGCTGGAGAGCAGGACTGGGGAGGTGCATGATGAAAAAGGAGCTGCAGAGAGCAATGAAAAGATGCAGAAGCTTCACACTGAACACCAGACCTCCTCACTGGAAACCAAAGAGGCTCCGATCAGACTGGTTATAGCTGAAGCCCAACTGGAACTCAACCTTAGAGAGGTAGCCAGGCTCAGGGAGGAGGTGGTGGAGCTCAGGGCTCAACTCCTGGCTGGAAGCGAGGAGAGGATGAAGATCCAGGCACTTCAGGAGGTGACGGACGCCTCCAGAGAGGATCTCCGTGTATTGGCTGATCAGCTGAAGGTCCAGGTGGAGGAGCTAAACCGTCGGCATGTGGATGAAATTCTTCGATCTCGGGAGCGGGAGGAGGCTCTTATTCGCGACCGTAACGGGGAGGCGCAAGCGCGAGCAGGTCTGGCTGCGGAGGTGACGGCCTCCAGAGAGGAGCTCGATAAACTGAAGCTGCGCTGCGACGCCTTGCGTTTGGAAAACAGCGAATCACGGGAGGCCCTTCACAGAGCAAACACAGAGACAGCAGAGCTCGGAGTGCATGTGTGCATGCTGACCGCTGAGAACGAGGAGGCCCGTCTGCGCTGGGAGGCGCTGTCCGCAAGACTGCAGGAGCTGGAGAAGGAGGCGGCTCAGGAAGCGGAGAGGCTGAACGCCTGCATGGAGCAGCTTTGTCAGGAGAACCAGGAGCTCCGCAGTCAGCTCCATAAGGATGAGGGTATGTTGGCATCCAGGCAAGAATTACAGACAGAGCTGAACAAGATGCAAGAGGAGGCCAAGGCTTCGCAGGAGACAAGCCAGGAGGAGATTCAGGTCCTCCAGTTCCAGCTCAGCAGCCAAGCCATGTGCCATGGAAACCAACTCCAGGTCAGACACGGGCTCTTCAGCTGGATGTGATATGCTTTGTGTGTTTTAATGCATGAAACTGCCTGACTTTTCTGCATTAGGCCTAATTCTTAAGTAAATAAATAAATAAATGAAGAAATAAACCTTTTTTGTTTAAGACATTTCAGATGGAGGAAGATGTGAAAAAACACAAAACATTAAAAGTCATACATTTAAGTGTCGTTCAAAAAACATGCAAAAAGATGAAGTCAGGAATCAGATTTTCATTCACTGATGATACTGAATGTGACAAAAAAAAGAGCTCAAAATAACCTCTGATTGGTTGAAATCAGTAATGAGAAAAATTCAGTTTCAAACCTGAATGGTTAATTTCTTTTGGAATGGAGATATGTCGCCATGGCAACCAATGATGAAAGCCTAACTTGTTTTAAGCAGAAAAGAGATCTATGAGCCCCACCTCTGAACCAGTCATTTTTCCTAGTAAAGCATTTTCATCATCTGGAAATATCACTGTGATGCTTTTTCATTTGAATTCTCTTTCAGAGTCTGAATCAGGACTTAGAAGAAGTGAAAGTGCAGCTGGCAACTGAGCAGGAGAAAGTTTTCAGCCTTGAGAACAAACTAAAGGAAATGGAGGTGAGAGAAGAAGTATGGGGACAATATGAATCCAGAAAGAAATTTACAGATGTAAAGGAATGTTTGCAAATCATTTCATAGTTTGTATTTGTAAACTAAGTTTTGTCACTCTGTTAAAAAAAAAAAAGCTGCAACATATTTATGTTTGTGAAGGTGTAGTGCAGGATTTACTGATTTTGGTGGCTCACCATGATTCTCCCAGGTTCATCCTAAAACGAGCACGGCTTGTGGGTGGATGTTGCCCCCCCCCCAGGTAGACAGGTAGTATAGTGTACCGGAGCCAGGAAATGATTCCTTTGTTTGACACCACCTTTCTCTCCCCTGCTGTATAATCCCCAACCTTTGGCCCTGAGGAGCTGCTGTTAGATGCAGGGCTGAACACAGTCGGCTAATGCAGCAGCTACCCCAGAGTTAAAACACCGTTAAAATGATACCTGCAGTGCATGGATGTCAGCCGGAGGAGGGCGAGGCGAGTGTCCGTCAATAAAGCCTGGATGAAGGTGACAGTGGCAGTTTGCACAGAGTCTACAGCACCTGCTGCTCCAGACTCGAACTCAGTGGTATTGGTTTATCACATTTACTTTGTCTTTTGAATTTATCTACTCCCTTTCAAGAGCCTGGTGGGGTGCAGAAAGACAGCGAGCCATGTGCTCTCCGATTGGACAGTTTGATTTGTCATCTACTGTATCAAATCGGTTAGAAGTGTAAAGATGGGGCCAAAAATCTACATTTGCAAAAGCACTTCTAATTTTCTTTACAAACACAAATCTATTTTTGTTTTGCTTTTTTTGCTTTTTCTGTTTTGTTTTTACAACCAAGCATACCCTTTTCTACACATTCACAAACTTAAATTTTTCAGACAATTTATTTTGCAGGGGGACATGTTAATTTATAGACACAAACTTGGAAAAATTATTTGCAAACATGAATTTATCTTTATGGCTTTGCATTAGGCCCATAGATAAATGGCCACTACATACACTGTAGTGTGTGTGTATATATATACATATATATATATATATATATATATATATATATATATATATATATACAATTCTGATCCCAACTTAATTCATATTTACAAGCTATTTTTAAAAAGAACTTTAAATGTAGTTGTAATGTGGCTTTTTTCTAAGAGTATACAATTTTTCTGTTTGGACATCAGAGTAATTTCCTGCATAAAGCCGACAAGGCAGAACAATAAAAGTATATAAATGACCACTTTCAAATTTTCCAATCTCTACCTTGCAATCCTTATTATGAAATAAACAGTTTGGGATTAATGATTTTAGGTTTAGAAGTAATTGAATGACTACATAGAAATGTGTTACAAGGAAGGGTCTTTTCGCCAGTAACTGTGGTCAGTAACAAATCTTTGGATCATTATGATACATAGAGGTGAAGAAATTGAAAATATAAACATCTGACCGTACAAAAGAGAAAATGGATAATAATTCTGCATCATCATGCAGAGTCTGTTCATCTTTTTTGGCATTTAACATCTGAGATTTATTTTAAAAGGTAAATAAATAAATTATTCCTGCTGCAATGTGTAAATTGCAAGTTAAAGTAATCATAATGTCACAGTCACAAGCATAACTGACAAAGAACTGCAAATTATGTCTTGCTTTGCTTTACTGATTGCAGGGTACGAATCAGAGATATTGCCAACAGATTGAGGAGAAAAACATCCAGATGGCCGATTCGGCAAATCTCATCCTGCAGAAAGAGGACGAGATAATCCATCTGAAACAGAATTTATCAAGGTGAGCTGCAGTATTCATAATCACACATTCTGGACCAAATTAAAGCTCTGCAAAACACTTTTAATTTTCTGTCATTTAATTTTGGCTTTACGTCTGACTTAGAGCAAAGAGCTGTTTGTTTTATTTGAGCATAACAGTGTCGTTTGATGGAAAGTATAAAAAGCACCTGAGATTCTCTGCGTTTGCCGAACATAACATGATTCAGACTGTGTACGTTCTGTTTGCAGGTGTGAGGAGAGCCTAGCAGCAGCTCAGCGGGCCTGTCAGGAGATGGCTGAAAATCTACGGAGGGTCACGCAGGACAAACAAAGCCTTGATCTCAAGACAGCTGCTGAACTTGATGATCTCTATCGTACCAAAATCAATCTGGAGGAAAGATTGGTTGAGCTTATCAGGTATAAACCTCCTTTCAATCCCAACTGGTTTTCCCATATCTGTTGGCTTTGCTGGCTTTTTCTTCTTTTTTTTTTCTTGGTTTGAATCATTTCTTGCTGTTTTTTTTGTTGTTGTTGTTGTTGTTGTTGTTGTTGTTGTTGTTATTATTGTTGGTCCATGTAACTCTAAAGCAATATGTAAACATGCTCTTTGTGCAATAGCTTTTGTTTGACTGAATTGACTGGACTTTCTGCAGGGAAAAAGATGCACTTTGGCAGAAGTCTGATGCACTGGAGTTTGAGCAGAAACTGCGAGATGAGGAGACGGAGAGGGACGTCAACTTCTGTCTGGGTTGTCACACTCAGTTCAGCTGGTGGCTTCGCAAATACAACTGCAGGTCAGATGGTCCTCTGTATATGAAACATAAATGCACGTCCCTCAGACAACCATGGCAACTGCATTTCATTATGCCTCTGTCAGATTGTATTTTTTTTTTCTCAGCTGAATCAGAAACTATTTTTAAATTCTGATTTATAGTGCCAGTAGACTTCCACATTAGGCAAAATTCATGTTAAAAACCTAAAAACCAGTGAGTAGTTTCACAATGACCACAAGGCCAAGAGGTTAGACCAGGACCCAATGACATTTTTACTTCCCTTTTTTCTCTTTTTGTTCGGAGGTGTGATCTGAAAAGTATTCTCTTCAGCACTTCTGATGGATCTGCATCAGCTGTGTCTGTACAGCGTCAGGATATCTATAATAAAACAAAACATTGTGATGGTTGTATTATGTAGAAAACAATACAACTTAACGAATCACTGGATCAGATTTTGGTATTTATTTTCAGAGTGAAACTATTAAGAATTGGCAGGTCTGTTTCAACAAAATGATCTGCAGATGCACGGATGCTGTGTTTTCATCGCAAAAGATACACTGAATGTCTGAACATGTGTTCACTTCTCAGAAATGACCTTAACATGTTCTTATAAATACCAGGCAAACTTAATTTAACACTCAGTGCCACATTTTTCCCCACATTCACAGCAGTGTTTTTTCTTTATTTTTAATCTTATTTGACCTTTTAATGATTTGATTATTTTTTATCTATTTTATAAAATATCTATAAAATCATATCCTATAATATGTATATAACATGTATTTTTGAAAAAATATTACTGATTCCTTTTTGTTTTCCCGTTTATTGCAGATGTAAGTCGCTTCAGTGAAAAAAGCATCTGCTAAATGATGAATAGAATAGAATACAACAGAATAGAAAAAGGAAACTTGGTTTTTATATATATTTGTACAATATTTTTCATACTACAAATTGCCCTGGAATTTAATTTTCATCAGTCAAAAATGTGCCAGGAAGAGGAAAAAACATACATAAGTCACACTAGACTATAAGTTGCATTTATTTAAAAAAATATTTTAAAAAACTTAAAAGCAAAACATTTAATCTGGAAAGGCAAATTATTCAACTCCACAATAGCACACAGAACAACATAAAGAGGCTTTTGCATCGCATGAAGCGGTCACACCAAGAAGGCTGCAGTCATTTCTATTCATCTTCTTGACAACCACCAGTGTTTGGAGACGTAACTGTGCCGTTGACATGTCTCTCCCAGCAGCACGTTGTTCAAGCACCCATCTGTAGAATCGTTCCTCCAACTCCAGCCATCTTGCTTTCCTTATTTTCTTCATCGCAGAAAGACAAACCTCTGATTTTCACTAGTCCCTCACAAGGTCCCTCCTAGGTGCAAACTTTCTTTCTCCTGTCCGTTTACAGTTTTCAGCAGCATATTTGACTACCTGTAGTTTGTAACCTGCAGAATAAGATAGGATTTCATGTTGAGGGTATTTTGTTTGTATTCAATCTTTTTCAGATTACTTTAATGTTTCACTTCATTATTTCAGTGTTCCAGCAGCAGCACAGTTGTCACAAGCCTACAGCGCCCTCTAACTGCTGTAGACGGTAACGTCTACTCCGTGTTACATATCAGTCAGTATGAATTAATGTTTAAAAACATGTTAACTATGAAAAACAGTGGGACTTGTGTGGACTTTAGAAAATATGGTATATCCATTGAATTCAAGATATTTCCATATTCTTCAGCATGTTGCAGTGTTATTGATGAGCCACTAATGTCCATCAAAGAGGCAAATTTGCATATATACCATCGTTACCATGCATATACTGGGAAAACAGCCTTAAATGGGTGTCCACTATACTGGACACTTTGCATGAAAATGTTCATATGTAGTATGCATGAAATTCATTTCATTATAAAACATTTTTTATCAGTCTATCAGTTTTTTTGCCACCTTTTCACTTCCCTGCCTTCCACACGCTTTCATCAGTTTTATTGGCTTCTGTTTAAAACATGTCTTTCAAGGTAAGGACATGACACTAGGGAAATTATTTTCACCTGCCCTGAACTGACACGTCAGCTGCATGTTGAATTAGATTTTTTAAAATGTTCTTTAGATCTTAGATATCACATCATATACTCAGGGATGAGCAGAGAAGTGACAGAAGTAATCCGCCAAATGTACCTCAACCATCCTCATAATTTCATGTGTGTGGGTCAGAAAGAATCACATTCACATTTGAGCTGAACGGGAAAGCAATCAATCTTGGTTGTTCACTATTCAGAATAAAAAAAAGTCAACATACATATCACAAAATTCTTATGCAGTTTCAGTGGCACAGAGTAGGAAGGTAGCCTGACTTAGTTGCACAGTTCTATACATGGAGGACTGACAGAGCAGAGAGTGGCGTCTATCCTGAGATCAAAGCTAAACAAATTGAAAATAACTCACTTTTGATGTTGGGTTTCTCATATTGGAAGCAAATTTCAAAATTTCAAAGAAAAAATGAAAAAGAGTGTGGGGAAAAAAAAAGTGTGACACAATAAGCTTTCAGAAGCCTGTCGCTATATATACATATATATAAGATATATTCATACATAGTTTTACACTTCAAACAAAGATGAGTGTTTTCTCTCTTCTTCTTTATGTTTGTTGTTTTTTTTTTTCCCCTCCCAGATTGTGTGGGCGTCCCTTCTGCTACTACTGCTGCAGCAACACAGTGAGCACCCAGCAGGGCGGCAACAGAGAGCGATGCTGTGGGGACTGCTACAACCAGCACAGCGCAGTCGTTGAGCGCCACCCGCAGGAGGAAGTGGTTCACAGTACGCCGGGTACACCATTCAGCCGCTTGCTGCAGGCTGGCCGAGCTGTGGCTGGTGTTGCAGGTAACATAATCTTAAACATTTACACACACACACATACATATATGAATATAAAAAATATATAATATACAGTTGTGTTCAGATGTATTTATATCCTTTCATTAAAGAAAAGGCTGAATTTACAACAGTCACTCAAATAACTGGAAACTTAAAAAAGGAACAATAACTAAAAATTTGCAAAAATATAATTTAGTAATATAAGACACTGTTTTTTTCATTTAATTGAGTTGAATAAAGAAAAACAAACAGACAAACAAATTGGTCCTGGACAAATTAGAGCACTTTTCTGTTGAACAGTGGGACAAAATACCTGTCAACAGGTGCAGAAGTCTGACTGAGAGGAACAGAAAACACCTGACTGTAGCCGAAACATCAAAGTTTTGTTAACAAATTATTAGTTTGAGTGATGTAATATGTAATAAATTATCTTATTTGTTTGCTTTTTTTTTTTTTAAAAAATTCTATTGAACCAGAATTAGAAAATAATGTAATGATTTTCAAAAAAATATATAATTACTTTAGCCAATTTCAGCTTATTTTACAGCCAGCTGTTTTTTTCCTTCTTTAATGAAAGGGTATGAATAAATATGAGCACAACTGTATGTGCACAGTTAACATGTTTGGTCTGGAGTCGTAGATGACGTGCAAAAAGGAACACAGTGTTTAATTTTTCAGGGGGAGATGAAGGAGGAAAGCTGGACGATGGTGTTTTTGACATTATCACAGAGGAGGAGGTGAGCGGGGTGTACGACAGTGACTCCCTCTCCTTTTCCACTGCCTGCTCTCCTGAGCATAGACAGCAGGGGGCAGCACAGCTGTAAGTATCACACACGCTGTCACAGATGACAACAAGGACAGTCAGCAACAGGGATTATAAACTGTAGCAGATTTATACGAACCACCAGAAAAGATTTTCTGTCCTTAAGCTTTTTTTTAAGCGTGAAACTGTTGACTTCATTTTAACCCCACTTAACAAACACTGTCTGGAAGTGTTTACAACAGAGGAAACACATTCTTTAAAATGTTTAAAAAATTGGTATAAAAAAGATTGATTTTTTTTTTTTTTTAACTTTTATCTAATAATCTTTACCTGTAGACATGGGTTTAGTGGTCCGATAAATGCATAAGCTGTCATGTTTTAAGAAGGACTCTAAAATTCAGATCCCAGAGTCTTAACCCCCCAGAAAATGTTTGTGATATGCTGGGGAAGGTTTTGCACAGTGGTCAGACTCTCTTATGATTGGTATGAGATCCGATTGAAAAACTAATGCAAACCTGGATGGAAATAAATATTTTGACACTGCAGAAGCTTGAAGCAATGCCATGATCAAGCTGTCATAATAAAACTAGAGGCAGACGCATGAAATCAGTGTGTGACTTTTTTCTTTCATCGCAACTTTTTTTTTTGGGTGGGGGGGGGGGGGGGGGGTGTAAGTCTTCATATTCCTGGTTCTTTTCCACAGCTGTCCTTTTACTCGTAACGCCACGGATTGTCAGATGTGTGGCATTATGAGATTGTCTACACTTTCTGTATTAGCATCTTACATCTGTTTTGCCTTCTTGTTAATATCAAACTTATATTTTTAGGGGTTAGCCCGCGTTTAACTATAAATGATCTATTTTTGTGATGTGTAGTAAATTCTGTATAGAAGTAAAATATCTATCATTCTGATCAGAACCAGCAGTGCCAGTACAGGAGACATTGCATCAGAAGATGTTGACCACCTCGGTGCAGCAGTGCAGGATGCAGAGGTCTGCCTTTTGAAGTCTGGAGAGCTCACGTAAGTTTTATTGACACTGGGAAAAAAATGTGGTTACAGTACTGCAGGACTGGACTTTTATCTGTAAGAGGAAGTTTCTCCCTAAATTTTGTGGTTTAAATAGGAAGTGAACAATTAAACTTTAAAAGTTGAGTGCCAGTACCTGCTTCTCTATATGTCTCCTGTAGACCTACAAAAGCTGAGTTTCACTTCTGTTATCAGTCAGGGCAGGTTGGTTTGAATGGTGAAGGGTGGAAAATGCTTTAAGACCTCATGTCGAAAGCCATCCACTTCATGAAGGAGCTACTGAGCAACAAATCACAGCTTTCAGCCTTAACTAAAGTGTATATCAGGTCTCCGGTCTATATTTTCTGACTGCTGTGGCTATTTTTGAATGGTGACCTTTGAGGACAATCGCCTTAAATGAAATTGATCGTAAAGTGTGGTCAAACTTCTGCTGGATCCCTGTGTTTCCTGGTTGCTCAGATATACCTGCTTACTGCAGACTAAGAAACTGTTTCAATTTCTATCACCAGACTAAAAATGCAGAGAAATGTTCTGTAGAAGCTTTATTTCTCAAACACACTTTACAGTGATGCTGCAACCAGTGAGCGAATGTGCAGAATCACAAGGAGGAAAAAGAACCAGTAAAATAGTCATTTACCTGCAGGCATCATAATGATAACTAATTTATACTTATCAACATTTATAGACATGCAATATGCCCAAAAATAGATACTTTCTTTCAATTGTTAGTTAAAAAAAATAGTAGTTTTGATGTGAGGTGAAGGGCTTTAGTATTAAACTGTGTGTCCTGTGCCATAGGCTCTCTGTCCACTTCACAGTGGATGACATCTCTGGGTTTGGCGACAGCTCCCGAGAGCTCTTCATCAAGTCCAGCTGTTACAGCATCATCCCTATAACCATGAACTCTCCTGGTCCCACTGTCTCCTGGACGTTCACCTCGGAACCAAAGAGCATCTCCTTCAGCGTGGTCTACAGGGAGAGTGCAGAGACTCCTCTGGAGCAAGCCAAGGTGAGACACCAGAATTTCTACATCATCTTAAAGCCAGAGGAGAATAGCAAGTTTCATTTGTATATACAGTGGTAAAATTAGACAAAAAAGGAGTTATGATATTTACAGACTCATATAAACGTCAGACGCAAGGCAGACTGCCTTATCATGAAAGACAGCCTTCACTAAAAGTAGTTGTAATCAAGCAAAATGAAACGAGTCATTCATAGAGTTTAGCCTGCAGAGAATTATCATTATCTGCAGTCGTAATGTATGAAACTGGCTCTACTGATAAATGCCATCACTTTTTGCAGATTTAAAATGTCCTAAATGTTATCAAAGCTGTGAAATTCAGAGCTGCATTAGTAAGTATTTGTGTCCCTCACATAAATAATTATTTACTCTGTAATAATATCACATGGCCCGACAAGCACACCCTCACTGCGCCTCCGGTTTGTTGGGTCAAATCTAGTTTGCATGCAGCAAATTGTGCCATGTTTTGTTATTTTGTTTAATTATCCAAGTGAATACTTACCTTACAAATGCAGCAGCATGAAGATGAAACACAAACGAAGACAAATGGCAAATGATCAGAGTTAACAAACTTCTCATACCATTGCTGAAAGTCTTGCTTCCTGTTTTTTAATGGTTTGAAGCACAATTCAGATTTGAGAAAATGGTATCTAATGTAAGCCTATCCTGATCTGAAGTCACGGCTTTAATTCATGCATTACTATATTTTAAACATTAAATAGGATATACTTTATATTTTATATGTATTTCCAACTGCAGGTTTTGATCCCTCTGACTCGCTGTAACTCCCACAAAGAGACAATACAAGGCGAGCTGAAAGTCAGGAACGCAGGAGAATACACCCTCATCTTTGACAACTCTTTCTCCAGGTCAGCCATTGTGCTCACTCCTCACTCCTCAGCACAAACCACTGTGTTTGTTTTGACCTAAAATAAAATTCCTGTCTGCCCCGTTTGTTAGGTTCATTTCAAAGAAAGTGCTGTATCATCTGAGTCTAGACAAGCCTGTGGTCTACGATGGAACTGACCTTCTCTGAACGGGACAAAAGGAGCAGGTGGAAGTCGGACTTCTGTGTCAAGATGTTTACGTTCATGAGCATCATTTTGAAGCAAGATGGTGTGACGGCTCTGCTGCAAAGCAGCCTCAGTGAAAGGTTGTGGCATTTTCAAAATGTCTCCCTCAGCTTTGCTCAAGAGGCGTCAAACGTCGGATGAATTCTAATCAAAGAGAGCCAAGGTTGAAAACCATAACAGAAACAACGTTACTCTGTTGAAAGTTAGCATGCACTACCTTTTTAAAAGCCGGGTTAAATGTAGGATTAATCATTTAAGCATTACTCCAAAATAAGCTGCTTAGTTTTGCATATTTAAATGTGAAAAAATTTGTTTGCGCACGACTGTGTGAGCGTCTACATATGCTGGTTCTGTTGGCAACTTTGCATGAGGAAAAGTGCATTCTTAACTTATCCTGAAGCTGAGTTGAGATCTGACTGATCCCTCACTGAACATCGTGCTCTACTCAGTTACCATTAAAATGGTTCAAATAAAAGTATTTTTGTGATTCCAAAATCCTTCTAAAAAATCAATCTAGAAGCTATGAATGGATCACAGAGCTATTTAACTTTAAGTTATTCCTGAATTATATGCTGATCACATATATACATATCCATAAAAAGTTATATGATATAGTGAATAAGACAAAACCACAATCAGTGAGCTGTTTGAGCTTAAAGTGACGTGCAAATGTCCAGTGGTGGAATCCCATCACTTGACTTCTAAAAGTTTAAATTGAATCGAGAAAAACTTCAGTAAATCCTTAGGTGTTTTTTTTATGTTTGCTTAAACCCACAATGAACAAACTATTTCATGTGGGCATGTAAATTATGTTGGGGGTTTTTATTGAAGTCCAAAACCTCTAATGTGTGGAAGTTCCTTCTCGTTTCACACATCTTAGTCATTTTTGCCTTCAGCTAATGAATTAGAAGAGGTGGATTTGTCTTAATGCCGTCAGGATGAATCATAAGCAGAAAAATCAGAGCTTCTGTTAAAGCTGCCGCACCAGCACATCAATTTCTTTCATGGACAGCTGCCTTTCTGACAGTTGCAGCTGAAAACTGAGTTAATTTTTTCAGCAGATGCAAGCAGTAAGAACATGCATAAGAAAGCTCAAATAACCTGCTATTTTCAGTGCTTTAAGTGTGTATGTAGTATTTCTTCACTTGAGTCATCCCTCCTGATAGTTTTACTATGAATGCAGCAAATATATGATTGTTTCTAAAGAAATGCTTCCAGAGAGAGCGAGAGAGAGTGTTTGCTTTGGAAAAACAAATAAAACTTTATATTTATTTATAGATTGGTCTTAACAGGAGCATATTTTTTAGTTTTTTTCTTAAGCTGTTGCTGTGTGACTTAATCATTACAGGTATGTGGTGTTACTTAAATATATGCAAAACCCGCAGTCTGTCAAATGGGGAAAAAAGTTTGTTTTTTTTAAAAAAAAAAAAAAAAAACTTTTCTTGCTTAATTTTTTCCAAGATCAACCTAATTTTCAAGGGAAGTCCGTCATTATTGCTGACTGGAAGAACTGAATTCCTGCTGTTGAAAAGGGAATTGAATTAATATCTCCTGTGATTCTAAACTTTTTATATTGTAAACCTAAACTGACACGGAAAAGAGCATTAAATGCAAATTACGTTTTACGCTAAACTAGACAAGTGATGTATTGCCAAATTTTTTGAGGAGATATTTGTTTCTTTTCCTTTTTTTCAATTATAATTTTTATATTTAAACACTGCAAAATGACTTGTGTACGATGCACTTTTAAGGGATTCTTGTTGGTCTGTATCCCATGAGCCTTTGTGCCAGTTCATGAATGTTTTTTTGTCTTCATAAGTAATGAGCGTGTGATTTCAGAAAAGTCCTGCTGCATTTGTCAGAAGAGATCTTGATTTCGCTGACTAAACTTGTACTTTTAAATGTTTTATGACGATATCATTTACATACTAAATATTTATAACAGAGAGGATTTGAGATCATTGTTTAATAAATTGTGTGATTAAATCTGTCTGTTTTGGTCATCTTTAATATGAAAATATACAGCATTTGATTCTTCTTCCTTTCCTTCACCATCTTTTTAACCTTAATAGCAATGTGCCTTTAAGCATGCAAATCACTTTGTCATTGTTTTACTCGAGTGAAGTAAAAAAAAATTACATCCAACTACAGAAAGTATTTCCTTAACATTTTAAACGAACATTTGAACTTTTTTTTTTAGATCATTCTTCCTGCTGTAAGAATCACTAGCTTGTCATTATCATTTAAGTTGGTTTATTTTTTTATTCTTGTAGTGTGGTGATCACAGCGTAACCCTCTGAAGCTGCTTAGTAGTCGGTAGAGGTGACAAAAGTGTATCAGAAGTGCAGAATTTGTGATATGTCCAAACATCACGATAAACTAGATGGTTTATCAAGTAAAAACTTTCTAAGTTTGGTGCTTTGCTGAAATTGCCTTGTGAACTAACAAACATAAAGAAGTTGTGTTTCCTTGGTTCTGGGTAAAACGTCTGGTACCTTTCACTGAAACAATTCCTCCCATCGGGGACGAGTCTTTGGAAACTGGTTGCTAAGCATTAGAAATTAATAACAGTGATGGTAATGGTAGGTCCCCTGACCCTAAAACATAATATAAGATGTTGTTGGGCAGTTGTCTCAAAAGCTACGTCAGTTTTTCTGTAGGGTAAAACACAGCAAAAAAAATTTTTTTTTCTTATTTTAAATTTTATCGAGGTATTTAGCTGCTGGTTTACATGGCCGAGCTGCTGCGCAGTACTGCTGCACTGAAGCTTCATTTGTTTGACGTATGATTTTATATTCTTAATAGATGGTTTTAAAAGTGGTTATGGTATGACCAACAGACTGTCAACCTGAATAAACCTGTAGGGATTAATAAAGTTGTCAAATTTGTGATATAGTTGCCTTAGAGCTAACTTGCAGAGCTGCTACAGTCACAGTTTAACTTTTGGTCTGTAAAAATGGACATTGGACTGCTATGAAAAGCTTCCTGTTTTAAAGATAGAGCACTTCACAAATAATTAGCTTGCCTGCCTACATATCTATATCATAGTGTACCACTTAGTTGTGTGAACATACAACATTCTCAACTACTTTCTCTGTAATACTGTATTTGACAGTTTGTGTTGTTTCGAGGGTTGTAAGATTGTGAGTGTAAGGTTGTGTGTGCTGGATTTTTCTTACACAGCTCCTTGCTTGACATGTTTGCCTGAGCATTCGGGAGTTCATTGTGTCTGTGTATATGTACGCAGTGTTGTTCTTGGAAGGTGTCCGTCTGAGAGATAGTGTTTGTGTCAAAGAGGCCGCTGTCTTTCTCAAGGTTAATGACATCATTGTAAATCATGTCACATCTACTCTCCTATCTGCTGTTTCCCTCTCCTCATTTTTTCCTCTTCTCCTTCTGCCTCTTGCCTCCAAAATATGTGATTTGCACAGTGGTTCAGTGCACATGTAACCTGTGTGTTAATAGAAGCACGTGTGCTGAAAAGCAATATTGGCCAGAAAACAGACGTGTTCTCAGTTCACAGATGTAGACATTTTCACATGTCGGTGTGCTAAACGAAAATGGTTGCACATGCATGTTTAACATGCAAAATTTTGCATGTTATATGCAAGTGTTTTCCTCTACAAGCTCAAGAAAATCCTTGGGTGTCAGCTGTGTTTCTTGTACCTGATCCACAGTAAACTAGTTTGAAATCAATAGGTATTTGTATTTTCACCTGGGGAGCAGACTATATGTGTAAATAACTTGAACAGACAACCAAGAAAAGTTATGAAGAATAAACAAGAGAAAGTTAAGTTTCCTCTTTTTTTAAATTTAACCCTATAAAGCCAAATATATATTTGATACATACAGTTTGACACATTTTGCGTCAGTTATGGTAAAAACTTGACTCAAAACCCTTGTTGTGACCAGAAGATACTGGCCTCCTGCACACTAGTGGACACCAGAAAACACAAGACTACACTACTATAAGTTTTATCTATTGCATGATAATAAATGAAAAGAAAAAAAAAATCAGACTTTATAAAAGTCAGGATAGGCTTACATTATATACCTTTTCTCCCCAGTTGTTCTTAGGTTGGACTTTAAAGGGTTAAAAATGTATAATGGCTTCACTCACTGGCTGCCAAAAACATCTGATATAACAGTGGCTGGCAGCCAATGAGTTAAAATAACTTCTATTAGATTTATTAATCATTCTTCTTCTTCATTGTGGCTCGGGGAATCGCAGGGAAATTTGTTCCTCCTACCTTCAGAACAAAAACCTTGAACAGTAACCTGTCAGTCTGTTCCTAACAGATTTCCACTAATGATAATAGGATAGTGGCTGGGAAGTTGCAGATCCTGTGGGTACATGCTAATGTGCAGATTTCCTACCATCTAGCAAAGTCAATGGAGTGTCTACTGTGTGATCAGTAGTACCTAGTGGTATAAACAAAGAGATAGTAGAAACCAGCTTTACTTGACAGTATTGTATCTAAGGGAACTGATAATCAAAATATGAAAAAAATTAAACAATGACTTCTATAACTTGTAGTAGAAGACTCCAAAGGACAGATGGTCTCAGGCAATCCACCGTCCACTGTGGGCTTCCTTTTTGAAAAAAAATCCCCTGTTAAAGTCATCCCCTCAGAAACCTGAACATAATCTGCATCTACACGACACTGCATTATCATAACTGAATAAAGATGGATCTTGGTGAGTAAGCATCCTTCCTTTGTGTAGAGAGCACAGCACTGATATGAACTTGCCACTGTGTCTCTGCAGCCTGTGCGTGTGTGCATGTACGGGAGGTTACCCATACAGACACGTCAGTGTGTGTTTGTAAGTGCACCTCCATCTGTTCACTCACTGTGTGTGTTTGTGTGTGTATCTTCGCCTAACAGTTTTTCTCCTCAGGCTTTGTAGCCCTCTGTAGTGGTAATGGCAGGTCGTGTTGGCCCCTCTTAGACAGTTTGCTCCTGTCAAACATTGTTTCATCCAAATGGTTTCAACTCTGTGCGAGACCTTACATCGCATACTGCAGGCCTGTGGGAAACTTTTCACACACAACAGCAGGGCTTGTTTTCTTTGCTGGACTCTCTCTATTGTTATATCTTTGCTGTATGTTACATGTGCAGAACACAATTATCAGTCGTGTTGGGTTTCCTCTGCGAAAAATGTCATTTCTGCCCTTAATAACGTAATATTACACGTTTGTGCATGTAATCTTTTATTTTCCATGAGTTAACAAGAAGAAAAGATATGAAAAAAACAAAAAAGAGAAGAAGAACAGGAATTTAAAGTGATCTTCCAGCTGGTAAATGGTAAAATGGGGTACATGAGAAAGAGTGGTGGCATTGTAAAATTTCTATTTAAGTTCTGTCTATAGGGATTATTTCATTTCTATTTAAGCATTGTTCATCGAAACCCAACCAAACAGTAAGGTATTTTCAGTGTTGGGATGTTACTGATTGTTGTGATGATGTGAGCTTTTCATGGCAAATGAAAAGCTCACATCAAGTGGCTCTGCGATGGACTAGCGAGCTGTCCAGGATGTACCCTGCCTTCTGCCCAAAACTGCTGGGATAGGCTCCAGCTTCCCCGCGACCCTGGATTGGATTAAGCGGTTAGGAAAATGAATGAATGAATGAATGGCTCCATTCAAGCACCTTTCCTACCTCCAAATGCAGACTTTGTGGTGTGTTAAATGGCAGACTTCACAATAGCATCTTATTTTACATGGAAACAATTCCATCAGGCATATTTCTCTTATTCTCCGTGTTTTATTCTCTTATTCACTTTTTATGATGGAAATTTAAGTCTTAAATTTAATGTCTGAGGGAAAAAAAAATCATAAACTAATGAGCTTCACTTTGCTAAATGGTTCTTATCTTTACTTTTCTGTTTACAACCTTGTTAGGATGGGCTAAGACACATAGATTGAAGTAGAGGAAAATTATGTATGCAAATTTGGAAAATATATAGAAAGGAATTTGAGTTCAGTTTACACCATAATGGGACACATCAGTTTCCTCTACTTATGATGTGTGGTTGCAGAAGTAATCTTGCTATTTCAAAGGGTGAGTTATCTGCTGCTGGGCTGAAAAACAGGGACAGAATGACTTATTCATAGATTTCTATTTGTTGCATGGAATGAAAGTTAAAGTCTCAATCCGACCTACATTTTTTTTTTCTTTAAAAACCTTTCAAATGAAACATTTGGAGTTTAAAAGAGTCTGAGCTCCTATACATACAGGTCTGTTAGGCTTCTTTGGAAATCAAGTCTGATCCACAAGGACTTACTACATCACAGCTCACAGAGAATCTATTGCCAGCAGCAGAACACCAGACAGACACTCAAGGACACTCTCAGATGTTCTTCATCATGAGGGTGGCTACCCTCTCATCCAGAATTGTAGATCCCAACATGCAGAAAGCAAGCCAAGTGACAATGAGTACATATGTCTATATCTACTTAGTGCCTCTCACCAAATGAATAGAGTCCAGCCCTTTTGGAGAAGACCGGTTCCAAATCCCAAACCATTCACAGAGGTGAGTCTAACTATATCTAACTGGATACTCCCAACCTCACACACTAGCAGGTTCCTTCCTCATCAGAGAGGTGATGTTTCACATCCCTAGAGCTGGCTTCTACAGCCGAGGATTGAATCACCAGGGTCACCAGCTTTGGCCAAAGTCCCTCTAACATTGCATCCAACCTCCATGGTCCTTGTCACCATTTTGGGTCTGAACGGCCCTGTGGGTATAGACCCGGCCACCAGACACTCACGTTCATGCCTTACCTCCAGGCCAGGATGGTCCTGATGATGCCCATCAAAGTGTGGTGGAGTGGAACTCCTCCCTCCCACGCTACATCTCCAAGCTGCAGTGGATTTGATAATAATTGCTGGGAGGAGCAGGGTGCCTCGATATTCAGGCAGGTGTTTCTCCCTTGGCTGGTCTGCTACAGACTGACAGTTGGTGCGGTTGGTGTATCTGGTGTTGGTGAGTTTCAAACTTAGCGCTCTGCATACAAGTACCACAATTTTTTCCTTGCCAGCTGGGGCTTTGATGGTCTTTGGGTGTCATACCTGCAGTTTACTGGGGTGTGGCGTTCTACAGGCAGTTTCAACCATGTTGTCAACAGAGTTTGGCAGCTTCACCTTTTTTTTTAGGTGTACTGATAGGCTGAATTAGAGCCTAGTGCTGGGACAGTTAACCTCCTGTCTGCAGTACACCTGGTTCTCTTCTCTTCCCACTCTTCCAGACTGCAGGTTGGCATCTGACCAGGTCCTCAGTGACTGTGCACCCCCTTATCCAGTGCAACGGGAACTCAAGATAGACTTTCACTGTAGTTTCAGCCCAGTTTTTTAACATTTGTTAATTTGGATTTGTTTTTAGTTTCCTTTGTTGACATCCTTTGACCATGTTAATGTATGAAGTGTTTTAGTTTTTTGCATGTTTCTTTTCTGTTTGCAGGGCAGTAACCTGACAGTGCACAAAAGGGGGGGTTAATGATTTAAATAGAATATTATTCTTTTGTGCTGAATCCGCAGGGTGCATTTATTTGAACCTGTGTTTTGATTCGGATGACTGGGGTGAGAGAATCCCCCCACCCTCAATCTCCTCCCAGTCTGGCGTTGTTGGGCTACAATTTAAGCTCCCCTTTGGCTCTCGCCACACAAGCAAAGGGAAACTTTCCTCCTCTTTTTTTTTTTTTTTCATTGGGATTTTCTGAGCTTCACTTTGTGGTCCCTCGCCTAGAGGCCTGTTAGTATGTGACCTGACAACATGGCTTCTAAGATCATTGGGACACACAAATCTCTCCATTGTAGGTTGGAGAGGGATGAGGTAGTCATTCATAATGCTTAATGCTGATTGGTTTATGATATTATTGTCAAATATGTTTAAAAGAAAAAAAAAAACTGTCCAGTATATGTAGTAGCCAAAGAAATGCAGAGTATTTGTCAGAGTAGGTGTTGTGAGTACAGATGATGACTTCATCGTGCTGCATTTATCCTTTAGAAGTACTGTCCGTATTATAGTATTTTCACACCAATACAACATGCTTTTTGCCTCATCTAAATCCGTAGATTTTTTTTTTCTGCAGGTATCAATGTTCTGCAGGTAACAGCAATGTTGTTTTTGTTTTTTAAATCCCTTCCCTGCTCATCTCAGAGGAGTTTCTGCTTACTACCCTGCAGCATCTCAGCCAAGCTTGTCAGAGCCATTATGATGAATGAGTTAGAGTTTCGGGAGGCATGGAAAAGAAATCCAGCAGGAGGATCATTAACAGCAACGCATTCACGAGGTGATATTCAAGAAATGGAATATAAATATCCTGTATGTGTGCTTTTATGCAATATTTATATGAATCCCTGCCTGAGAGTCATTTTTATGATGTTTTTTTTTTTTTTTTGTCACACATTGATTCACCCACAGACCACCACCATCTTAAATCATATATAGATGTAAAAGAAGAGAGGGGAGGAGGGGGTACACAGTTGTTCATTACATGGTGAAATAGTGGCTTGATGGCCAGTGTTTCCATGGTAACACTGTTAGAGCAACCTCTGCCCACAACATCTCAAAAGATCAGAGATGTAATTTTTAAAGTAACATAAGGCAAGATGAGGGGAAAAAAAATGAAAGACAAAAAATATTCACACAAAATATACAAATGACAGCACTTGATATTTAACAACTCTGCAAGAACAAACCAATAAGTGCCTTTTGTTTTATTATTATTATTGTTATTATTATTAAACGCAATGCAGAGGCCACAAAATCTGTATCTGCGGAATACAGTAACAGTCATAGCACAACAAGCAACACAAACTGAGAGGAATAGTTTGCTGAAGTCATGTTAAGAGAAAAGATTGCATACTTAATATCCTTAATGTTGTGCCTTTTTTAGTTTGTTTTCTAAGGCTGAGCCATCTCAGCTTAGAGAGTTTAATAAACTCAAACTGTTATCATAATTTTTGTTAACAATATTTCTCAGGGTGTATTGGCAGGAAATCAACTGACTTCATACTTAATGGCTTCAAGTGGCACAAAGTGATAACTTGTGTTTTTGAAAGACTGAACTTGTTAGCCCTAAATTTGTTCTTCCTCAGTGGTTGCCAAGGTAAACATGGAGAAAATAGAAATATTTGATGAAAGCTATTTAATATTTCCTGCTGTGCATAAATTCAGCAAAGCTTTAGTGTTGATTCAGAGATGTGATAGGGCAGCTAAATATTTTGATTGTCTTTTATCTGCTTAATGTGAGGCAACAGAGAAGTCAAGGCCTTCCTGTCCAGGTGCTGTGTGTTTTGTCAGGAAAAAGAAAACAAAACTTGTTCAGGAAAGATTTCTTTAGATCATGATTACCGGCTTCTGAATAACGCATGTGAGACAAAGCCAAAACAAATTTGGGTAACCAGCAGAAAAACACACATAACAATATCGTTCGACAGTTTGAATCACCAATATAAACAAATAGTTTGACATCATGACTAGAAATAAAGCATGTTGTTTTCAACCTATGTTAAAAATGCTTCCGATGATAACACCTGAAATTTTACTCTGACCAAATGATACTTATGGAGTTCAGCTTCAAGCAGATTTCCCCAGTCGATCACAAACACACTCAATAATAGATTATATATTTTATTATTCATACTTAATATTCTTTTTATATTATTCTTATACACAATCAAGGTTGTTCGGGGTAATATGCTTGGAGTTTGCATATTTTCCCAGAATATGCATGGCTGCTCTTTATGATCATGAAGCACCCAGTCCCTGTGACATGACTGCCAAGATTTCAACTCGCTGTTAAACATTACCACTTTCAAAAACAGCTCTATCTGCTGGCTGTCTGTGCATGATGCCGTTGAGGGGAAGCATTGACAGGGATTCATGACCTCAATAATGTAATGCAGCTCCTTGTTTTATATTTTACATATGCATTATATGTTCTCAAAAAACATATCTTGTATGTTTCTGTTTTTGTGTTTTCTTTTTTTAAGTATCTCTTTGGTAATGTCCAGCTTCACCGGCTCCTCTTCTGATGCACTCCAGTTTTGGAGAGGTTGCACGAGCATGAAAAAACCACAAAAATGATGTGACAGGCAGTTCCTCTGATGCTTCCCGGGAAAGTTTATATGATTTACTGTTAAAGTATGATTTGCAAAGGTATATAAAAGACATCATAAAATGAGGAAACATAGCTCAACTGTGATGACAACGGCACCACCCTCTCTGCTGTAAAACTCTGTGCTTTTTCAGAAGTTATCCCTGCAACGGTGTCTTGTGCAGATGTATCAACTCAACTCAACTTCATTCAAAGTTATTTGGTTTCACTTTTCCTGTGGCAACATTATTGACTCTCTAAAGGACTCTAAAGCCCAAACCCACAAGTGAGATGCCTTCAAGGAGAGAACTCCATAAGCTCAGAGGAACTGCTGGAGAGCAGAACACAAGTGGAAGAAAGAAAAGCTGCATGTTTAAGCTTTTTATCTGTGGAATTGCTGGCAACTTTACAGGCCACTGTTAGAGAGGCAAAAAGAGAACAAAGCTAATATCATTCTAATGTGATGCTTTCCTTCAATCCGAAATTATGAGTGATTGCTCGGTTTACAATATGACTGAAATCCTTTTCAATCATTTGGGGCATTGAAATTGACTAGCATTAATTAATAAGTTTAGTCTCTTCAAAAATAATAAAAAATTATGAAGGTAAAAACAATTAGTTACAGGCTTTTTTATGCTGGAGAGAAACAGGTGCACTGCAAGCGATAGAGATCAAGCAAGCTTTTGCAAGAATGAGGAGAAATAAATCTAATAGATGGAATGAATTGTGAATCTTATAAATAAAAGGATAATCTCTGATCATTTGATAAAAGTTATGCTCTAAGACAAAAACACCCCAACCTGAGTGTATGAAAAAAAAACAAAAAAAAACACCAGTAATCACTAAATAACTCACATGCATATATTTCAGCTCTGAAGCAAAATATACAATCTATATTATATCTTTGCCAGTACTGCAAATTTATTTTTCCTTTCAATTTTTTGATAATTGACAATTCTGTAATTATTTTTAATAAATTTTCTGGTCTGATATCAACAACAAATTGGAATCTTTCACATTTGGTATTTGATCATGGATTCCAGGAGGCATTTGTATCTTTTTCTTTTGTGCTGACACAGCGCAAGTCTCACCTCAGACTATAAGGGTCTACTTTCCTCCCTCTGATTTTCATCCCTTTCTCATGAAGAGCTTCAGATGAGTGTATATAGCAATTTCAATGTAGCACTGCAGGCTCCTCAATGGACACATTTGCCAGTATGTGTTTCCATGGAGACACAATTTGTTCACGCGCCCCTGCAGCTTGTGTCATTGACTTCAATTAGTGCAGAAGGCTGTCTTGCCTAAGCACATACTTAACGGAGAGCCAACGTCAAAGGGTTGGAGAAAATTGTTCGAGGAGATTGAGAGTATAGGATACATCAGAGAGGACTTCAATGCTACAGGAAAGCTTTAAGGTGTAATGGTATTCATTTAGACTGGACGTTATGAATTTAGGGCCCTTCAGAGTAGAATGGCACTGTAAGATTTGGATTTGAAGTATAGCACTTTTTTTGTTTGTTTGTTTTTTGGTACAATTGTTTGTGTCTATGAAGTATATTATTATATATATTATATATTATATTGTTTATATATATATATATATATATATATATATATATATATATATATATATATATATATATATATATAATTGAGTATATAATTGAGTATTTATACTGTATATATACTCAATTAAGTATTTTTCCATTACATTCATTCATTCATTCTTTTAAAAGATTTGGCTATTTTGACTCAGTTTCCTCAGAAGAGTCAGTTCTTTTGGCTCCCAAATGGTTTTTCATTTAGTTTTAATGCGATCTTCTGTCAGTCTAATTTTGTAGTTATGAGAGTTTTGTTTGTTGGTAAGCAACTTTGTTTTGTTTTTTTTTTATTAGAAAACAAAGTCATGTTGCATATTTTAATACAAGCTTGAACACAGAACCACACCAAGTCCATACAGGTAAAACTTTGAACTTAATTTGTTCAATTAATTTGTTTTTTTGTTGTTTTTTTAAAAAAAAAATTTCTGACACACCTGTTATTTAAATCTGGTTTTCAGCTCCCTCTGTGTACCTGCAGCCATATTTGTCAAATTCTTTGCTAAAAGATACCCTTAGAGCACATTCACATCAGCCTTTTTGATTCAAATCCGAGTCTGTTTACTCGGAAAGTCCACTTCGTTTGGGGAGCTTTGAATGCAAACTCGGTCCACCTACAAACGCAGGTCTCGGCCCAGTTAAGCGGACCAAATACAGGAAGTGGACAACAAAAAAAAGTCACTTTGACGTAGCATTGCATTGTGGGTAAATACATAGTGATTGTGCAGATTCTGCTGCTCATCTGTTGTTCGTACTGCAGTCATTGTTGCAGTGTATTTCTGCAGTATACTTGCATCGGACAAAATAAAAACCCAACACTGCAATAGTTTTGTGCTCCATGTTTAACTCGCTTTCTTCTTCACGTGGGTCTTGTTCTCTCTTTTGCCAGATGCTAGTGCAGCACCACCTTTGGTGAAAATGGGGATATATTATTGTAATGGTTTGGCTCGTTTGACCAAAACGCAGTGTGAACACGATCTCTGTCCACATGGATAATACATGTGGACAGAGCCAAGCCCACAACTGGACTGAGACTAGCAGACTATTCTGATGTAAATATACCCTTAAAAATGACTTACCAAATGTCTCACTCCTACTTTAAGCAAAAAGTAGGACTAAATCTTAAGTCTCACTCTCAAAGCGACATTACGACAGTACAAGATATTGTAAACACAATTTTGGATGATGTCACTTCCCAGCCTATTAAATTTACCAATCACTGAACAGCTAAAAGTACAATATGAGTGTATATTTTGAAAATAAATCAACAAAATTATAAAAATCATAATCTATATCAGCAATGATTGAAAATATTTTTTTTATTTAACTCGTTGAAAATATAATATTTTCCGAGTGGTTACTGGAAGCATAGAGCTGTCACCCTAATAAAACAATTGAGACTTTGTGGTGTAAAAGTGAAAGTTTTATTCTAAAAACATTTAACTTATTGCATTATAACTTGATATGTCTTGCAATGAAAATGTAGAACATAAACTGAATTTGTCTTTGAACAATGAAACTGTGCTTACAGTAGATGGGAAAAATGTTAGTTGTACTTTATCGGACAGATTGTGATGGTGATGCTGGATGACAGCAAATAAAGACAGGATAATGTCTTAATGTCCCAGTCCCAGCAGTACATACAGCCTTTATATTGTTAACTTTAGTTTTTATAAGACAGCAAGGCAATAGGTGTAACCACTGGTACAGTTAATCATAAGTAACACACACACAGACACACTCACAGACAATCTCACGGCATGGCAGCAGGTGACATGTTGCTCATGTCTGTCCCACACGTGTGCAACAATAAATCAGAGTGGGATCTTAATCCTTGATTAAAAGAAATTCAATATTTCTGTTTGACAGGAATAATTTCTATGAAAATAATTTTGCTCCAATATTTCAAGGTTGCAAAAACATCTACATACAGAACTTTTTGTTTTGTATTCCTACAATAAAAGCCATCAATATCATACCATGATAGGTTTCACGTTTTTACAATGAACTATCACTAAGTTCCCTTAGTTTTATAGGAGTGATAGCTCTATGCGTCAATAGTGGTTAAATGACGTCCCATATCCTCCTGACTACCAGGAAAAAAAAAAGTGTAACTACAAATGTCCACTATGGAGGACATTGCTTAAACTTTTAAATATTGTGGTAAAATTTAGTTATATTTATCTCAGAAACTATTTAATGTGTTTATAAGATATTCAATGAAAATATAACTACAAAATTTCAAGTAAAAATCAGCACAAAGAAAAGTATTATGCACTTTTGCTCTTCCCATAAAACATGCTTGTTGCAATGGAGGCCATTTTTCTTGACGAGAGAAAGAAAGTTCACACACACACACACACACACACACACACACCAATGAGGTACCATTTAAAAGCACTAAATGTCCTCTTTAAAGTCCAAAAGGTGTTAGTTCAGTAGCATTCAGGGAGATGAAAATATTTAGGTTTACAAAGGTCCTCCACAGAGGACAAATTTGAACTACTGGTGGTCAGGAGGATATTGAATCCCTAACTTAGACTATACCCACTCTGTCCAAATGATACTGTCTGATCCGCTGTTTGTCGTGAAATAAAGCCAAAACATCTCTCTTGCCTAAGTTCTGTCATTGACAGGCAACCAAGGACTCCTGTCAAATCCATTCTAAATATTTTCCTTCAGATTGTTGTTGATATATTTTTCAAATAGCAAAAAAAGTGAAGCCAAATTTGGCAATTAAAAAAAAACAAACAAAAAAAAAAACGTACCCTAATTTGAGCTGGTTAATTTAGAAAAAATATTCAAGGGCTCATCACTTTAGCTAAAACTGACTTCAGTCCCCATTTACACACAAAAACACTATTAGCATGGAATATGGCTTTAAAGCAAGTCAACCTTGACTATCCTAACCCATTACAACCACGCTCCCAAGCTGCATCTGTAATTACTGTGAACAGGTGCATCACTCAGCCTCATCACCATGGAGTTAGAGATTTAATTTAGAGATGCTGCCCAGGATATTAACCTCACTAATTACAACAGCGAGTTTTACTTTCAACCACCGGGATGAAACGTTGGGGACCCGGGGGCACAGAAAAGCACACAATTACTTTAGCTTTTATTCAGGGGGGAGTACAGGTGTGGCGAATATGGTGCACTGGGGAGGCTTTTAGATTTAGCCCATGTGAGCAAACTGTGTAAACACTATTGAAGATGAATTTTTAGTTATCAAGGTTTCACATGAACTGTAAATCAAACACACCGTACCATTGGTTGGCTAAAACCTTTTTTTGGGCTTGCATTACATAAATTGCTGACTGAGACTCAATGGTCTGTATATGTACTGTCAATCAAAGGAGCACAGCCTTTAGGAAGAGGTGGTTTAGCTGTTTGTGAAGTATTTAATTTACACAGACATACAATTGGTTTGTATTTAAATACATACTCAGACTACTAATTTAGCACTTTTCAGTCATGCCGACCACTCAAAGTGCTTTACACTACATGTCACAGTCCCCCATATACACACACAAACACTCATAGGCACATTGATTGATCCATGCTTCACCTGACTACATGCTTCAGTGTCTTGTCTGAGGACATTTCGTCATGTAATCAGGTGAAGCATGGAATCAATCCTCCAACTCTTCTGGTTTCCGGACCATTTTTCCTCTGTAGCTACAATGCCCTGTTGTATTTCTGGACATCTGATTAAGTCCAACAGTCTCTCTCTTTTACTCAGTTTCTGTTTTATGGCAACTCAGAATGGGAATATTTGACTGGTCATCTGCAAAATGCTTCAAATTTTCACCAGTTTTGTTGAGCAGAGCACCTTCTAGCTCACTTCACTATAAAGCATTAAATCATGTAGATATAGTATATTCATACTGCTGCTCTAACTTCCTAAACAAGCTTGCCAAAAGTTTTTACTACTTTGATCTTTTCTTTTCAGCACAGCCACAACCTGTGTTAACTCTATTTATCATATTTGCTACATACAGTTTCTAAGACCTTGTACGTCATTTTCAGGTCAAAACTTGCATTAAAAAAGTGGACTAATTTTATAGCTCTCCCTTTGTGTCTCATAGGAGCATTTGGAAGCTCATCTGCTTTTCAGGGGAGCTTAACTCCCCTTTACTTTCTTGTAATTCAAACCCTACACCACTACTGATTATTTAATAGTTGTTAACTAAATAATTTCTTTGTGACTTAAACTTTTAAGTTGAGTTACTCTGAAATTACTCCTGATGTCCATTTTTCTTCTCTTTGCTCCTAAAAGGAGCAAACCACAATTAGTGGTCCTCTCTGGGCTCTCTCGACAGAAGGTACAACAGCATGGGCAGCGAGTCACATTAACAGGAAAAGAAAAGAGCAAAAACAATAATTTCTGTTGAAATGCATAATAAGGTGAGACTAATTGCAGCTAAAACTTGTTGCAGGGAGCACTGCATTCTCAGTTTATTGCACGATGGAAAATAATAGAAACTGGTAGTAAGAAAATTTGCTGGACACCATGCATGTAGACTGTAGATACAAACAAATACTGAAATGAGCCCCACGTTGTCTTTCCAGTTCAGAGCTCTTTGAGTATTCACTTAAAAATCTGATTCCATCCACAGAAAGTCCAAGGTCTGACTGCCAAAGATGACTGCATTTAAACCGATTTGCAGCTAGTGACTACTGAACACCAAAGTTACTAACAGAGCTCGTCACAGTTTTCATGCTTCCCTCTCCAAAGGATATTTGAAAAATCCTTTGAAGTATTTCCATGTTTTTTGAAGTTACACGTGTTCTGTCTCTTGTTGTCATACATCAGAGCATTGTGGCCTTTGTTATTTCATGTGTGCATCAGATTTTTTTTTTTTTTCATCAGAGAACAGAATAGGGTGAGAGCTAGCCTGTGATCTTTTATTCATCCGTTCGTACCCCTCTCCTCGCTCCTCGCCTCCGCATCAGGGAGCTAAGCATCTGACAGCCCTCACCGAAAACCACCAGCTGGAGTGACAACGAGAAGTGAGGAGGAGGTAGGAAGGGAAAAGAAGCTACTGCGTGTGTATGTGTGTGTATGCAGCATGTGTGTTATGGACAAGAGGGCAGTCAGGGCGAAATGTGCTGACAGCAGCCCGGCACTCAGAGCCGAGCAGATGGTTAGGACAGGACTGGCTATGGCTGTGGATCAAAACATCATCTCTCAAAAGTCACAAACTTTGAATAAAATGAACCTGTTTTAGCTTTGTCCCATTTTGCACATGCCCCTCAAGAGAGTTTCAAGCACTTTTTTCTGTACTTTTTATATACAGAAAGACAGACTATCCCCATCCTAATTTATGAAGGCCATGCTCCAGTAGCCCACTTCATGTTTACTTGTTCTAGTCTCCAATATCTGACACCAGTCTTGTTAATCCCGATATCATCCAGGCCAGCATGGCTTTTTTCAGAGAGAGAGAGAATTGGGGAGGAAAAAAAGGCTCGTAGAAGCTATATATATATATATATATATATATATATATATATATATATATATATATATATATATATATATATATATAAGGAGGGACAAGACCTGCCTATTTAATTTAGCTTTTAACTGAATTTTTTTTTTTTTTTTTTTTTGTTTATTTTATTTTGTGCGTGGGACTTGAACATAAAATTAATCTAATTAACTACAGACTTTGTAATAAATCAATCTCAATTAATTTAATTTTAATTGTACAAGTATAGTTACCCCAAACAGCATTTTTTTCTCATTTTAATGAAGTTTAGTGGATGACAAAATAAAAAACTAGATGAAATGCTTTTAACTTCTGACATTACGCCAGGCAAGACCAACCAGTTGCAGTTTCCATATTCAGTAGGAAGCTCATGGAGCAGATGTAATCATCTCCTTCTCTCTTCTGACTGCAGCTTGGAGCATTGTGCTGCAAGCATCATTCGTTGCCACGAATGCTGCGTAAGCCATTTGCATGAAGCCATTTTTATATCACTGTCATGAACGTCTGTTTTGTTTTTTTATCCTTTTCTCTTGTAATTGTTTTCACATTTATTTGATTCTAAAACAATTAATTAATGCATTGATGCCCAAAATGGAGTGATACAACAGTGATCTATCTTGACTTTAGCAGAGTTTTACGTTAGAAGTGTTTCAAAAGGGAAACTCCTAACATTTGCAGTACTGCTGCTCTCGAGGACCGGAGTTGCCCACCCCTGTGCAACACTCTGGTCAACAGTTTGTCTCAGCCCAGATTTGTCACTTTAAACAATGGGAATTATTAGTTAGTTTTTGAAGAATAAATCAAAATTTGTTTTGCTAGTCAATGAAAATCCAGCTACAGTTAAACCATATGACTTAGATTAAAGTTTTACCAAGTGAATAGGAACATTGTTACCCTGGAGACCAGTCTAATCAGGACAGTAGTCTCTAACAGGATCACCTTAATCTTCACAAGATCAGTCTGATCACTTTTAACAGTTTTGTATTGATTTATAGAGACCTTTCCTTTTTAGGTAGACAAGTGGAGTTTGCCAGAAAGTAACCCTCAGTCAGATGGGATGCCCTTTCAGTCAGTCAAGATTCCAGGTTATTCCATTAATTTGTCCCCTGTCTGAATAAAGCTGTATGGTGAAAAGGTCAGAACAGCTGACACTTCAGTTTAAGAAAAGAAACTCAAGTATTCGTGTATGATGAACTTTGTCCTAAATTTTGCATCCTCACACACACCCTCACATATAAATTACACATTTATAATGTTAATTACTAGATATTACTAAATACTTACTCATACATTAAAGATCAGTCCACAACACTAAATATTTATTATTGACACTATCACAACTGTAAGAGTAATGATTGTTTTTTTTAGAGAAATGAAAATGATCCATCATCCGTAGTTTTCCCCATGGGTGTATGACTGGAATAGCTCAGTATTCTGCTTTTCTTTCAGCAGTTGCTTAACTCTTGGAGTTTGGTTGACTTCTTTGTTATAACAATATTATCTACCTAGCAGTTACTGATAAAACAATTAATTAAAACCATGTCACAGATTATTTAGTAATTACATTTACTCATACATAGTAACAATGACATCACACAAACATAAAAACAATTAATCCTAATTTACAGAATGCCACCTTGTTTAATGCCAGGCCTTAATAATTCTTTGACACAATTCTTTGAAGATTTTTTTCTCCTTTTTCAAAGGATTTCTATTTTTGCATGTGTAAAACCACGGATTTGTCTTGAGCTACAAATGAGAACAGATCTATGTAATGTATTTGTTGTCGGTTGTGAACATTGTGGTACAGTCAGAACTCCGTTTTTGTCCTTTCTTGACAGATACAGGAAGTGACTGACATTTCAATTCTGCACATAACCATTAAATACTGTATAAATAAACCACTTCAGACTCTTTTGTCACCATGACAACTGAGACGTTTGTGTTTCTTGATTTTTCTGATGCTGTGGGAGTCACATTCATTCAGTACATAGTGTAACTAACAGAATCTGTTCCTGCTAAATTTTGTCTCGTGTTTTTAATTTTAAATGCTTAAACTTTGATTGTAATCATTTATTATTTTTTAGCTGACATGTATGGACATGTAACCTTACATAACAGTTGGGAATTAACAAAACAATGCTTAAGTAGAAAAGAAATTGAATGCAGTAGCCATAGCTGTGAATCTGCAAGTGTTGCTATTTTAAAATATAAGTACTTTTATTTAATTGCTGTACCAGCTTGTCTGGTGGGACTAGGTCATTTCCGCTGTGATGTAAAATGTATAAAGGCACCCTGGGGAAGTCATGTTTCAGTGATACATATAAGCTATTTTATACAGACAAGAATGGCATGTTGTTTTTAAAATAATGATGTCTTGATAAAAACCAGAAGCTTTTTTTTTTTTTTTTTTTGCTGCTTAATGCCATAAACAGGATTAGTAACTGAGAAAACCTTAAATATTTGATAATGTCTTCCATCTTAAAATGTTTGTAATTTCTGCTTACCAACTATGCAAAAATTCCACTTTGTGTCTCAGAGAGGTTACGATGATAACAGATTATTCTTTCCGAGTCAACATCTTCCTAGTGATGTCAATGATGTCAAGATAATTTTTGGTTTATTTCTTTCATTTTAAGGGTTAACAAGAAGATTACCATTGTCAAAGATGGAACAAGATTTACGTAAAGCTTGCCTGATCTGTCTGTCTGAACTTATCATTGAATAACAATGCTAAAAGACTTCAAAGAGATTTGAAATTCTGGCCCTTTCAGCTTTATTTGAATAGCTCCACTTCACAACATTGTTGTCACAGGGCACTTTACATACACATCATTTCAAGCCAGTTCATACATAGCCAAGCGGCAACCTCCAGCGGTTAAAAATGAAGCCCAAGCGGAAGTGCATAAAACTGCAGTTCCCCCTTCATCCGCTAGGGGCTGGCTCCAGAACAGAGCAAATCCCCATAGACTCCGATGTTAAAAAGGCCAACTTCAAGGCAGAACTAAACATGTTTACAGCCTGGTTCAAAAATCCATTTTCAGTTTATATGTCAGGTTTACCTTCATGACAACTTTGGGGAGAGTGAATTTTTTTCAAACTCGCCCATTTAAAAGTAATTTAATCTCTGAGTTTGGCATTATTTAGGGGCGGGTCCTTTTGATTGACAGGTACCGATCTCCAGCTTCAAGTCAGAAGAGCGTAGAACAACCGCGGTATTTAGCCGGTTAACAACGTGACTTAGCTTTAGCCCGCTTACCTCCGTTAGCTGGTTAGCTCCTGTTATCTCGGGGTTAGCTCGGTTAGCTTTTAGCTACAGAAATTTCGGAGTTCGCTCAATGTCTGTCATCCGCCATGACGCTCACGGCTCCCCTCTCAGCTCCACCTCTTTGCCCATATTTGTATTTTCCGGGCGAGACGACGTGCATGACGCTACCAACATTGCGATGGTAGGAACCGCCCACCAAGCTTTAATTCAGCTCTTCAGAAACCTACAGGTGACGTCACAAAGGCTCCATCCATCTCTTTATATACAGTCTATGTACATAGCCTATAACAGAAACCAACTGATTGCATCGAATCATGACTTCGATCCAGTCCCGCATCCTGAGCATGCACGAGGCGGCAGTGGGAAGGAAAAAACTTCCTTTTAACAGGAAGAAAACCTCCGGCAGAACCCGGCTCAGGGAGGGCAGCCATCTGCCTCGACTGGTTGGGGTGGAGAGGACAGGAAAGACAGGTCAACATGTACAACTGCACTTATTCAGAAAGATCTGCGGAAAAAAGGAGAAATAAGTTAAAGACAGCAATATTGTCATAAATTTATACATTTATATATTAGAGAAATAGAGCAAGGTACTTCTCAGTGTGTCAGATGACGACTCCATTGCTACATGAGTTATGGATGGCTAGACTACCCATAATTAAAAGAGCAAAGAGCATAACCTGAACAGTTGGGTCCTGTACATGCAGATTCCAACTCAGGAGATGATCATATCCTAACTATAAGAATCATGAAGAAGGAAGGTTTTCAGTTTGATCTTAAAGGTGTGGAGGGAGTCTGCCTCCTGAACCCCCTTAAGGGCCATTCTCCTGTAGATTTAATTTTTCTGTGCTTTTAACATACCTGATTCAAATTAATGGTAAAGTGTGCACAACTTATCAAGATGTTGAATCTATTTCAGTTGAGTTATGTGCTGGAAAAGAGAAACATCGAAAACCTGCTGGACAGATGCCTTCAAAGGACCAGAGATTGAGAGTCTTGCCATAAAACAAGACTCAAATATTTACAAAAGAATTGTTAACTTCTGAATTTTACGCAAAGTATTTTTTGTAAGAGATATGATTTATATGGAGTCTGATTAGATCAAGTGCAAATGTTTCATTACCTCTAAGTTCTTATGTAAGAGCATGATACAATCAATGCTAACTTAAATATCACTATAGTCACATACAAAGATGTTCAATCTATTACAGAAGAAACAAATCTGTAATCATTGTGGAAAGGAGGTTTCAGTGCTAGACACAATGCAAGGGAAATGAACTGTGATTGCACCAGTTACAGTCTCAAAAGACACTGATGAATAATGATCCTTTACTCAGAAGCTTGGGGGGGGGGGGGGGGGCGTGACAATGTAAGAAATCAACAGGGGTCAAGAAGATTGACTCTGCTGGAGTCAGCCATGCTTAAACATTTAAATCCCACCCAGGGGGAGCACAGTTTTTCCCAGTACTGTCTAAAGAACCGTCACACAACTGAGCTACATACAGCTTCCTTGAAGCTAAGTACAACAATAAAAAGTTCCAAAACTCAAACCAAGATAAAACAAACAGAAGCTAAATGCTTTTTTGTTGGTCTGTTGATTGGTTTATCTTCTGTCAGACACAATTCAATAAAGACGGATTCCAACATTTAACATATGGTTTGAAATGTTGCTATAAACACAACCTGAATTTGTCCACACAGATAATAAAACATGCATCATTATGAGTGTTGGTTCATGACTAAAAAGGTTTGTAAAAAAAGTTCTGTACTTGTAAAGATGAGTTTACAGACTTTTAAATACTTGCATATATTTGGTTATGTTTTTGAGAATGAAACAGACGCTCATTATTATGTCAAAACATCCATTGCCACAACAACCATGACCATGGAAACAAGAGTGAAGAAGAAATGCTAATTTAACCAAATGGGAAAAAATGAAGCCACCTACCTGAGAGGAAAAAGAGCTCAAAGCCTTCCTGCAACCAAACAGTTTATTGTCAAGTTATGCATATACTGTATAGCCTAACAACCCATTATTCGAGTCAGTTATGTTGTTACTGGGAAACATCTAAAACCTGCAGGAAACTGGCATGACATCTGGGGTTTGTGATCCCTATTTTAGTTTGCTGGGAGTCACTGGTATTTCTGTTTTTGGGTTTGGTTCTTTAGGTTTCTTGAGGACTTACCTTCGGGGAGCAGCCCAGATCTATGGTTGGTTTGGTTTTTACCCATCTTGTTTAGGATCAGTACTCCCTTCTCCCTTATGGTTTGGGAATATGTCCTCATTCATCCTAACCGCTTAGTCCGATTAAGGGTCGCGGGGAAGCTGGAGCCTATCCCAGCAGTCTTTGGGCAAAAGGCAGGGTACACCCTGGAAAGCTCGCCAGCCCATCGCAGGGCCTTTGGGAATATGTTTCATGTTAAATATACTTCTGTTATGTAAGGTTATTATAACACAAATATCTTATTCTTTGCTGATCATATTCAACTATCAGCTTGATGGGACCAATCAGTTTGTTAAACTACAAACTTGTCTGAAGTCTTCAAATCCCTCTACTGAACTTTTCAGATTTTCTTACTCAGGTGCCACCTAATAACAGCTAATTTGGCATTCATCTTGCTAACTGTCTCTCCTCTAGATCTCCATGGCAAGGTAAAGTTAGTCTGATTTTGACTTTTGCTTCATGTCTTGCTTTGCTTCTGCTCTAAGATAAATTCTACTTGTGACTGGTCAGAAATGTGTTTGTTGAACCTATAGTTAGGACTGTTGCCTGGAACAGTACAATTCATTCAACTATCAAGAATCTTGGCTTTCTAAGATGTAGGTATTTGGAAGGGAAACTAAGTAAAATGCATATCTATTTGTCATGTACCATCCAAAGGAGGCCTGGTATCAATGGTTTAATTAATTTAAAAAACAACATTTTGGAACTTTGCTTCATCTTAGTAATAAAATTAGGATTTCCAGACAGTCGTTGCATGTTGCTTCCGTGCATGCCTCTGATGGGAGATTGAATTAACTGGAAGATTTATTGTGATTGGTTTGATTCTTTCTTCATTATTTAGCGATAAATATCATTGAACGAACTGGCAATATATAATAACAACCACAATGACTTGAACTAAACTAGAGAATAATCAAACTAAATTGGGTTGAATTGGACTGTGTTTAAGTTTTTTTCCTGTGAAAATTGTGTAAATCAGCATTATACAAATGGCATTGCATTAAAGTACATGGGGCTTGACAAACAGAAATAATCTTGTTCATCATGCATTTTAAAATGTATATTCTGGTGTTTAGCAGCAAGGATCATTTCCAATAATAAGGTCTTAGTCATCAGCCCAGTCCAAATGGTCATTGCGGAGTATTGAAAGTTTTTTTTAGCATAGTCTGGAGGTTTTGCAGCTGGTTGCCATATGTCAAATAATTAGTTATCCAAAACACAATAACTGATTATTATGTAGCAACTCAATCAGCTGTAGGTTTTTTTGATGCTCAGTATTGCAAACCTTTGCCATCACATGGTAAAAGATTAGTCCGTATTACAGGTTAAGTATTAAACACACTCGGCAATTTCCAAACAATTACTGTTTTGCTCACTATCTGGATTTAAGTGCATTAAGCATAATAGTTCACATAGTGCATCTTTAAGACATTCATAATTTTTCTGATGTCAGGTTAAACAAAATACCAAACAAACTATAAAGTTAAGGAATAACTGTGCTACATCTTCAGAGAGACTTTGTAATGCTGTTGTCTGCCATGATTAGTAACAAGAAAATGCATACCTTAGAGGTAAAAATAAGAATGGCAAAACCATATTGTTGCTATAAATAGGAATTCAAAATTGCTAAATTGTTCCCAGATCAGTTGATTTTTACCCCAACTTTATGCTGAAAGAAAAAAGGAAAATTTATCTGGGATATTTTTTTTATTTTTTTTATTTTAATGCCCTTGATCTTCCCTGTACAGTCTGTACTGTATAAAACCAAACCCTTGCACATAAAACACTGATGCATTTTGGCTCTAACTCTCTAAACTTTTCTGTTGTATTTGTTGGCATCAGAGCGCCAGTCTGTTATTCATCACTTTAATGGTTCACATATTGTTGAAAATAACATCACTGAAGAGCCTTGAGTCAACTAGTCCCTGATGATGTAATTTATGTATTTTGGCTTTGAAAACCCAAAGAAGCATGTTTTTAAATAACATGTGAAAACACGCCTGTTGGTTGGTTTTGTAAATCTACTCTGAAATTAAACCTATTCTAAGCATTTTATGCAATATAAAGTGATTACAGGATCTTTCTGATATAGTTCAGAATAGTCTTTAAAGCGACGCAGCTCATTAGTAAAATTAATTCTGTTATCAAATGTTTTGCCAAAGCAGTAAGTTTCATGATCCTGTTGGCAATAAAAATCAGATTGGTATTTGTTTCTTTATCAGGAATGTTTTGTGTAAACACAAACTATAATGTTTTCCTTTCTCTAACCGAGCCGTTTTAAAGCTAAACCTTATGTCATGTCAGAGTGGAGTTAAACAGTGAATTACAGTCGAATATAATAACAAAGTTTTATTATTTTAATGCACATCTTTTATTGTGCAATAGCATCAAAATACAATGAGTGCCAACTGTTCAAGCTCATTTTAAGAAGGCAGATTACATAAAAACAAAAATACAAAATGTTCATAACTGCATATTAGGTACATTTAAGAGTTAAGCAGGTACATCATTTTTTATTCATTCCTTTACTTATATTTTATACATGTTGCATTTATTTTGTCTTCTTAAACACCAGTGCTTTTCCATTTATGCCACAGCTATACCTGCTCAGTCTGCAGGATTGTTGAGTCAGTGATTGTCCTTGCATGGGTGGCTGCGGGGGTCTGCAGGGCATCCTTATGGCTGTGGTGTGGACCCCAAGCCTGCCCTGATCCGGGTGATATCCAATAGCAACTGCTTCTGTGCTAATGAGTGTGATGGCTCCTGGTGTGAATAGATCCCCAAGATACTGTTTCTGCACTTCAGCATTGAGCCAGATTGTTATTTCCTTATTAATGTGCATTTAAAGAGTCAGAAGCGAGAGGTCCATCCATCCATCCATCTTCTGCCGCTTATCCAGGGTCGGGTCGCGGGGGCAGCAGCCTAAGCAGGGAAGCCCAGACTTCCCTCTCCCCAGCCACATTTGCCAACTCTGCGGGGGGGATCCCGAGGCGTTCCCAGGCCAGCCGAGAGATGTAATCCCTCCAGCGTGTCCTGGGTCTTCCCCGGGGTCTCCTCCCAGAGGGACGTGCCTGGAACACCTCACCAGGGAGGCGTCCAGGAGGCATCCTGACCAGATGCCCAAGCCACCTCAACTGGTTCCTCTCGATGCGAAGGAGCAGCGGCTCTACTCTGAGCCCCTCCCGGATGACCGAGCTCCTCACCCTATCTCTAAGGGAGAGCCCGGCCACCCTGTGGAGGAAACTCATTTCAGCCGCCTGTATACGAGATCTCGTTCTTTCGGTCACGACCCACAGCTCATGACCATAGGTGAGGGTAGGAACGTAGATCAACTGGTAAATCGAGAGCTTCACCTTCTGGCTCAGCTCCTTCTTCACCACGACAGACCGGCGCAGAGCCCGCATTACTGCAGACGCCGCACCGATCTGTCTGTCGATCTCGCGCTCCATCCTTCCCTCACTCGTGAACAAGACCCCGAGATATTTAAACTCCTCCACTTGAGGCAGGACCTGACCCCCGACCCGGAGAGGGCAATGCACCCTATTCCGGCTGAGGACCATGGTCTCAGATTTTGAGGTGCTGATTCTCATCCCAGCCGCTTCACACTCGGCCGCGAATCGCTCAAGCGAGAGCTGGAGATCACGACCAGATGAAGCCAACAGGACCACGTCATCCGCAAAAAGCAGGGACCCAATCCTGAGGCCACCAAGTCGGATCCCCTCAACACCTCGGCTGCGCCTAGAAATTCTGTCCATATAAGTTATGAACAGAATCGGTGATAAAGGGCAGCCTTGGCGGAGTCCAACCCTCACCGGAAACGGATCCGACTTACTACCGGCAATGCGGACCAAGCTCTGACACCTGTCGTACAGGGACCGGACAGCTCGTACAAGGGGGTCCAGTACCCCATACTCCCGGAGTACCCCCCACAGGAGCCCCCGGGGGACACGGTCGAATGCCTTCTCCAGGTCCACAAAACACATGTAGACTGGTTGGGCAAACTCCCATGCCCCCTCCAGGACCCCAGAGAGGGTATAGAGCTGGTCCACTGTTCCGCGACCAGGACGAAAACCACACTGCTCCTCCTCAATCCGGGATTCAACTATCCGGCGGACCCTCCTCTCCAGGACCCCTGAATAGACCTTACCAGGGAGGCTGAGGAGTGTGATTCCCCTGTAATTGGAACACACCCTCCGGTCCCCCTTCTTAAAAAGGGGGACCACCACCCCAGTCTGCCAATCCAGCGGTACTGCCCCCGATGTCCACACGATGCTGCAGAGGCGTGTCAGCCAGGACAGCCCCACAGCATCCAGAGCCTTAAGGAACTCCGGGCGGATCTCATCCACCCCCGGGGCCTTGCCGCCAAGGAGCTTTTTGACCACCTCAGCAACTTCAGCCCCAGAGATAGGAGAGTCCACCCCTGAGTCCACCAGCTCTGCTTCCTCATCGGAAGACGTGTTGGTAGGATTGAGGAGGTCTTCGAAGTATTCCCTCCACCGACCCACAACGTCCTGAGTTGAGGTCAGCAGCTCCCCACCTCCACTGTACACAGTATTGATGGAGCACTGCTTCCCCCTCCTGAGCCGCCGGATGGTGGACCAGAATCTCCTCGAAGCCGTCCGGAAGTCTTTCTCCATGGCCTCGCCGAACTCCTCCCATGCCCGAATTTTTGCCTCGGCAACAGCCGAAGCCGCATGCCGCTTAGCCCGCCGGTACCCATCAGCTGCCTCCAGAGTCCCACAGGCCAAGAAGGCTCGATAGGACTCCTTCTTCAGCTTGACGGCATCCCTCACTGCTGGTGTCCACCAACGAGTCCTGGGATTACCGCCACGACAGGCACCAACTACCTTACAGCCACAGCTCCGGCTGGCCGCCTCAGCAATAGAGGCACGGAACACAGCCCATTCGGACTCAATGTCCCCCGCCTCACCTGGGACATGTTCGAAGCTCTGCTGAAGGTGGGAGTTGAAGCTCGCTCTGACAGGGGACTCAGCCAGACGTTCCCAGCAGACCCTCACAACACGTTTGGGCCTGCCAGATCTGACCGGCTTCCTCCCCCACCATCTGAGCCAACTCACCACCAGGTGGTGATCAGTTGACAGCTCCGCCCCCCTCTTCACCCGAGTGTCCAAGGCATGTGGCCGCAGGTCCGACGATACGACTACAAAGTCGATCATTGAACTGCGGCCCAGGGAATCCTGATGCCAGGTGTACATATGGACACTCTTATGCTGGAACATGGTGTTCGTTATAGACAATCCATGACAAGCACAGAAGTCCAATAACAAAACACCATTTGGGTTCAGAGGGGGGGGACCATGCCTCCCGATCACTCCCCTCCAGGTCTCACTGTCATTGCCCACGTGAGCATTGAAGTCCCCCAGCAGAACAATGGAGTCCCCAGAAGGAGCACCCTCCAGCACTCCCTCCAAGGACTCCAGAAAGGGTGGGTACTCTGAACTGCTGTTCGGTGCATAAGCACAGACAACAGTCAGGACCCGTCCCCCCACCCGGAGGCGGAGGGAAACTACCCTTTCATCCACCGGGGTAAACCCCAACGTGCAGGCACCAAGCTGGGGGCTGATGAGAATGCCCACACCTGCTCGGCGCCTCTCACCATGAGCAACTCCAGAGTGGAAGAAGGTCCAGCCCCTCTCGAGGGTACTGGTTCCAGAGCCCAAGCCATGCGTCGAGGTGAGTCCAACTATATCTAGTCGGAACAGCTCAACCTCGCGCACAAGCTCAGGCTCCTTCCCCACCAGAGAGGTGACGTTCCACGTCCCTAGAGCCAGCTTCTGCAGCCGGGGATCGGACCGCCAGGGTCCCCGCCCCTTGCTGCCGCCCAGCTCACATTGCACCCAATCCCTACGGCTCCTCCCGCAGATGGTGAGCCCACGGGAGGTGGGGCCCATGTAACCCTTTCGGGCTGAGCCCGACCGGGCCCCATGGGCGAAGGCCCGGCCACCAGACGCTCGCTCTCGTACCCCGCCTCCAGGCCTGGCTCCAGAGGGGGGTCCCGGTAACCCGCGTCCGGGCAAGGGAACATTCATGCCCAGGTTAGTCGTCATCATAGGGGTCTATGAGCCGTGCTTGGTCTGGTCCCTCCCCTAGACACCTGTTTGCCATGGGTGACCCTACCAGGGGCATAAAGCCCCCGACAACATAGCTGCTAGGATCTTCGGGACGCACAAACCCCTCCACCACGATAAGGTGACGGCTCAGGGAGAGAAGCGAGAGGTTAGAGTGCAAAATAGGGTGGAGGGTGTGGGTGGTTATGATGGTGGTGGCTGGAGGTGTGTGGTAAATTAGCCAGCTTGAGAGATAACTACAAGGAGATTATGATCACGTTTGTTTTGAAATTGTACTTTGGGCTTTTTAAATCAAATTTGATTTGATTTGATTTGATTTGATTTATAAATATGAGAAAATGCCTTTTGATTGTATTTATCTGAACAGCTATTTTCCTGATCACTTTCACACAAACAAGATACATTGGCGGACACAAATTAATGAACTGAATTTGACAATCTTCTGTGAGACACTGTGTTGAGGAGAGGATACCACAGCAGTGATACTTCCTCTTTATGAACTGAATTTGGAAATGGTCATGCTCAAACTGGGTTACTAAATTTAAACCCTGAGTAAAAATGTACTCTAAAAGAAAAGGCAAATATGCACACAAGCACTCATATTCAGAGTAAATTTGTCCCTGCTGAGACCTCTGATGTGTGATTTGTCATTCTCTTCCCCCACACCAGTCAAAAGACCTCGTGACGACATGTCATCCATTACAGAACATTTCGTTGAGCTGCTTTCTGCTTCTCTGACAACATACAATTATATTGGCGTGCCAAGGGAAGTCACTCCACACTGCCAGGCTCATATTAAAGGTAATCAAAAGCTTTTGAATAGACTTGTCTGAAACAAAATGGATGTCTGGGCCTTATGCTGTCATACTTATATTGACAACTTCAGAAGCTGCCCAAAAGAGACAGTTAAACACCATGACTGTGTTGGAATATTTATTTGTATTATTTAAGTCTTAGTGGGAAACTCTTACTGATTTTTATGTCTTGAAATGAACTTTTGAAATTGAGCAAATTATGAATACATCCTAAAAGAAATAATAATAATAATAATAATAATAATAATAATAATAATAATAATAATAATAATAATAATAATAATAAATACTTTTGTACCTACTGCTTCCTCCAAGTCTATGCATAGATTTGTTATAGGACTAATTAGAGGCCACATGATTGTAACTGAGAACTCTAAATTTTTCACCAGCCTTTTGCTCATCACACCATCTGCTACTGTGAAAAAACATTAGGTCCTTCTGTGCTGGAAAATCAGCCACCCATCTTCTTTTTCTTTTTCTTCTTCCTCTTCTTCTTCTTCTGTCTTTTCTATGTTTTATCTTTTTTTTTCTTTATGTGCCATTTAAAACAGCCCAGCAGACTTCTTATGAACATTTTAAACCCAAGACTAGTTAAAAAGACTAGTTGAAACTGGCTGTTTCACTGGTTTCAAGTCAAGTCAAGTCATTTTTATATATATGCACGTTTCAAAACAACAGATATTGACCAAAGGGCTGTGCAATTAATAAAATAGACATGAAAATAGGAAGAAAATATGGAACTAAACAACAATAAAACTGATATCAAAGAAATAAAAAAAGACTATTAAAAAAAAGCATAAAACAAATAATATGCCAAAAGCAGCGTCAGTCTGTTTTGTAAGGATCCCTTTTCAATTCTCAGGACAATTTGGGACCGCATGTTAAAGGTCTGTTAACCTACTCGGTTGAATATTCATTGTTACAACATTCACGCTCATGTGTTGGGGTGAACGGTGGGAATAAAAATGTGCAGCAGGGATAAACAGACCGGATTTGGCAGCCCTGAGTTTGAATGGGACTTTATTGGACTGTTCTCCAGACATCACCAAACACAGCTGAAATGATCACAAAACCCAAAAATCAATACTGCCAGCCACCACTGAAATCAAGAAATTTGGGATTATTTTAATGCTCCAGATCCTTAACATAAGAATAACAACACCTATGCATATCACTTACATTGTACTTCTGATGGTCGTAGTTTCTGCCTGCTTTTCTTCTCTGTTCTTTTGTTCAGCTGAATGTTTCTGATCTGCAGATAAACGCCAAGCCGACCAGCTCAGCGTTGCCCCCTTCCCCCAAACTTTTTCTGACTCTGGTTCTGCCAGGGATTTGCATCCCACGTTTTATTATTATTCCAACATTCACAAAGGGATCAGTAGGTTTTTCTCTAGATTATGTAAAATGCCTAGAGATTACATGTGGTTTGATCTGCAGTATAAGTAAAAGTCATTGAATTGAAAGATTTAAGTAGTGAGAGAAAATTAACTGCAGGATCACAAAATAAGCAGCAAGCCAGTGGGTTAATGATCTCACAGCAAGGACCGGGCCTCTGCTAAGTCTGCTGAGTCTGCCTGTGGCCCCCTGTCAGCAGGCTATCAGGTGTTTAGAGCAGGATGAGCTGCAGGGTTTTTTATTTTAATGGCATAATGCAAGCATTGTACAACTGAGGTTTTTAAGGTTGTAAGGCATCTGAAGTAAAAATCAAAGGTTCTCTCCTCAAAATGAACTCAAATTCTTTATAAAAAATTTAAGCAATACACAGAATATATTCTAGTTTACTTTATGATGTCGGTTTCTGCATAAATTTTACAAAAACAAATATCTAGAACATCACTTTTCTAAACCAATGAACCAAAATTGGGGAATAATTTCCATTTATTCCTCTGCTTTTAAATGACAAACCTCCTCTTCCTTTTCTGCCTCAGCTCACATCACATCAGCTGATTGATTAATTCTCTACAAGTGAGACACTCAGCAGGAGGCTGGTGTGTGGGAGGAGATAGAAGATGGGATGGGAGTTGGGATGAGGTCTTGCCTTCTGGTTTCCCACAGCATCCTCTCTGGAATGAGGTAGGAAGGTGGGCTTTGCATTCACAGCACTTGATGCTTCACTCCCACATGCTGTCAAAGATGAGTCTCCATGGCAATCTAACAGTCTGATTTGTGCGTGATGGCAGACGGAGTGGGTGAGATATCCTGTGGAGAGCTTCATTGAGTGGAGGCGCAATGGAGCATATAAGCTTTGAGAAGACAGTGTGTTATATCGATAAAGCAGCTGAGGAGACAGACTGTTCGTGGGCTTGATCTTGAATGCCTGGAAGACCTATTTGTAACTATGCAGAAGCAGGTTTATTTTACTGTATGTGTGTGTGAAGTATACTACAGTAGCTGTATATGTCCATCCATAGCTGCAGATAACTAAACATTATTTTAGATATCTATTTAAAATCAACACACAGCAGTGGAGCAGTTGACCTGTTGTCTACAGGGGTGTATTAAGTAGAAGTAGAAAGTAGAAGTCCAGTTTGGCAGCTCTCTCTAACCAGTCACTAAACCAGGTGAATTTAATCAGCTCAGCTCAACAGCAAGGTAGATGAGCCTGTTAGTGAAAACACCTGCTCTAAATGCATCTGTATGACATTCACAGTCTTGACTTTATACACCTCTGGTTGTGTATTAATAAAGTGTATGTAGAATTGTCTTGCTGAACTGAACATGACATGTCTTGCAAATGCATCATGTGGATGATGATATATCTTGCTTCAAAAGCCATGTACTGTATAGCGTTATTGTTGCTTTCACAGATATAAAAGTTACGAGTATCCTGAATACTGAAATACCCCCAAATAATAACAGATGCTGTCTTTTAAATTCTGAGAGGATGGAGGATACCTCTCCTTTAATATGGAGAAACTTTGATCGACAAGACAGATTTTATATTGTCTTAGTCCATCTTAAATGAGTGTGTGCCAAGAGATACCGCTGCATCTCGTTCATGTTTCCATTATGTTTTTATGCTTGTTTTCACTTGTGTTTGTTGATACACTAATGAATTGGGCTTGCTTACTATTTTCAAAGAGACGTAAAGGGACACAATGCAGAAAGGGAAACAAAACAAATATATTAATGTATACTATGCAGTGATCTCCTTCTTAGTATCATGTGTGTTTATCTTTTTGCCTAAAGCTATTATTAAATATGTCCAAGATTATTAAATGCAATTCAAATTTTACAAAATCATTTGCAGTGTTATGTTGGGTTTAACATTTATTATAGTCTGTATAATATTTTACAGTATGAACCCCATCCCCATGTTTACTTCTAGAAGATTCTGAATCTCTGAAAAGCTTATTCTGTCTTAGATCATGTTTTTTTTCTGTAAAATGAGGTTGCAATAAAATTCACCTTTTGCTGTCATAAACTTCAAATTAAGCTTAAAAAATACAGTTTTTTTCTTTTTAGTCATTTAAATTTAAACACTGTTAAATGTTTTATGTGAAGACATTAAATGTCCTGTGGAGACATTTGGCTGAAATGAAAGTCGCTGCACCACAACACACAGATTTTCTTTCAGTGTTGGGGTCAGGGAGTCATTTGATTGCTGAGGGAGGTCGATGGTTTGGCCTTTGACAAAGACAAACATTCCCACTACAGTGCACACCATCAGTGTCTCTGTGTCCTTGGTCAAAAGCCTAAAACCATAAATTGATTATGTGCTAGAGCCACTCTAAAGATGCTGTCAGTTGTGATATCTTCAAAAAATCTAAATCAAAAGATAATCTTGAAAGAGTCTTTTCTTCCTCTCTTAATATTCTGCTCCCACAGAACCGTGATTATTACAGCAGTATGATTCTGTCTTTGCTTCCCTGCTTCGTCTGACATTAATCAAGATTTAAAAGGGCCAAAAGACTGGAAGTCAGTGGAAGATGCAGCTGACTGTGTGTACTATGGAAACAGACTCAAACCATTGTCCTACATGCTGTTGTGCTGCAAAAACAGTCTGAAACTTGCTGAGTGTGATAACAAAGAATTTTGACGGTGTGTCTTGCTGGAAACATTTCCATGGATGTCCTTGAGGCAGGTTCAGTAAAACTGTGATAACATTCTAGGAACAGCAGCAGACATGCGTCACTGCTCTTCATGGACCCCACCCCCATTTCATACATTTTGATAAGGCTAGTGCTTTCAAGACAGCTAATGTGGCCTTTTCCATTTCCATTTTTCTTTTTTTTTTATCTTGCTGTTTAATACTTTTTATGCCTCAGTGATTTATAACCAAACCATCACAAGACCTCAGCTGCGTGATCAATCACCTGCGTGTCATGTTGCACTAAAAACACTGACCTGTGTGTAGCTGCTTTTGGAAATGATCTAGCCTGAATCCAGCCAGGGGTGAGCTTTAAACTCAGTGGGGGTGGGGTCCAGACTGGTGCCTACTTTATTGAAAAGGGGCTTATTTATACAATAAGATATGAACTAATATTTACTGATGGAATAATTAAACTGAACAAATACGTGTCACAGTTTTGCATCTTTCTGCCATTATTTCTAGCTTACGTGCCATCATGTTGTCCTTTATGCGTTTGTGGTTGATGTGATTCATTCATGCTTCTCTTGTTTCTGATCACCATCAAGCAGATCTCTTGATGTACGTTTTTGCACCTTTTTAAATGGATATTTGGACATATTTGAACTATTTTAGTACTTGTGTTTCTTTCTGTTACATTTACATCCTTTCTCAACTAGTTTTTCATCTTGTCAACATTTTATACCTTTTGTTTATGCTTTGTTATTTGAGCCACTTGTCTTTATGCTAATTTGGTTTATTTTTATGCTTCTTTAGCCTCTGCTGAGGCTGCCTTAAGTCAATGTAATGATCTTTAGTGTGTTGTAGAGCTGACATAATTTTTATATCATAGTTTTACATATTTCTAGGCTGATGCAGATTCTCTTTCGCATTTAGTGTGGAATCATTTCATGGTATATTTGTTTCACATCGCTTTCTGCTTTGCATCCCTTTTGATCTAATTTTCATCATAGGCTGTTTGTTTGGTCTTTGTGGCGCATCCCTTTCTGTTCAGTGAATTCCTTTTTCGTTTAGTTATGCAGCATCTTGTGACTGTCTTGCACGTGTTTGTAGTCGTTTGATTTCCTTTCCAGAACAGCCACCCTCAGTCTCTGATTCAGGGAACCTAGAACCTGAATCAGAGACTGCACAGTAATCTATGTCACTTGTGCTGCTTGGAGACCAAACATAAAGTCAGCATAAAGTTTCTATAATGCAGATGTGAATATTTGCAAATAAACCCGTCTTAAGGCTCTTTAGCTCGTTGGAACCCTGAGGCGACTCTTCGGTCGCTGTCTGTGGTCCTGAAAGTAAACACGCTCACATCTGCCTCTGCGTTGTATTCCTGTTAACAGTGAACCCAGAAAACTGTCTGACGTAGCTACGTGTAGTTTTTGGATGTTTTTGTGAAGCTGCACGCAGGAAGTGAAATTCTTTGACTGAGCATGAGTCACGCACATCGTGTTGTCCACAAACCGCATTCAGGAAGGGTTTGGACTTTTCTGCAAGATACAAAATGTCAGAGTTTTATGAATAAACTTTATTTAGATCATAGACACACGCATGTGACGAGAGGGCATTTAAAGTTTTTATTCCTCCACCCCACTCTCTCTTTTTTTTTTCCCAATTCAGCATCCCCGTGTAAATAATCTAGATCCTCCTCTCAGCGCATCCCTTGTCGACATAACAGTCTCACTTTGTTGCCTCTGTGTCTTACGAGGTGTGAACCCCGAAGGAACTGACACCCGCCTGCAACTCTTCCTCCTCCTCCTCCTCCTCCTCCTCCTCCTTCTCCTCTTCCTCCTCCTCGTCGCGCTGCAGCAGCAGCCAACGCGGTGAGTGCGTCCTGCAGCAGCGGCAGCGGCTCCACCAACCGCACGTGTCCTTTTTTTTTTTTTAAAAAAAAAAAAAAAAACCAGGCTCCGATGTCTTGGGAGTAAAACCACCAAAAATATATATTTGGGTTTATAAAAATTCCGATGGCTTCATCTGTAGACGCCTGTCCATCTGACAGTTACACGTCGGTAAGTTGCTTTGACTTGTTATCAGGAGCGCTGCGAGCTCTTACTATCATCTTTGGCTTTTACTGCAGCTGATGCGTGAAGCGGACATCCAGGGGCTTCTGGATGCTTTAATAAGACTTTCTTCTTTTTTCTTTTTTTTTCCGCTGAATTGTTAAAAGACACGTAGGGAATTTAATTTGGTGTAGTTGGTTTTTTTTTCAGTGATGCTATGCAAGCGAAGGTCACCCACATGATTGATTAAATATATATTTACAAATGCCGTAGTCGTGACAATTAAAAAAAAAAGAAGAAAGAAATAAAATGGGGGGGGGGGGGGGGGTATTGATTGTGTACCATCAACGGGTTTTAAAAAACATATCATTAATTGTAAATGAGGGTGTTTTGGTCTCCCCCCGATATAACACAAATCCCCTGACATATTTTACAACAGAAAAGAAAGAATCTAAGCGCGCACTGGTTACCACACGACATCTGGTATTATTGGAAAGGAAGATCAACATGAACGTGTTGGAAGAGCAGCCTGATTACTTTAAATGGATGCATTATAGCACACATTGACAGGTAGACATGCAGTTCACGTTTACAGCATTGCATCTGGGTTAAGAGGAGGCGTTGTTCTGGATCGGTTTCAACTGAAAATGAAGTGTTTAGGTTTCAGGATCACATGTGGGGAAGGTTGACATGTTGGGAAGGATGTTTTATTATTATTATTATTATTATTATTATTATTATTATTATTATTATCATCATCATCATCATTATCTTTGCATGAGGTAAATAGCTATGGAGGTTGCAAACACTGTCAATAGATGCAGACACACACATTCACAGTCTTGACCAGGTATTGTTTGTGTCTGCTTGTTTTTTGGTTTTTTTTTTTTTGGTTTTTTAGGTTTTGTTTGAAACCCATGCACATAAAACATTATCTGTCTGCTTACCTTAAATTTTACTGGAATAGTTTATGTCATTGAACAACTCTGAATATTCCCACGGCTTTGAACAATTCATATCATTTTTCTAAGTGACTCACAGTTATTCAGAGCTTAACCAAGCAGACTTTCTTGGCTTTACAGCCCCCAGGATAGTTTGCTGCTAAGTCCATCTGCTCTTTCCTGCACCAGAGCTCTTTTTATACCACAAACATATGGATTTGCTCAACACAGAATTGTTTTCGTCTTCATTTGGAGCTTCCAGATACACAGCTGCTGGGACATTCTGGTTAAATAGATCAGCAGCAATGGAGCTAACTCACCCTGCATCTGTGCTCCTCTGTCTCTGCATGCGTACATTTCTTTCTTTCTTTTTTTTTTTTTTTTTTTGGCATATCCACCGTTGCTGCTTAATTTCAATCCTAAACGACACATCCTCCTCTACATTCATTTTCTCTCCCCACCTCTCTCTCTCTCTCTCTCATTCTCTCTCTCTCTCTCTCGCTCTCTCTCTCTCTCTCTCTCTCTCTCTCTCTCTCTCTCTCACTGAGCACAGTGTGTCCTATTACTTGATGAAGCATCCAAGAATTGCTTTAGAGGTAATTGGATTCAGTGCAAGAGGGAAGGGACAGAGTGGAATTTGTCTGTATGTGAGCACATGAATTATCTTCGGGAGGTTAGGTGATTGTGTTTGTAGTCTGCTGTTTTGCTGATTGCATGTTCTGCCTCTGCTGGTGCTGGCTGGTGTGTTTTGTGTTTTTTCGGTGAATCATTGTGTTTTCAGGAAGCTGTGCAGATGAGTAAGGCACTAGGCGAAAGTAGGTGGGGAGAAGGTCATTTTTAAAGTATGACTCAAGGCACATAAATTTTTATTGTCTTGAAGAAATTTATGTGATCTTTCAAAGCTTCTCCCCTCCGGTGATCCATTTGTCCTTCAGAAAGTCTCACCTTCAACTCTAGATACTACATCCTTTTTGTCACGTTTTCAGACTAATGTTGCATCAGTGATTGTTGGATAGGGTTTACTGGAGTTGTTAGTAATATTAATTTATGGATTTCTCTTAGAGGCCAGTGGGTTTTTTTTATGTTCATGTTATTACAATATGCAGCGTATCAGTCTTTTATGATATATTAAATTTAAGCTTAAATTTGTTTATTATTTTTCTAAACCAATCTCAACCAATCCAACTTTTTTATTTTTTTGCAAATATTTGCAACATGTTTTGACTGAAAAGAAAATTTTGACACCATGGTTTTGTGTAGCTGCAATGATTCACATGAGTTTCTTTTAAGATTACACAAACTACTTTAAATCATTAATGTGATATTAAATAATATAAAACATAACTATGTTTTTTTTTTCAATTAATTATGTTCTATCAAAAAATAACAGAATTTCTCAAATATTTTCACTTTTACTTGGTTAGTAAACTTGTTAGGGTGAGAAAGCAATCAAAGTTTAGACTAAAATGCTACATTTTTATAAAATAACCATCACCTGCATGGATCACAATTTTAAAAGTGACAAAATTGTGTCACTTTACAGTTGGAATAAGCCAGAAATAATTTTGCATAGTCAGGGTTGGACATCAAAATACTTGCTTGGGATTAGAAAACAATGATACATAGAATTTAAATATATGTTTCTCACTTCATTACATCATCTTTAAGGTTGCTACTTTTACATTTTACAAACTTTTGTTCTTATAAAGAGCTGCACAGAAATGTGGTGGTCAGCACTGTTGTCTCACAATAAGATCATTTACAGGGCTTTCTGTGTGGAGTTTGCATGTTCTTAATGTGCATGTGTGGGTTCTTCTCAGTACTCAGTTCCTCCCCAGTTTTCAAGTTGTGTAATTGGTGTCACTAATTCTACCTAGGGTGAAATTGAGTGTGTGTGATTTTTTTTTCTCTGCAATGGACTGGTGACCTGTCCCTCAACCAGTAGTTGTTGGAATGCTCTTTAGCCCAGTATCACCCTACATTGTAATAAACAGGTATATAAATGAAACGGACCGTCTTATAACCATTAGAAGTTCAATTATACAATGTTTCAGTCTGAATGACAAAATAATTAATGAGGTTATGCTGTATTTGGAAGTAGGATGATCTAAAAAAAAAAGGTAGATTTACCACCATTTACTGATGTCCAAAGGGACATCATAAGATCACTTGCTTTACTCAGCCAGGACCCAAGAAAAGATTTAATTGGTGTGTTTGCCCAGGATACTGTCACGATACCGTTACAGAAATTGTAAGATAGAAACATTTTTTTATTGTGTATTTAGTAAAAGAAAGAATTCAGTTAATGTTAAGCAATTCTGTATCTTATAATTAAGTTTAGATATACAACTGATGTCTGAGCTGAAAGTGAAATTTTGTTTAACAATACTGATCTTGGTTCTATGTTGTGTGACACTAAGGTCTTTCTCCCTTCTTATAAGTGTTTTTTTAAATTATCTAATATAAAAATTTGTTTTACATTTTATGCAAAACATAAGGAAGTTACAAAACGTGAAAGAAAAATGTAGGAATGTGATGGTTTTGGAGTTTCGGAAAGGTTGTCATTCTCAAATCTTTGCATTGTGTGACAGTTTTAACCAATGCAATGCATGTCTGACAAACAGACGTAAGCGCACAACTAGAAAGTGTAATAAATTTATCATTTTAAGCCTCATTGTTGCATTTTGCTGTTTTTTTTTTTGTTGTTTTTTTTTTGCTACACATACTGTTGTGGAACGATGCCTCTCTGTCTGGGAAATTCACCAAAACCCAAATACATTCACTTATTTACTTTTATTCATTTTATAATATAGCATTTTCCATCTTAACACGTGATTCAACAAGTAGTGACTTCAAGGTTAATGCAAGGCCCTATGATCAATGTTCTTGGCTTCCCACTAAGCATGTTTACAGACACACAGAAATGAAAGGATAGTTTATTTATTGGGCACCTAAAACTTTAAAATGTGTTACATATAAAGCATCACAACTGTGGATAATAAAACATGAAAGGGAATTTTTAAGATATGAAGAATTTTTTTTTTTTTTTTTTTTAAAGGACAAATGCCATATAACATCTGCAAATTTGCAATAAAAATAAATTTATTTTCAGTCTTTTGCATTGCAAACATGCAAAATATGCATGGTCCATGTGATGAAACAATCCTGTGACCCAGATTTTTTTGGAGAACTGGTCCCTGCCAAGCACAGATCAGCTGAAACACTACACCTACGTACCTAATTGCAATGCATATGTACAGGACCATATGTTCATATTTAAGCTTCACCTTTGCTTGTATATATCTGTCCTACTTAAACATGAAGCCAGTTATATCTGATTTTAACATCTCCACTCCACAGAATGATAGTTATAATATCTTACTTATATTTGACTCTGTGTGAAAGGAAAAATAATCTAATTTTATTCCCAGTTTTATTCTCAAAGAACACAAATAAAATGTAATATGTTGAGACTATAACATTTAATCTTTTCATGGCAGCAACACATCTAAAAAAAAGTTGGAAATGTAGCAACAAAAAGCTGGAAAAGTATGAACCACCTGAGGAGCATTTGACAACTACTTTGGTTAATTGGCAACAAGTCTGCAAGATGACTTGGTACTGCATAAAAGGAGCATTTCAAAGAGTAGAGCCTTTCAAATTTAAATATGGACAGAGGTTTACTCATTTGCCACAAAATTAATCCAAAGATTGTGGGGAAAAAATCAGAAAGACACAAATTGCAGACTCTTAACTCCTTCCTGCTGCATGGTATAATATCATCAAAATATTGAGAGATTCAGGAAGAATCTCTCTGCACATGGAACAAGGACAAAGGTCAAAACTGTTCATGCTCTTTTAGCTTCAGGCAGCATTCTTTACTGGAAAACATTTCATGGGCTCAGTAATGCCCCTGTGATTGACTGGTGACCTGTCCAGGTTATACCCTGCCACTCAACTGGTGTGTGCTGGGAGAGATTCCAGCTCCCCTCCGACCTTGAATGTGGGACTTAATTTAACAAACGGTATAGAAAATGGTTGGATGGATCAGGAACACTTCCAGAAATCACTGTCTGTGAACTCAGTTCAACCTGTATTCCACAAATCCCTAACCTAAGTAGAATCATTTCCTGTTGTAAAAGGAATCAAGATTTTAATTACTTTTTAAAACAATGTAGCCATGTGCTATGGTCAGTTCAAATGTCAGTTTCTGATGGTATGGGTTTGCATCTGGACTGTGCAACTCACACATCTGAGGTACCATCAATGCTGGGACTAGAAGTTTTAAAATAACATATGCTCCCATGCATGCAGTGCCTCTTTCAGGTAAGGCTTTACATATTTCAGCATGACAATGCTGAAAAATGCTGCTAAAAATGTTGACTATAAATGATGTTAAATCATCATCATGTTTTCTTTGCTTGGATCTCTGTAAGGAAAATGTTAGTTTGTCCACAAATGGAGACACAATTCTTCTCCTCTGTGTTGTATTTCAGAGCCCTTGATGCTGTGGTGACGTTGAGAAGAGTAATTTCCGTGCATCCCTGGATGCACACTCACGTGTAGATATTGTGGAGCCTTTTGGATGCAAGTGCTTCACAGGACACAATGACAGGCTACCTGCTGACGGCAATCTTTCTCCTGCCCTTGGTAAGATGTGTGTGTGCATGTATTTGTGTGCCGTTTGCCTAGGCACCTATGCATGTGAGGTGTTTAGGTAAATAGGAATGTTATTCTTTGCATATTCTTACATCTAAATCACCATTCTACATTCTTCTCAGAACCAGCATTGGTTTATTTTAACACTTTTACAGATGAGTTTGTGGAAAGATGGAATTCACCACATGTTGTACGGGCACATCAGCATACATTCCAGGTCCAGGATCAGTTCGACATTTAGGCAACTGCTTCCTCTTAGATCAATAACAGATGGCCCGGCTGACTGGAGGGCTGCTTATTTATCTGTGATTTACAGTTATTTGTAATCTCAGTTAAATGAAAGGCAGAATGAAAGAGTTGTTCAAATAGGTAGGAATCATATTCAGTGCACTGATTCAACCCGTCATCAGTATGCTGGGTATCTTACTCTTTTATGTAAAGTAAAAATTAGATAAGGCAGCTTGACAGCCACATTAACAACCTTTGAGTCAAGGCCACCGAACATATGTGAGGTGTCCTTTTAGGTGACTGATTTGCACAATGCAGTGGCTGACCTTTAGTGGCTGATTTGGCAGATATATATGTTATGATGTACTTGTCGTCTGTTAGATGGGTCTGTATTGTGGACCAGTGGTCTGCAACGTCAAATGGGAATTTTATTATCTGGTCAGCACACTGCTGTGAGAGCTACTGAGTTATCTGGTCCTAGAAAATAGCCTTAGGCAGGGAAACTGTGTTCTGCAGCTTCTGAATGGAGGGGTTGTCTGGACAGACATCTATTTCAAAAGAGTGATTTGGAGAAGAGAAAAGTAAGCACGCATAATAAATATTTTTAGTCGATCAAGCAGTGTTGTCATGGTGCCTGTTTTTGGCTTGCGCTTTTGAAATTGTCAGTGTTAAAATGTTGCACCTGTTTTCTGGAAATCTTGGTCCAAGTAAAATAAAAAGGTCTTAGAAATGAGGTAAAATTGTATTTGAAAAGGGCAAAGACAATGTACTATTAACATGGAATAACGTAGGTGAACGTGGCCACTTCATTTGCACTTAAAGTATTTTTAGATTAAAATCAAGAACATTTTCATGTATTTTGGATTGTTTTTGTGATTAGAAAATCCCTAAACCCAACATACTGTAGTGCTACAACCAAGATTTGTCCCCTCCAGCCAGTCACTCTACTGCTTATGCAGATAGGCTTCTCTATGAAAAGCAGTTACTTAGTTTTTTGTTAAGGCATTTACTTAGTTTTGCTTTATATATTGTGTTAGGAGCCAGATCTTTGTTTCTGTCGAGAGCTAGCTGCTTGTTTACATTATCTTAGCTGACTAAGATAATGTTAACTTACATTTCCTACAGCACACTGTAAAGTTGCAGCCAAATCAGCTTTACATGAAAGAAAGTCAGGATACTAAGCATTTATGGGAAAGTTAGCAAACAATGCATTTACTGGTTATAGAGACGAATATTTCACATATCATTCAAGCATTTTTCTTTATCACTTTAATTTCAAAACAGCTGGATATTTTATTTTTTTGTGAGATCACTTCCAAAATCTCTAAATAGAAAGAAAAAGGTAACTCAAATTAATACCCTGATCATTAATTAGCAAAGTCTGTGTCCAGACTACTATGTAAATGAATGAACAAAGAACAGATTCCGTCTATAATCTGACAGGGCTGTCTGCATTCATGCCAAACAGATATTATTCATCTGCATCCAATTATTTCTCATGTGGGAAGATTTGCCTTCAGCATGCACTGGCCGCTGGGTACTTACCTGCTGCTTAGCAACATTGATGCATGCTATGAATATTACAACCTCTTCCTTTCAAACAATGCCAGAGCTGCTTTTATTAAGAACTATAACCTCGGATAAAATGAAAAAGTGAGACGATGTTATGTTTTTCATCATAAATAAAGAAGGGCTGAATTGATTTGTTTGATAAGTATCGTCTGCTGATGATGATGCCTGACATAAGTATACTGAGATTGTACTCACCTGACTAGGACTAGTTCTTCACAGTGGGTTGATGCACTTAACTGGACAGCAAAGCCTGAGGTGAATTCATATCGGAGGGCAGGGAGGGAATGATGAGTCAGCCATGGCTCAGAGGGCTGGGATATATTGCACCAATCATTACACTGTGAAAGCAAAGGACAGGTTGCAATAAAGCTGAGTATGAAATTGAGATCGGCCTTAAGAGAGTGAGAGGGACCATCAACAAAAAAGATGATAAACAGTGACTCCACTACTAAAGGGTAAATTCTCAGTGCAACGTGATGACGGCGTAGTTAATCCTGCTTTCCTTTGTTTTAGTTTCTCTTGTTTCATTTCTGTATTTTGATGCATCTTTAAGTAAGTTGGGATGCATTTTTAAGGAGGATTTGATAAAATCTCTCAAACTGCAGGTTGGATGACCCAATTAGGGTCAATGGGAGTTATATGGTTGCCCCGTGTTTATTCTTCTCAGAGGCGGGGGGTTCATCTCCTCATGTTGGTTTATTTTCTCCCTGTATCATAATCCAGGAGACTTCCCAGAAAATAAAAATGTGATAAAGGTGTGGGGGAAAGACTGGTAAAAACAGGACTTTCCTGGCCAAAATGGGAGAGTTTATAGGTATGGTGCTGGACCTGACTGGAGGGGACAGAAAAAAGAATAGACAGTGAACAGAAATAATGAGGAGAAAGGTGATAAGAACGAACAGATAAAAATACACAAAGCAATGGCCCTCCAATCCAATCCACAACTGACTGCTACACCTGCATAGAAACATGATAAATGGCATCCTACCAAGAGCACCAAGAAGAGACAAACAAGCTGAAAAAACATGTATGCAACTAAAACCAAAGTACCAAAAGCAAACACAAATAAAAGAACCGAACAAAAGTAGCTTTAAGTCAATAAACCCACAGAATATCACAATGACTGTTGCAGCATGCAACACATTCAGAGTGAAGAGTGTAATCATCCAGAGTTTAACGTGCCAAGTTAACTTTTTGATTATTGAAACAGCTATATGTTGAAACATGCATGGTGAAAAGGGTGAATGATAAAATAGAATCACTGTTTTAGATGGGATGTTCATTTGCTTGTTCATCCAGCTCAGTAAAAGTAGGATGACAAAAGTAAGACTCCTTCTCGAAAGTGATACATTGCAGTGTGGCAAAAAAAAAAAAAAGTGGTTGTTCCATATTAGCTGTGTTTGAAATCGGGACAAGTACAAATAAAATGGAAAAGCTGAAATGGGGAAACATAAGATTCAACCCAAGAAGAAAATAAAGCATCAAAAAAAGGAAAACTGAAGCAAATAAGCCTTAAAAACTTAAAAGACAGAGGTGGAAAATAACTATTAGTGGAAACACTAGATATGATTGTGTATGAATGTTTGATGTTGATGGAAGAGGCTGTTGGTACAAATGGCTCCCATGACTCTGTCTCCCCCAGGGCAGCAGTGTTTACACATGTTACACACCACCAGTCTGAATGTTATGTAAATTAATAATTTGTTGAATTTAAAATGGTTTCATAACTTTTGCAAGGGATTTTAAGAAATCAGCTGTACAGATTAGCATAATGTGCAAGCGACCTGTAGAAGCACTGTTGGGACCCATATGTCTAGGTTAGCAGCAGTAAAAGGGAAGTTTTGCATACAAGTTTGTAGAGCAGTTGTTATCATCTTTGCTAGTTCAGAAGATTTCTTTACCAATAAATTATTGTATGCTTATGGTCCAATGGTCCAATTGCAGGCTTAGCAAAAATGCCCAAAAGCATCCAAATGTCTGTTTCATTCTTTATCCAAGTATTCTGGAAAAAGTGTGTGACCTAATAGAGGAGAAGACAGAGGCAATAAAAAAAAAACGCTGCAAGAAACAAAAACTCCTTGAGCTTTGCGTCTTTTCTCTTAAACTCTGAGGAGTTCTCGTAAATTCCTGACTTCAATTTTTTTTTCATCATTACTTTAAAGTGATGGGAAAAAAAAACTAAGTAAAATACAAATACAGAAACGGCCATGATCTCATCACCAGGGTGATTTCAGCTTTCACAGCTGTACCTCAACAGCTTTTACAGGTTTTAAAAAGCTATTCTCGACAATGAAGTGTATTGGTGTGTCCTGCTTGCTTTCTAGGTGGCCTCTGAGTCTGAGCACTGCATAATAAAGCGTGAACATGAGAAATGCATGGAGATGATGGCAATGCACAACCCTGATGGCGATGAATTCGGTAAGTGAGGACGCAGACATGCATGTTTATATCCTTCTGTGTGCACAATCTGACATGAAGTCCCAACTTTTCACGCTGCTGTGATTAAATTGATTCCATCTAAGGAAGACATAGCGCTGCTGATGAATGTCATGCATCATTGTCTGAGAATTAATAGAAGACAGGCTTGTTTTTTCACTCGGTGATTTAGGATTTTTCATTTTTGCAAAGGTCAAAGAAGGACGTGTTAGGATTGAAGATAAATCTTTATAAATATTGGAAACACATCACCCCAAATGCCTTTTTTTCAGGATTTTTCAGGATGCTGTCTCCTTATGATGTTTGCTTGTAATGTCACACTGAGCTGCTTTTACATTTTTCCAATGTCATTTCCTTTTTTCTTTTTTTTTTTTTTTTCAAACACAGGAATCTTGTTATGTGATTCCTGGAAGCAATTATTTTCTTGGCCACGGATCGTGGTTTTCATTAGCATCTGCTGCAGCTCTCCCGCTGCCCAAAATTTGCCCAACAGACTGCAACTCCCAAACTGCACTGTGACTCATAGTTGTGCTGACAGCCACCAGAACCTTAAAGGGAAAAAAAAAAAGGAAGAAAAAAATATTTCGAGCATGAGATAACTAGGTGTAAAAGAAAAAGACCTGTGAGTTGAGCTCATTTTTCATACTGAAGTTAAAAACAATCATCCTTAAACTCTTTCCATTTTCTGAAGGAAGTTGGATGCAACACCTCAGCAAGTTTTTATATAATTTAAGTGTAATCGGTGAACTTATGTTGCCCTGAGGTGATTTGTCATTATAAAGAAACTTATGCACTATTTGCATGTTTCTTTATGACATGAACAGTTTCTTCTCATTTTTGACCGTCTATTTTCACGCTTCAGTGTCACGTAACCTTCAACTGATCCCTGTCTCCTCCTGTCCACTTTAAAGAAGCCATTCTGCTTTTTTGCTGACAGCAAATCAGTGAGGAAATAAAACCGCCTCATGTGCAGAAATCTGACTTCCAGGCTTGGCGAAAAAAAAAAAAAAAAAAAAGAAGGAACAAAGAAACGCAGCATGAGGGAAAAAAAACAAAACAATAAGCCCCAGAAAATATATGAGCATGAAAATCCAATTCTAAAATCATATTTACAGGATTTATTTGTTTTTGTTTTCAATAAAAGTCCTCTGGCAGAGGTTCACACGCGACTGGCAGCTCTTTGAAAGTGTTACATGAGGCTTTGCTGTCTGGGCTTCTCCTCATCAACCAGTTGATTTTAATAATTTCAAAGCAAATCTTTGCAGGACAGCAACCAGCAAGAAATGCTCATTATATCTGAACTACATCATCTTTTCCAAACAAATTCTACAAATATATTCAAGAAGGTATCAGACTGAAATAAGTAACATTTGTGCTTGTCACATCAACATATTGTCTCTAGTGGCTTAAATTTGAAGATGAAGTTTATTAATCTGAGCCTGTTTTTAGACTGACGCAACAGATTTCTCTAACTTCCACTTTTATTGCTTGTCCTGGTTGGATCACCCATAAAATGGATAATTTATCGATGGGATATTGACCTGGATATTTTTAGAAGCCTGATGGCTTTTCAGCTCAGTGTCTGACCTTTAACAGAAATGGGAAATAAATTATTTTTAGCTCATACAAAATAACTTATGTGATCGGTATTGTGCTTCAGCTACACTCAATAAATCAGAGTACAAAAATTCAAAATCAGTCCCACCATCAAATTAAAGAAAAAATATCTCCATCGTGTAAATCGCTGTCTTTATTCTTTATGCTCAAGTATGTATAATGTGTATAGGGAGTCTTTGCAGTCTGATGAAGATTCAGCATACTGTGGGATCTTGTGTAAGATGGCCAATGATGCAGACAGAGTGTTTTATTAAGCTGGTTACCTCCGTGGCTCAGTGCAGCTCATTTGGCTCTGATTTGCCCTTTAAAATGTAATTGGCTTCGTGTCCGGCTCAGCAGACAGAACCAAAACAGATTAGAGAGCTGAAGAGAGTAGAGCAAGATCTGCAAACACATGTATGCACAGGAACACATTCACAGTGGCACACGTATTTAAATCTACTGTAAAAAAAAAAAAATGAAAAAATGAAAAGCATACAGTTCATGCTTTTTTTTTTAACATAAAACTTCTCAGGCACAAATATTGTGGTAAAGCTGAAGAGATGGTGACAGCTGAACATGTCGGTAAAGAGACGCTGAGGATAAAAGACATACAGGCCGACAGAGGTCAGAGATGTGGGAGCCAAAATACAGTTCTGTTAAATTAACAAGATCAAACTAACAAAAAAATTATAATACGAACACTAATAAGTACCAAGAATCTTTAAATATCAGCAGCAGCATGAAAGGGTTATGTGGCGATTATCTTGCCTGTTCAAAACCTGCAGAGATAAAGTAATGAAGCTGTCAGATGAACCTCTCCTAGGTAAAAATATTTCTGACAAATATTGAAAAAAAAAAAAAGATTGCCAAAAGAAATATTTATTACACATGAGGATATAGAAATTACAATATTAGTTTATCTAAAAATTGTTTCCATGCATCTATTTTAATTGCAATCAATTCGCTTCAGAATAAAAATATAGAGAAACCTCATTTTTTTCCTCAACTGAATGATTTACTATAAGATGTTGTCCTTACTGAGTGTGACGTGGTTCTTCTTTTTGGTTTGTTTTTTCCTACAAAGGCATCAGCATCTCAGACAATGCAGCATTCAGCTGCACAATGCAATTATTAGGTCCTGTTGGCAGTGCAGGACTGTAGATGTGGCAGATTCAAAGACAATTCCAATAACTGGGTGGAGAATGTTTGTGTTTTATCTTGAAACAAACACCTACTTTAAGTTTATGTTTCTGTCCTCCTTAATAAATTAACTATAGTTGTATTTTCCAAACCAATCTGTCTGCATACTTTTTATAGTTGTGCCAGAAAATGAAAATGACCTCACCTGCTGTATACCAGCTAGTGGCATTACAAATAAAATAAAACGTATACCAGTAGCAAGATTCTCTCTTCTTCAGTCAAATATTTCCCTCAAGACTGATCAAGTAGATCCAGTAAATATTTTCTTGCAAAATCACACTCAGAGTAAGAAAAAGTAGTATTATGTTTGTGTCGGCCATTCGTGCCACTTTTATTCCTATGATCAAGTTTGAATGCTATCTTAGAATTAAAGGTTAAAAAAGATTTTTAAAAAAGTGATGGGTTTAGATGAAAGCCAGGAAGATTTGAAAGCAGTTTCCATGTGAATACATTAATTAAATCATGCAAATGCTCAATAACTGTAAAAATGTAACTCTATTGCTTTCTAATGACATTGAGTTCAGTTTTGTTTTAATTACTGCCAGCATGATGCCTTTCAGCAGTACAACAGTAAGAATAACATACTGTTGGCCTCTGATATTGCCTAATTTCACCACATGCTTTACATATATATTTTTTTTTCCTTTACATATGTTTTCCAACAGCATGTCCCTGGATGTGGGACAACCTGACCTGCTGGCAGGCAGCCAACGTGGGCGAGGTTGTGGTAGTCAACTGTCCGGAGCTTTTCCATGACTTCATGACCCCTGAGGATGGTGAGTTTATGTTGTATCATTTTCAAAAGTATATCTTAATCCAGTTGTGTTTTGTTTAGTCTTTTTTTGTTTTTTTCCAGAAATTGGGAAGGTCAGCCGGAACTGTACTGAATACGGCTGGTCTGAGCCTTTTCCTCATTACATGGACATCTGCCTGCCTTATGACAACACCACCAAACCTGTACGGTCTTGTTTTACCCCATCTACACAGTCAAACATCTTATATGTTACAGATGCATATACTCATTTTTTTGTCTCCAATATCAGGACCCATACTATGCATCAGTCAAAGCCCTGTACACAGTCGGGTACAGCACATCATTGGTGTCTCTGACCACAGCTATGGTGATTCTCTGCAGATTCAGGTAAGTCTTCACAGTTTTTTATACTAAAAAATGGTGAATTGATGCTGGCTCTCACAGTTAAGCCAACTGAAAATTTAGTCCTAGACTCCTTCATTTGTTATTCCATAGCACACAACAAAATTCAAAGCACCAGTAAAACTGCTCTCATAGAAGTAAAAAAGATATAACTTGCCTCCACCTCCCTGTACCCCAGCCCATGCACATGCGCACATGCATACACAGACTAATATACACATGAAATCCACATGTACACGCCATATAAAGTACTGTAAAAAAAAAAAAAAAAAAAAATCCAAAAATTTAACCTGAAAGACATTTAATCTAGGTTAATACACTCCCTTGTATCCATTTCATACTCAAAATCAGAGGTGTCCAGCTTTAATCTTTGAATGGTTTTCCATGAAATTCCCAGTCAAACAACTCAAATTAATCAGTCATTGAATAGAACTTTATTTGCTGTTAGATCCATTTAATGTAAGTGAGGTGTGTTGGAGCAGGGATACAGCAGAAGCCTGCATCACAGCAGCCCTCAAGGTCAGACATTGGACACCCCAACTCAAAATTAAATAAAAAATTCAAAGGAAATTTTGTTGCAAAGCTGTGTGAATGTTTGCTGGTTGTTTTTAAAAATCATTGAACATGGTGACATGAATTAATAGAGAGAGAAAATTGGTAAATACTTATTGTCTGAACTTAGTATTTCCTCATTCTGAATAAGTATTTACACAAAAGAAATGTATACATTTACCATTTTGAGCTGAGAGCACATTTTACTTTTATTTTCTATATATATTTGTTTGTGGATAAATCAACTATAAATAATAGAAGAGTGATTGATAGCTACAACTCTGGCTACACGTTCTTCATCCAAATACAAAAATGACAGCCTGTTTCTTTATTAAAAACAAAGCAAAAATCCTCTAACTGTTGTCTGATTCGGTTAAACCTTGTGATACTGTATATATTGTGTGCTTTCTCTTCTTTCTAGGAAGCTCCACTGCACCAGGAACTTCATTCACATGAATCTTTTTGTTTCTTTCATCCTGAGAGCCATTTCAGTCTTCATCAAGGACGGTGTGCTGTACGCTCAGGAAGAAAGCGACCACTGCTTTGAACACACAGTCAGTAACTACAAGCATAACGTTTGGGCTTTTAAAACCACAATACACAATCTATGTGAAGCTTTTATTATTGGAAGAGACAATGACAATGGCATTTGGTTATAGTTGAAAAATACCTTTTCTGTACACTTGACTAATTATTCAATTAATATCAGTCAAAATCACATAATTGCACAAATGGTTGTTTTATTATTGCTGTTATTAATCTGAATGATCTTTATTCAGACAACATAATTGCACACAGAAATGAGTAGAGGAAGTCTGAAGAATCCTAGCTGTGGATTGTTAGTTTTTCCAGAGAGTTGTATGAGATTTTATTGGAGTGCAGCCTCTTGTTTTCCATAAGGAAAACATGCATGCAGAGTATGCATGTTTTTTTTTTTTCTTTTTCATGATCAGTGCTGCTCTGCTTGAGATGTGAGAAAAGCTTGAGCACTGAGAGCCGAAAATACTTCTCTAGTCTTTCACTGTGAAGAAACTTCAATTACATGCAAATTTTACACAAAGTAAACATGGTATTAGAAGACTAATACTCCTTGATTACAAATATGGAGCAAGTTCTTAGCCTTTGTCTGGTAACAACACACTCCTCTCTGTTGTTAAGCAGGCGTGATTATTAGGTACAATTAGTTACGCTAATGGCTTCAGTGAGACCACTGGAAACCTTCTACTAGCGGACCATTAACATATCAATGGTTTCTTCGCCCTTGTATTTTATTTACATTTTTTAAATACACTGCTTTACCTCTGTTGCCATAGAAATAGGCGATGATTATCTTTGTTGTGTCACAGTAAATCAAATCAGTGCTGTAATTTGTTGACCCCACTCAATGGCCAGTAGTCATTAATGTTATATCATTAGATTATACTTCCCCTGGCATTTAGGTCAGTCATTTCTCCCAGTGGTTTGATAATTCACTCATTAGCATATCTTGCATTTTTAGGGTGATCGTGCAAAATATGTGGGCATTATTTTAACTCTATAACCACAACTACAGTTTACTGTTATTTTCTGAATATTTTTAGCACATTTATGTGGATTTGCCTGTTTTTCATTGTAACCATAATAAAAAAAAATAAAAAAAAATACACACACACACAAAACATTAGAAATCCCAGAAAAGAGCTGACCTTTGCTCCCTGCTACATTAATGCCTTCCCCCTTTTTGTTTCATTGTGCAGGTGGCTTGTAAAGCAGTGATGATTTTCTTCCATTACTGTGTCATGTCCAACTACTTCTGGCTTTTTATTGAGGGTCTATATCTTTTTACCCTCTTGGTGGAAACCTTCTTTCCTGAGAGACGCTACTTCTACTGGTACACCTTTGTAGGGTGGGGTAAGTACGTAGCTCTTCGTCACTGATTATCATAAGAAATGTATCGTTCTGAATATGAACTGAATATTTATTTTGTTCTTTTTCATCCTTGTTTTATTTGTCCACAGGAACTCCCACCATTTGTGTGACCGTGTGGGCAGTTCTCAGGCTCCATTTTAACGACACCGGGTGAGTAACAATATTTCATTGCAACTTGAGCTTTTAAAAGATGACATGCAGTCTTGGGCTTGTAGTTTATCAGAGTATTTTATTTTCTACTTTATTGCACTTCAACCTCTCATATGTTAGGTGCCTATATCCTGTCAACCTCATGCTGCCATGTGACATTTCTTTTTTACTACACAAAAGACAGTACCTATTTTCAATCTTATGTCGATGAAATGTCAGACTGAATAATTACTTAAAAACAGGGTTCTTGTTCTCCTTCAGATGCTGGGATACAAATGAGAACACTGCCCTCTGGTGGGTTATTAAAGGACCGGTTGTTGCCTCAATAATGGTATGGTGGCTTTTCTGTTTGCTGGGTTTCTGGCTTAAATGTGCATCTATCTTTTTTCAAGAGTTTAAATGCTATATTTGAGACCATATTCCTATTAATGAAATGAAAGAAAGAAAAAAGCGGTAATAGAGATTAATACAGATATACTGTAGGGAAAAATAGTCTAAATCAAATACTTTAAAAAAAAAAAAAACATTACCAAAGCAGCCACAACAGCATTTATGGGACTGGGTGAGTCATCTTTCAAGGTTTCAGGCTTGGATTAGCTCCCTCCCACTTTCTGGAAGGAGAAGAAACCAAGCAAATCAGGCTAAACGCAGCTTGCAGGCAACCAATGCTTACTAGTCAGAAAGTCATGGAGATTGATCATACACTATTTGTGTCTTTTTCTCATTTTGTCAGATCAATTTCATTCTCTTCATTGGAATAATCATCATCCTGGTGCAGAAGCTGCAGTCTCCTGATATCGGAGGGAACGAATCAAGCATTTATCTGTAAGTTACAACCAGTAAGCTCAATACGACCACTTAAATGTGTTTACAAAAGTGTGGCTTACATCGTTTCTTGTCAAAAAGCCCAGTGAATAACCCAAACCTAATTATAATCTTATGTTAATGTCCAAAAATGGTCCTCAGTAAGTCAGTCTGTTGCAAAGTATAACGTATCACCACCATGAATAACATACAGTTTTCTATTTGGAATTTACACAAATTGTCACCATAGCAACAGATGCGCAATTTGCCTATCAGAGGCTTAGTGGACTTTTTCAAGTTTCAATAAAAGTGCATAAATCTTGATGTGCTTGATGTGTCTGCTTATTCGTTTCCTTTAGGCTAATGTTTGATACCTGTTGACAGGAAGTCTGACCCCAGTGTGGAGATATAGTTTAGCCAGACATCACTGCTGGTGCACTCCCTAAGGACAGTCCCTTTTGAGGCTCTGCAGATAATGTCCTTCTCATTTGCTGCTTCGGTCTATGCGTGCGTGACAGAGTGTAAAAGATGTGTGCGCGTGCAAGACTGAGTGTCCGTGTCCCTAAAGACATTGTCTTTGTTGTATTGTGTGTTGTCTTTGTGCTGTGTAGCAGCTGTGCTCAGAAATGCTTCAGTGAGCCCACACAGGCTGTTCAGCATTCGTGCAGGATGTCAGAGTTATCCACCATCACACTGTAAGTGTGTGTGTGTGTGTGTGTGTGTGTGTGTGTGTGTGTGTGGGTGTGTGTGTGTGTGTGTGTGTGTGTGTGTGTGTGTGTGTGTGTGTGTGTGTGTGGCTGTCTTGTATGAATCGCATGTGTGTATGTGTCTATTTGTGTTTTACAACAGGGGCTCTTACATCTTTTAAGGATTTATCCTTAAATTAAATGATCATTTATTGAACACTTGAATGTCTTTGAAGATTTGAACTTTGACTTTGTTTACATTTAAATATGAAGTGCAGCCGATTACATCCTAATTAAACAAAAAAAAAAAAAAAAAAAAAAAAAAAAAATGATCCAATAACAACTTTCTTGCTCAGATTTAGAAGGAAACCACTTCAGTAAATAATGTGAAGCTGCCATCATCACTTTGTTTAGATACCATGATGTAATCCTGGTTATTCTGTGTCAGTCCTATATGTAGAAACTATCAATCCCAAGTTTAGGTTAGTATTTCTACCTGCAATGTTTATATCGATCCTTGTAACCGCGTTTTAAACATAACTGTCCACTTGGGAAAGCATAATCATTTTTATTGAGTTTGAGTGTAAAAAAAAAAAGGACAGAGGCTTATAACGCCAATGTCAGACAGCTGTTATCAGCACACTGATTTATTTAAGCCACTACACATTACTTTATATATACTTGATATATAAGCATGTTGTTTGATTAATTTGGGAGTTTTGTGTTTAATGAACATGAATAAATTAACCCACAAACAAAGGTCAGGCTTTGCAGCAGATTACCAGCTTGTTAATGAGCAGATCTTGCATTTAGTCAGGCAATTCAATTTCTACCAGCAATGTTCATATTCTCTCTTATTTATTTATTTTTCTCCTTTTATTATCTTTTCATCTGGACATGACAGCTTTTAAATAAACAAAAGTAAATCTAAGCCTTTTGTAAAGCACGTTCAATTACACTTTGAACCCCTAACCTTAATAAATTGTGTAAATGAATGATCAAAATTCTGATTTGCAATTATATTGTTGGCTAAATGAAAGGATAGGAGAGTTAACAGTGAAATCCCAGTTGTAACTCAACGGCTTGTGACTAACATCTCAATTTGACGTCAGTATAATTTAAACAGCTTCACGTTACCTCATGCTCCTCCTCTCGCTTGCAGCCCGCAGGTCCCTCGCAATAGAGTAAAGCCATATTAAACCAGATGGGTGGTCTTCTCTTCTAACTCTCAGCAAGAACAAACAACAAATTATCAGTGTGAAATTATTCAGATAAGTGCTCCTGGCAGCAACTGGACTACACTGTTAACAACTGTTTTGCACAATTGTGTTTTTCATTTCTGAAGGTTTTTGTAATGTGTGTGTGTTTTGTTTTGTTTTTTTTGGGTCTGTTTTGGGGTTTTTTTGTATTGCCATCTGTCACATCTATTTCTGGATGCATGATATATACCACAGAGAAAGATCTTAATGTTTCTCTTTATGACAGCAGTAAAAAGAAGAAAACATGTATAGATGACAAAAGTTGTGTTGCCTACCAACCTTGCATTATGGGCCAATATTTTTATAAATTATATTAAACAATCTAACAATAGTCAAATAAACCTCATGATGGATCGAACATACAGTATATTTATGTTAATCTTCGTGTTTCTTATTGTCAACAAGTAGGTCGTTCCTGTTGCACTCAGTGCCGAGCACATTTTTTTCTCATAAAGATGGCAAAGAGAATGACTAATTTGACTGATTTGACTTCATTTAAACAAGCCTACGAGGGGCATTTATTGGGGACTATATTTAGAATTTACTGCAGTATGACGGTAGATGGGTGATTGATTTTAAATAAACTCCAGTGCCCCCATAAAAGATGGTGCACATTTCTCTGGACAGCATGTTTAGCTGATTATTATTGAAAAGAAGACATTGAAGTTCTTTAACATCTAATACGATTAGTTTCTTGATGATTTTTGCTCTTTTCATGGGATTTGTTGACAATTAGAAAAACCAAATTTTATCTGTGTTATCCTTTCACCCACACACTAAAGAAACAGAGTCAAACCGTGTAAGTGTCTTTTTCAAAGCTCATTATAGATGAGGATTAAGTGAAAAAAGACGCATTTGTCATTTTAAGTCATGGCTCTGACATGTGGCGCGTCGCTGTGCGTCATTGCATCAGCAGTGCAACTGTTGCATCATATGAGGCTGACCAGCAGCAGTATGTTCACATTGAAATGACTTTGACTTGTATATCATCTACATCCTGATCAAATTAAGATGTGTGTGTGTGTGTGTGTGTGTGTGTGTGTGTGGGTTTTCAGTCGTCTGGCACGCTCCACCCTACTGCTCATCCCCTTGTTTGGTATTCACTACACTGTGTTCGCCTTCTCCCCCGAGGATGTCAGCCAGAGGGAAAGACTGGTCTTTGAACTGGGCCTTGGATCCTTCCAGGTACACTCTCACACCTCCAGCATCTTCTGATTATAAGTGAAATACCAAAGGAAGAGTAGAAGAAAGTAATGGGATGATAAATCATCTGAATACTTTTGGACAGTGCTGACAACATTCAAAAGTCAGCGTCTCTCACCGTCTGCAGTCACTGTAGAGCAATAGTTATCCACAGAAAATATGTTGAGTTAGTGTCAAGTTTGTCTCATAGCTAGTTAGTCAATTCAGTTTACAGCAAATGGAGAACAAAAGAGCTAAACTGATCATCATCATAATCCTGACTCTTTCATAACCAAATGATATGTACAGACAATTATCTAATTACAGTAAATGGCAAGTGGATTTTCTTTTTTAAATATAGTTTATCAATAATAAAACAAATGAACTAATAAAGACATTCATGGAACTTTATTTGATTCGGTTAAATGAATCATAAATATCACACACTGACTTTGCTCTGAAATTGCAGCAGTATTAAGTGTCCTCTTGTTGAAAGAATGTCGTATTTTCTGTTGCACAATGATGAATACATTCCTAAAACTGCAAGTGAGAGCTACTTTGCATTTCCTTCCTCACAGTGAGATGACGTACGCTTCTCTCCAGAGTACTGAAGTTTCTGTTTCTCTCAGATGAAAGAACATTTCATTCCTAAGCTGATTTGTTATCTCCATGCTTCTCTTCAGGGCTTTGTGGTTGCTGTCCTCTACTGTTTCCTCAATGGAGAGGTAAGATCTTCCATCTTGTTGTTTTACATTGTGATGGTTTAAAACTCACCGTCGTTTGCAGGTTTCATGATAGACCTTATTTGCACAGCTTATTACCAAATTATGTCACGTTATTTTTCCTTTTTATTTAATGTTTTATTTAGTGTTTAGTAATTATTTAGCATCACCTCTGCATTTATAATTTATATTACATCGTGGGGTGACTGAAGCTCAAGGGGAAGTGCAGTTGTTTTTCCCTGATTTTCCCAGTATGCATGTCAGAATATCCTTGGGCACAATATTAAATGCCACATTGCATTTGACACATTCAGCAGTCTGAGTGTTGAGGCAAAAACACAGTATAGTGTACATACTGTATATTTGTGTGTGAATAGAGTTTGCCGTAAGCTGTCAACAAGACTATAAAAAGACTTAACTAAATGTAATTTATTTGTCATTTGCCATTATATCATAGTTATTAGTTTCTGGATGAAAAGGCAGATGATATGTTCATATGAAGCTTCTGTAAATGGTGCACATACTGCACAAGGGTCAGGGGGTACATGTGTGTTTATAAGAAACAGATAATGTAATAGGCACATAGAAAATTGTGGGCAACAAAACACTGTTGATCTAAATAATGATCTCTAATCTAGATTATTTTCACAAAGAATTTATAGCAGTAGGAGTGTACACAGCTTGAAAAATAATTACAAATTTGACCTTTTTTTTTTTTTTTTTTTCTTTTCCTCTGAAGGTCCAGTCGGAGATCAAGAGAAAATGGCGCAGCTGGACGGTGAACCGCTACTTTGCTGTCGACCTGAAGCAGCAGCGGCACCCTTCTTTGGCCAGCAGTGGTGTGAATGGCGGGACTCAGCTGTCGATCCTCAGTAAGAGCAGCTCCCAGATACGCATGTCCAGCCCACTGGCAGAGAATGCCAATATCAGCCTCCCGACCTGAGCGTCTGATTGTCCGAAGTCAAATTCAAGGTGCCGTTCCACTTACGTTAGACCAACCAGAGCAGACCAAAGTGGCCCCTCACCTCTTTTGTTTTGTACTTTTCTCCTGTAGAAAATGAATAGCATTTACTGGAGGTGCCAGCTAGCTTTATTTAGTTACACAGCATTACTTGATTATTTGAATATTTTGGTGCTGCAGTGCACACTTTAGGCTGTAAACATTGATTATTGATGCACCTTATCAGTTTAGACAAATCTAATTGCAATGCTATTCATTCTATTCTCACTGCAAAAGAAAGAAGATGTAACTCTTTATATTGTTATATTTATTGATAGGACTCATGTAGTGCTGGTGCCAAAAGGAAATGGAAATCAACTGGAAATAAGTTGGTAGTTCAGTATTAATAGTCGGGGTCAGATTTGGCTGTTGGTGTCGAGTAAATGTGCTTCAAAGTGCCAATACAGATTGCCTGACTGGATCTCATTACAGCCCGAAGGTAATTGTCAAACAAATTTTCGCCTTGCTTGTACAAAAGCTCTTTGTTTAAATGCTTTGTCTTTTCTACAACCAGCCGTAAGTACAGAGTATGTCAAGAAAAAAAATGTATATCTTAGAAAAAAGAGAGAGAGAGCAACTGAACTTGTAAATAGTTACTTTCAGTGTCTAGATCACAAGTTATCTGTTTAACATAACACAGTATTGTAATGACCTTTTCAAACGAAAAGAACTGGAGCCCAAATCTGTAGACTTCATGATTTTTCCTGGGGACCCAGTGGATCCTGCTGTCTCTATTCTGGACCACATCTTTGTAAGGATTTAGAAATAAAACATGATGCCTAAAAAAAAAAAAAAAGAAAAGAAAATCAAAAGGAAAAAGGCCTGTAAAGCAACATTTCCCAACGTGGGAGTCACAATCACGAGGGACTCGCAACGTTACATTTGGACATGCTTACAAAGTTCTTGTAAAATACAAGAAAATGTCACAACACAAAAGAGAACAAAACTGGGTTGATTTATACTGGTTTCCTTTTGCTGGTTCTCATGTTCATAAACTTATCAGAAATCTTTTTCCCACTGTGAAGGCAAACAATGAGAGCAATTCACTGGATACTTTTGTCCATGTGCCATAGAGTCTTTCGCACAGTATTATAGTGTAGATGATGACACTCAAACTGCCAACGTATTGAGCTTAAGCTTGTTGTGCCATATTAAACAGCTCCTCTCATAATATTGTTCATCATTTTATCAATTCATTTTCCAAAGTGCCTAGTCAGTCACAAACAGCTATAAACTTTATTCACTGTACAGCGAGCAGGTCATTTCATAGTATAGTGAGAAACATTTTCTGCAAAGAAGTGCAATGTGTTTTTTGTGGATGACTAGATTATCTTTTCTGCTTGTGTGCTACAAAACTTCATAGCAAAATTCAGCTTTTTTTTTTCTTATTTAAATAACTTACAAGATTCCCATTGGTCTTTTTTTTTTGTATTTTAATAGATCATGTACAATGCTACAAATTTAACATGTTAATTAAGCTTTTTTGTTTTCAATAAGCTGCAGTTATTAACCATTTATTGCGAAAATGGCTTAAAAACAAAAACTTTAAATGTTTTAAAAGTCAAAACAAAAGGCTTTAATTTATCAGCTTTTGACAATCTCTTATTGTGTGTTGCTTATTTTTCTTTTGTGTTTGTGCAGAAACAAGCCGACAAATAATAATTACCCAGGTGGAAAAAGTAATTGATATTAAATGTGGAAAAGATGTATACAGGAAGAGTTTATTGTCATACTTACTTCAGATATTTATTTTTGTTCCATCGCCCATGGGGGTTGTAAGAATGTGCTATTTTTTAAACTACTACTTCTGATACTTTTGAACAGATAAGGATGTATATTTATTTGCCATAAATTTTGCCATTTAAAATGGAAACATGTACACCATACAAGCTTTATGTCTGTGTAAAATAACTATTTGATTGATGTCTGCTTCTGTTATCTTTATGATGCTGATTTGATCAAAGTATTATTAATGAGGTGTCCTAAGAGATGACAGTTGAGATGTTGGTCAAAAAAAACAAACAAATATGCTCTAAATATAAAAGAATACAAAAATGTGAGTTGTTATAAAAGCTGGAGAAAGATTCTCAAATTCCACAGTTGTTCAATGTAATAATGAATGTAAAATGGCATCAGCTTTTGGATAATAGTGTGAAGTAGTAATAGGCAAAAAAAATTGTCGGGGAAATGGCGTCCGTGAGAATGACTGTGTACATTTGACAACAGTGACAGATAAAACTCAAAGCATGTATGATGTTGTGATAAAAACCACTCTGCTGCTGCTTACGTGTTTCTATCACCAGCCGTCACTCTGAGTCAAAATGGGCTCAGATGGAAACGACCATGTCTCAAAGCTGTTACTGTCTGTAAAAAGAAGAGTTGATAACTCCAGACATGACCATGTTTGTGCTGTGCATTTGTCTGCCACAAGGTGGAAGCAAAGATTAATAGTTTATGTGGGCAAATTTTTTTTTTCAAATTTTTTTTCAAATAGTTTCAGTTTGTAATTAACTGTCTGTAGGAACCTGTACCCCGACATTTAAATGCACACTTTCATTACCAAACCGTTGTTTCATTTGTTGTTTTTTTCTTTTTTCTCTTTTTTTCTTGGTGTGTTTGTCACAAGCCTTATGTTTACATTTTAGACAAGGCTTAATGTAAAAAAAAAAAAAAAAAAAGGCAGGAAAAAAAATCTGACTTTGTCTTGTAGCTTCTTTCCTAATTTCACAACAAAAATGTCAAAGTTTTTAAAGTTAAGGAAGTTATCCTTCTGATGGGGGGGATTTGAAAGCTGAGTGAGGTTTGAACTAAACACTTTAACAAAAGAGAATTCTGGCTATGAGAACCTAAAAGTGAAATCCATGCACCAGGATATACTGTGACATGCCATGTTTACTGTAAACCGCTGGTACCTGTCATCTCACAGCTTCTCAGTCAAGTGACATTGCTTGATTCATTGTTTGATTTAGACTTTTTAGAGGGTTTTGAAAGGCATTTTTTTTATCCACATAATGGTACTGTTGTTTTTTGTTTTTTTTTTCATTTAACCAAGTAGTTTTAGTGCTTTAACTTGCCCATTTTCTTGCCAAAAGGATAGAAAAGGGAAAAGATAAGAACTAAAAAGAAACGACACAATTGCAAAACCTGGAACTGCGGCATGGAAACCTAAAGCAAAGACCAATAAAAGAAAATGTCTCTTGCTTAATTCTAACATGGGTCTATCAGATGAACATCACACATCTTTAGCCCACCACCATCTCCACAGTTTTCAAACTTTGATGGCACCTTTCCTGAGTAATCTATCAGTGATTTGCAGCAATGATGTTGATGTTTTACTCCAGCCATGAGGTTACTCTCTTCTGATGCCTCAACATGATTGTCATAAGAAAAGAGCACTATGCTGTGACTGCAGCTGAGGGTGAATGTGGTTAACTTTGCTTTGCCAAAAAACAAAACATATTCAACTACAATGTGTCATTTAAAAAATCGAGCTAACATTATATAATTTCTCAAACTAATCTTTATTAGCTACCAGGTCTCTGTCAATCCCCTAACTTTGTTTCTCTCACAGTTTCTACTCATGACTTTTCACAATGTCTGTCTCCTCCATCTCTTATTTGGAGCACTGGTTGTGGATGTGAAATCAGAGCTAAATGTACATAAAATGCAATGTGAAAACAACCAGTAGAGGTGGTGACATTGTTCATGTGAGGGTTTAACATCTGATACCACAACAGTCACTTTTTTTTTTTTTTTTGCTGTGATCTTCCCTTCCATCATATATTAACATGCTGCATTGGTAACATTTAGTCTCCATTTCTTTTATGGCTTAAGAAAACTGATGTGCTCTTTAGTGGTATTTTTCAGTATGAATTAAAGTACAGAGGCAAGGATGCACTCAGTAATGCCATCAATAGAGCAAGTTACTTATGTGAGCCAAAAGTTACTTTGAACCCTTACTGGCATGGTATCGGCACCCGGACATTACACTGCCATCAATATAAGGTGCATGTAGTTTTAATTTCGGAGGATTTTTTTTTAATTGTTTATTTAAATAAGGATATGCAATGTTGCTATTATAAATACATTCTCTTACATTTAACTAAATGCCATCAAATGGAGTCAAAATGACCATGTTGCAAGAGAAGCTCACTGTTTCACAAAACCAATTCCACTTACAAACACTATGATCCCTCTGAATCCACCATTATCTGCAAGTTTTAATAAAAGCAACATATCAATTTCCTGCCTCTGATAGTAATACTTCCTTTTTGTTTCCAATGAGTTAATGTTATCTAGTTTTCTTTTTTACTTTAACCAGTAGAGTTAAAGAAAAAAAACAAAAAAAAAACCGGGGTTCCCATTTTCCCCATTTATAACACTGTCACCTGATTCTCAGCAAAAACAAAAAAGAAAAATAATAAATAAAATAAATGACAGTATTGCCAAGCTGTCAAAGCTCTTGTTGAAGATGTGTTTTCTGTGATGTTTTCTGTATCTCTGTGTTAAGACTACGTTTCTTTAGCAGCTGTGGCTGTTGAGCCAGTTTGGTCCAGTCAGTGAGTGTGAGTTCTACTGGTTGCCAATGAATTTCTGAATGTGCAATTATTGTTACTTAGCTGCTCTTAAATGTTGCCTGCTATCAATTTGCCCAGGTGTACAATTGATGTCTTTTCCTTATCACATATAGTGTATATTTTTGGCATACAGGTGGATCTCTTGGCTAAGGCCTGTTTGTGACAGTGTTTTTGTACATTTGTTTAAGTGCCAGTTTTCAGGGTGTGTGTTTGAGAATCAGAGAGAGTGTATTCTGTATGCATGTGAATGTAATAATGGTCACTATATGGAAAAAAAATGTAAAAAAATTTCATCTAACTTATGTTTAAATGTGACGGTGTTTCATGTGTAAACGTTCTGATGTCCAACATCCATGTTCCTAGTTGTGCATTTTGCTGAATAAATCTGTGGTAAGTTGCAGTGACTGAAATTCATTCAAGTTTTCCATCCTGAAAATAAAACTTTTCCTGTTGATTAAGGGGATTTTATTGTAGCCTGCTGACTTGAGAGGACCCTTCCCAACATTTAGAGGAGGGATGTCTAAAATCAGTCCTCAAGGGCTGCTGCCCTGTACGTTTTTTATGTATTCTTGCTTCAGCACACCTGCTTTAAATTAAATAGACAACAGCTTATAACTCTTCTTCAAAATGACTCATTGATTAGAGTCAAGTGTTTACGAGCAGGGATACATTGAAAACTTGCAGGATTGTGGACCTTGAGGATTGGACCTGGACACCCCTGATTTAAAATTTTCAATTAGGAATTGTTATATAAAGTACTCCAAATACTACCTAGTGCAAAAAAGCAACATTTCCAAACATAAAAAGTGAACAATTCTTGGTTTACAGTAAAGAAACTTCCCTTAAGTTTTGTCCAATCAGTTTATCAGCACATAGTTTATTTTTCTAAAATAAAAAAAAGAAGTCTTCTGGACTCTTTAATGTATCAAATTGTAAGGCTGTAGCTGAGGAAGCAAGTTTCAAGTCAAGTTTCTGAAATGTATCATATCTGTCAGCAGTGGCTTTAGATAGGAACAAATTTGCATTGATCATTGCCAGTATCCACTGAACTTATAAACACTGTTAACATACAGTTGAAATGAATCATCCAGTCAAAGCTGATAACGTTTTCCCTGCTTTATTTGGGCTGAGACAGTCTTAAATGCAAATGAAGATCACTTAAGACAGCATTTTATTTACATCATATTGACTGGATTAACATATTAGTCAAATCAGAAATGTAAATATTAAACCCATTATTTGTGTTTGACACTTATGAGAATTTTACATAAATGCTTTATTTCAAAGGTTACAATGTCAGGAGCGGTTTGTATATGAAAATATAACAGCATTAAATCAGCTGTCAAGACAACTAATATTGTAGCTTACATACAGACTAAACAAACCAGATGTAATTTCCTGTTGTGCTGGTAGACTTTAATAGATACACCTGTACAATTACTTGTCAACACAAATAGCTCATCAGCCAACCACATGGCAGCAGCTTAATGCATTTAGGTATGTAGATATGGTCAAAAAGTTCAAACAGATCCTTAGAACAAGGAAAAGGGCAAATTTGGGACCTTGAATGTGACATGGTTGTTGATGCCAAATAGACTGGTGTATTTCAGAAAGTATTGATCTACTGGGATCTACCATCCCTATGGTTTACAGACAGTGATCTGAAAAAGAAAATATCCAGTAAGCAGCAGTTGTCTGGATCAAAATGTGCTGATGTCAGAGGAGATTGGGTAGACTGGTTCCAGATGATAGAAAGGCAACGGTATTTCAAATGATCACTTGTAACAGCCGAGGTGTACAGATATCATCTTTGAACACACTGCCCAACCCTGATGAAGACAAGTTACATCAACAGAAGACCACACCAGGTCCTTCTCCTGTTAGCAACAAACAAGAAACTGCTAATGAGAATGCACTTCATAAAAGCTCACTTCACAAAGTCGGACAACAAAAGACTGTAAAAATGTTTGTCTGATCATTTTAAATTCAGTTGTGACATTCAGTTATCAGGGTCAGAATGAGGCATGAACAACATTAAAAACATTAAACAAATGTCACAAAGCTCATATCATCCTAATCTGGCTTCTTAAACAGAATTACTGCACTCCTGTGCCCTCCACAGTCACCAGATCTAAATCCAGTAGATCACCTTTAAGGATGTGGAGGAATGAGAGGTTCGCATCATGGATGTGTAGCCATGATCATGATAGTCATGTCAATATGGAGCAAAATCTTATGATATTTTCAACACATTGCTGATTATATACCAATAAGAAATAAGGCAGTTCAGAAGGCAAAAGGAGGTCCAACTCGATACTTGCACGGCGTACTCAAAGTGGCTGGTGAGTGTATATTTCTCTTTGGATAAAGTGTCAAATTAGCTATTTTTAGTGTTTATGCAAAGTTAAGAATCTGGCAATGAGCTATATTATCAGGGTTTTTTTTTACTATAATCTTGGGGGTAATGTGGGGGAATAAACAAAATGTGAAACATATAGAGATATGTTTTTGCCAAAAATATATAAATAAATAAATAAATAAAAAGATACTTTCAACAGCAATCTCACTTTTTGCACCATACTGGCCTGGAAGAATGCATTAGCATTAATAAGAACTGATATTATGTACTCTGTACATTAAGTCATTAGCTGCATTCAAATCTGGATTCCCCCTGGCATACACACAGCAACATAGTTCAGTTTAACTGTCCATCATTGGTTGAGTTAACCACAGCCACTGTCTCTCTCTCTCTCTCTCTCTTGAATTGTTGAGTTAAACAGTACCATTTTCATGACATTTCATCATATAAATCCCTGGGCCTCTTTATTTGATATTACTAGTTTCACACAGCATAAAAAATGATAAAACAAGAAAATTGATGCTCACATTTATGGAAATGGCCTATCAAACAGCACTTCAACACTCATAATGTGGCACCGTAACACATGTCCAATTTTTAATGAGACTACTTCCGCCAAGGTCATTGCTCAACATGTTCTTGACCTCAACTGTAATAGTGCAGCACAGTGAAGAGCGGTTTCACACATTGCAGCAATGTTCAGAAACCGGTTGTTTTCTCAGCTGTTTTATATAATCTCTTAGCATTTGCTCATTTTTCTACATGCGCAGTCCCAGCTGTAAACAAAATTATGCAAAACTGTCCTCAGAGCCATCTCTGGTATTTCCTCTTTTGCAATGGCACCAAAACATCTGGACAAAAAAAGCACTGCTGATACATGAACACTGGTCCAGATTAGAAATATGTGTCAGAGTTGTTGCTGACACTTCAAACTTTCTGACATGTTTCCTCTACTAAGTACCAGTGTTTTTACCTTGGCCTTTTGTTCAGAGGGATTCGGAAATCCTGTTATCGTGTTCAGCAGAGGATTGCCTTCGTTTAGTTCTTTCTATACATTCAGGCAACATATCATTTCTCACAGACTACCTCTGAAGTCATACTGAGGAGATGTTAGCGCTCGAAGGAGACAGGCCAAGCCCCTCGCGTGTTCGAATTGTGATATGCGTGAGACTTCTTTTGGCCGGCGTGAGATGATTTGGATTGTGGCAATTCCACAGCCACTTCCGCAGCTCTGTCTGGACCTGCAGCGAAACACATGAAGTTGAGTCTGAAGCTTGCAGCAAAATACAGAAGTTCTGGCTTTTTAAAGTCATTCAGTTGATTAAGCAGCTGTGAATGAGTCTAGATTACATCAAAATCCAAACATTAAACATTTATTCAAACTTTGTGTTTTCCACAGATGCAGATCCACAGCTTGATGGAAAGTTGAAAATGATCAGTTATTATTGGAATGGGTAAAAAGTTAAATTTTAGCTATAAAAGCTATAAAAAAGTAAAAGCAACTCAGTGTGGAGATAACTGTAATAACTGTAAGTGAGATAAGTAAATGTACTGTTCAGATTACTTCCAAAAGCACAAAGATGTGCTTCTGACATTGTCAGGACCAATTTGCTGTAAGGTCTGAAAATGATGAAAAGCTTTGAAGATGAGACACGGCATCTACAATACTGTTTTGTTTTTGGTTTTTTTTTTTTGTTTTTTCCTGATCTTAAAATTAACCAAATACTAACATGCTCATTTGCCAGCATGTTTATAATTTTGATAACACTCTGCAAATGTTTTCTTAAAATTATTATTATTACTTTCGTGTTAAAAAAAAAAACACTATTCACCTACCTCTCCATTCATGAAACAGTATAGTAGTGCCACCACAAACCCCTGCAACACAAAATTTAAATATGAAAGCAAAAAGGCAAGCAGAGAATAAAGTTAGTCAGATTTTTAAAAATGCCTGCATGCAACTTTGTGATTCATCACACGACCTGTACAAAACACAAAAAAAATTCTAAACTGAACCAGAACAGAGCAGATGTACGTCGTTTTAAGAAAAGTGTCTGCTAAACGCCAGTAGAATAGAATAGAATAGCTTAAAGGAAGAATTTCAATGTTTCACTGTGTTGAAGTTTTTCTTTCTTTTTGCAAATGTTAGTGCTGCTTTGATCCGTACAGTTGGAGCCAAAGCTTGTCTGGGCTGTAAGTGGCTCACCGCTCTCCCTCCTTACTGTGCCAACATTTTATCTGCCACTGATTCAGCTGTAAAATTTCTAGCATGTAAACTAAACAAGTGACAGTATGATAATAACAGTCAGCAATCAGTCAGTAGGAATGCCTAAAAGAAGCTCTCCGATCCAGTTAAACTGGCTTCTCTGAATAGATTGAGGGGTTAGGAGTCACATTTTTTTTTCAACAGCTGCAAGCTTGTTTTAGAGAAGAACTATTTTGTACGACTTCTCATTTTCTGAGTCTTTTCGGAAGGACGTGCACAGAGCAAAGCATTACCCTTTAAACAGTCTTATTTAAAGGTATAGTTAAAATCGGATCATGCAGACGATAAATATGGCTCAGTGTGTCTGCATTGGATGGTCTTGGTGATTAAAAAAACATGTCAAGATGCCTTTTTGGGAAGACCAAACGAGTCACTGACGTGTCCAGTTTTGCAGAGCCACATCCTCTTAGCAAACAAGAGTTCCAGTAAAAATCACAATCTGCAGAGGTGGTTGAATACTAAAGCCTGCACAGTAAATATGAATGTGCCCTGGGTGCCTGCCTACTCAGTGAGTGCCGCCCCACCAGTGAAAAACAGCACGCGTCCAAGTAGTGGGTCAGTTTTTCACTTCACTATTATTAGACATTTGTCTGCATAAGGCTGTTGGCTATTCTCCAATTCCAAATAAAACATTCATGTCCCCTGCTAAAAGTATGTCAGGACATAAAATATTCACCTAAAAATTCAGAGGTCTACAGTTTTGTTTTTTTTCTTATTAGCTGAAAAAGCCCAGGTGTTCATAATAATGTAGAGCCATGGTTGACATGGTTAGTAACACCTGTGTCTTCTACAGCAGAGAAATGCTGGAGGAACGCTTCTCCGTGTGCTGTAAGTAATTCATTTCGAGTCGCTCATTATAACTGGAAATCTGACTGCTACCGTTTCATACCTGAAAAGATCCCAGGCCCAGCTCGATGTACAGTCTGGCTGCAACTCCAGTGTTTTCAGGTAGGAAGGCAAATACAGTGTAGTGCATCCCAAACAGAGGGATGAGGAACAGGGTGGATTTAGCTAACCTCCTGAGGCAGAAAACAAAATAATGAGTCGGAAAAGGGAGTAGATGTATGTCCAAACGATGATGTAACAGCTGTTTGAACACTGAAATATTACAGTGTACCGACACCATCTATTTTCAGTCCTGTTCAAGTTGTATGTCAAATTTAAATAGTAAAAGAACAAAAACAAATGGTTTAGATTTACAAATGCTAGACTGATGGTGTCAAATCCTCATTATGCTAACCTTTAAAGCAGCTCTGTTATCAGGCCAATCAGTGGGAAAGATTAAAATGCAAAAGTACAAAACCCAAAATGCGTCGTGCTCAAAGCCCAGTTCAAGTCATATCATCGATGTGTGAATATGTAAATGTTGCCATTTAATCTTCTGACATTTTGTTGTTTGCAACAACTTCCTGCAAGCCATGTGGCTCAGAAAGAGCGGTTCAGATTTTTCTTTTATAACAAGAGATTAGAATCCTAAAATCAGTGTTTCCATCTTACTTGTCTTTTTCTTTTATATCACTGAGATGAGAACAGGTCTACCTGCAGAGTCGGTCAAACATCAATAAGCAGCAGTTAATCTAAGCCCCACCAGAGATGGGGTTTTTGTTCTGTAATGATTGGGTCAGAGAGCCTCTAAATCTCCCACTATGTCATTACAGTACAGCCTCAGTCATCTCAGCACTCAAACTAACCAAATGTCTGATCAGAAATAACCACACAGCCTTCGCCGAGTTACAACTAAAGATGAAAAGCCCATCAGGTTATTTCATGCCTATAATAGGACTGCGGTTTTCTTTTGTCACTCCTGGGAGGTATGCTTTTGTGTTAAGGTCTACTTCAATCAGAGTGGAGTTTGTAAGGCAGAATTGGGGCTTTTTGAACATGTGAAACATTCATTGAATTGGTGGAAGAATCCTGTCGTACAGCGATGGAGGAGATATCTAATTCTGGCATCAGGTGCTATTTATACATGCTCTCATTGAAATTAATTCAGCTCAGCATGAATCTGCACAAACTGTCAACAGAGTTAAAACTTCCAGCCGTAAACTCTCTTTGAACATAGTGGGGAAAAGATAGGAGCAACTTTTAAAGGAAATACATTAAAGACAATATTTTAGTGAAGTGCAAAGTTGGGTTTAGGTCTAATATACAAAAACAGTTTGTCTTGTTCTCAGTGGCTAAAAACATGGGATGTTTTGTTGTTGTTGTTGTTTAAATACAGGATTTTTGACAGGACCAATTTGTTCTAAGATAATGAAAGGTTTTGAAGATAAGACATGGCAGGAATAACTGCAGTAAATTAGTGTTTTAAGAAAAGCACTGGAATTTTGTGAATGATTAAGTTTTAAAGCTAGCTTCCTGAGCACAACATTGTAGGAAAAGACTATAATAGCAAGACTACAAAACGTGTGTGCATTTTAAAGTGGAACTCACTGTCAAAAATGGCAGATTGTGAATCATGCCATCAGTACTGGATTCTTCTCCTGGAGCTGGACTGTTTACTATAATACACTGGGGTGAAGTTGTAACTAGTTTTATGTTAAACATATGAGAAATTTAAAAAAAAAAAATCTATGAAACCTCTTTACTATGGCAGTTTTAACATATTGGTGGTTTGGTGGATTCTACATGTATGATGCCCATCTCCCAGTTTATCAATGTCAGCATTTGTTAATAGCATTAAACAGAAAATACATCTAAGAGTGATGATAAAGTCTCTCAAAGTCCTGCTTTCATGCTGCTAGTTGTTCTTCATTCCCCGTTTGTGTGAGCTGTCTGTATCTGACTCTTCAGCTGTTTTTATGATCCCAGTTGGATTTATTATGTTCCAGGAGTTTCTGACCTTCGGGACTGTTTCTCTGTCTTCTGGTCTACGTTTTCCTCACAGACTAATTCCAAGCATTTGACTCAAGCTGAAGACTGTACTGAACTCCACTTATGAGCAAATTCCCAGTTCCACTCTATCAAACAGAAACCATCATTTTCTGGGGGAGTGTGTGTATGTGTATGTATGTATGTGTATGGATATGTATATATGTATGCATATGTGTGAGTGTATGTGTATGTATGTGTATGTGTGTGTATGTGTATGTGTATATGTATGTGTATGTATGTGAGTATGTATATGTGTATATATGTATATATATATATATATATATATGTGTGTGTATGTATGTGTATATGTATGTATGTATATCTATCTTTATGTATGCATGTATGTGTACATGTGTGTGTATGCATGTGTATGTATGTGTATATGTATGTATGTATGTATATATGTATATATATAATGTATGTGCGAGTGTATATACATATATATGTAGGTGGGTATGTATGTGCATATACATGTATGCATTGATCTCTTTCTTTTGTTTTTTTTTTGTTTTTTTTATGTTCTCTTTTCTGTTCTCTTTCTGCCCCTTTCCTGTCCTTTCCGGTCGGGTCCAGTAGCATAAACTCTGTAATACAAGCTATTATCCAAAACAAATTGAAAAATAAAATAAGAATCAAGAAATACAAGGGGATCATTACATCTACAAAAGTTCCCCTTGGCAAAATAAATTTGCTCAGCAGAACACAGCATCCAGAACATCAGTCTGCTTGCTTAAATGCTGGACAAGACAAAAAAAAAAAAAAAAAAAAAATAGATTTCAAAGAATTCAACGTGAACAAAAATGAGCATCACTGTCTGTGAGTTCAGGCAAAGCCCTTAAATCCCGCTTTAGCAGAACAGGAGCAGCCAGTACGCACACTTGTTTGTTTGTTGTTTGTATTTTTCCCACCAAGCCTTATAACACAGATAATCCTGTTCTAGATGTTTATAAAAATAATATTGAAACTGAGTGCTGCACAGGTGTGTGGCATATTGGCACTAATGCCAAGAGAGGTTGCTTGTTTGGGCCTCAACTGTGGATGGGTTCAGCTGTGTGGACTTTGTGTGGCTTCCTTCCATCATTAATATACATGTGAGTGTTTGTTTGTCTCTCTGTGTCTTCCCTGGAACGAACTAGCAACCTGTCAAGGGTGTGCCGTGTCTTTCACCTCGTCCCTGGGATGGGTTCCAGCCCCCACAACTTGAATTGGACTAAGAGGTATAGAAAATGAACTGACTGAAGTTGTTGCATCTTTAAGTTCTGACTCACATGAAATGTCCAGTGTCATTGTTTCCAGTCATGGCTGAAGACTTAAGCTTCTGAACGAGAATCCGGATGACGTTTATGAATATGACAATGTTGACCTAGCAGAGATAGCAAACACGTTTATGTGTGTGACGTAATCCTATACACGTTCACAGTTGAATAAAATATAAACATGAAAATCATTTTAAAGCACTCAAAGTTCATTTCCTCTGCTGCATTTAAAATTACCCAAGTTTCACTAAGAGTTAAAATGTATTTTCAGAGGCGTGTTTCTATTTGGCCTCCTTTGTATGACAAATTAGCTGTTTAAAAAACTATGCTAAATATGACATATATAACAAACTAACAGGACAAAAGGTCATTCAATTAGGTCATGATGGATTCACAGATCCTTACCAGCAGCGAGGCTGTGATTGGCCCTTTTATTATCCACCAAATACCAACGTTGTCTGTGTCATCCCAGCAACTGCAATGAAATACAAGTTAATCTAGGCTAGGCACAAGCTGCTTTGCCACATGTAAAGTGCAGTAATATAGTAAAATATATCATACCCTCTGTCATCATAGAAAAACCTGGTTAGAACCCAAAGTATGAGAACTGTTGATGGCAGCCCTATAAAGAAGAAGACCAAAGTAATTATGCATCAGCTAATCTACGTTGCAAAATTAAACTAAACAGTCTGCGCCCAACTCACATGTTTGATGCATTTTTATGCAAATATTTGTACTCCTGTACCACATTGTGTTTATTTTGTATTCATCTGCATTAATCTATGTCTCACTTCCATCTATCTTCTAAAAGAAGCATCAGATGAAAGCAAGAAACAGTCCAGGATGGTAGAGCTAGAAAAAAAACACATCCAAGCACCATGGTATACACACACAAACACACTCCAGTTACTTCCCAAGTTGTGAGCAGAATGGGGACATATATTTGCACATTTTTAGTGAAATTAAATGTACAGTTTTATGTTAATTTGTATTTTGTATGTTTTAATGGCTTTAGATTTAAATTAAAAATATAATAACTATTTGAAGCTCCAAACATCATATCTGTTAAATTTGCAGCATCTCTAAACCTACTAGAGTGATCATTTGATCAAAGGGAGTCCATCAAAACCCAAACAGAATGTATAATCCACAGTCCTGCAAGTGTTGGGAGTTCCCCTGCTGTAACACACCTGACACACATCAGACTTAATTAGCTAAATCAAATTTTTCATATTCTTGAACTAATGCTCGTGATTGGGGAAACAATGAGGAATCATAAACGTATCCCTTCCTGTGTTCCAGCTCTCACTTTCTGTGGAGTACCATTGCACTGTGCAGCTTTTCCAAGTGCTTCACTAAAGCTGCTTATAAAAACCTCCTGAGGTGGAGGCATCGTGTCAACCTGAATACTGAGAACCCAGCTATTCTTTAATTAGAATGACAAGTTCTGCTTGCATCCCTGAAGGTCAGATGATACAGACAGAGGATAATCTGAGCATTCATTTTCCCTGCCACTCATCACAAGTTACATCTGACACCTTTTTACATAGACTCCTATGACAGTGTTTGAACCCAGCATTGACTGGTCACCGTATCGATTCATGACTCCCATGACTATTTGGACTGCAGTACAGAAAGCAACATGACCTTTATAGACTTTACCTCAAAGTTCCAAGCAGACTTCAGTGAAAATCATTGACTTTTGTCAACATAACAAGCATACTGCTACTTCTCGCTCTCCTTCCTGCACAAATCAAAGCTGTAGATTGTCTCCTTCATGCAGTGTGGCCACATTGTTGTGTGACATATTGGTGGCAGCATAATTTAGATGGATGGGAGTTGTGTAGCTTTGTTAAAAGGCTCTGGAGCTAAGCTTGAACAGGGAAAGCACAGTGGAAAAGGACAAAGACAAGTTGACAACGGGATGGGAATAAAACCAAATAGATATCAACTAACTAATAAAGCCCTGAGAAACATGGGTGGAATGAAAAAAGAAAGAAGAGCAAATAAAGCTGCAGTCACAGCAGAAACTGCGGTGTTGTGTAAATATCCTGTTACAAGGTTTTTTTGGGAGATGATCCTTTTCTGAAAATAGATTTGCAACCCAAATTATGAGTGAGGTGTGTGTTAACACAAGCTTGACAAATGACACTGCAACTTACAATCTAATTCAGTGTAATCTGAAACAGAACTTCCTTATATTGCTGCATGCTATATCATCTCATGTTATTACCATTTTTCAGAATGAGATTGCTGTCTTTTTTGAGCAGCTAACTAGATGCTTGAGGTAACAGGATATTCACAGTCATGTTTGCCTTTCAGAGCTGCAAAATCTGCAAGAGGTTCTGCAGCAGGCTTTACTCTGTCTTTTGTTCCATGAGCACTAAATCCAAAAGCCATTTTTGCGTCTAAATGTAGAACAAATATAAGATCTGTATTTATACATTGCCAGTGCAACAATCAGACTGTGTGGAAATGGACTGACATCCAATCATAAGACTCTGATGTCATGTTCACTCACCCCATCCAATCAGGATGTACCACCAGAAGTATTTCCTCTGAGAGACGAAAGTGAGTGCCAGTAAAGTCTGCAGATACATGCCCTCCACCAGCAGCCAGAAGTAATTAGCCAGGATGCTGAACTGAAAGAAAGCCACGGCCGACTTGCACCCAGTCTAGAAATGACACAACATCACAGTCTTGTAGTAGATTTGTCATTATTCACAAGTACAAATGTGTAGATAAGATTTTTTTCATATTTCTTTATATAAAAACCCACAGCAGTAAAACCATGCACAGTATAACTGATCATGATATTATTTATTAAAACATTGGACATTCCTTTTTTTATTTTCCTAGATTTTATGGGGGAATAACTTCTGCCCATTAATTGTTTGCTCTCTTGACTGATTATGACCTCCCCTTGTTAAATCAATCCAAGTCAGGTCATTATTGAACATAAGAATTTGCTCTTGCTGAGTAAATTAAATCAATAAATTATCCCAACCAAACTGGACTTTAACATATGTTTTTCATCTCTCCGCATTTAAGAAATTTCCTGGTGTTGGCTCATCATAAAGTCTCCTCTGACTTTCTTCTCTGATCTATTTTTTTTCCTCTCTGGTCTGATGTCTTTTTCACTTTTTTCTTTGTTCAGAGCAGAAAGGTGGTCAGACTTTGTGTTGGCATTAACTTGTTATATAACTGCAATAAAAGCAACCTAGCAGTGTGTTAAGCTGTCAAATACACCAGGAAAGAATGACTTTTATTCCTTTTAAACCCTGTCCTTAAAGTGCCCCTAAGAAAGCACTCTAAAACCTAAGTCTTGTTTTTATTCCACCTTTTTAAACTTTTATTTTTAGCCTCTGACTAAACTACAGTTATGCAATAATGCTATGGGTTTAATGTCCAGTTATCATGATTATCATTTGCCATTTCATTCATAGCATTTTGAAAATAACAAGCCCGAAGCCCGAAGGTGGAAACAAACAATGCTCTTCCTCTGGACAGGAGGACAATTGTATATTTTCCATCCTACCTTAATAAGTTACCAAAGAAAAAAGATAAAAGAGAGAAAGTGGCAGAGGGATGAGATGGAAAACAGATTCTCTGAAGCATCAAAATCTATTTCTTGAGTGCAAATTCCCATTTGGAAAGAAAATCTACATCATCCCCTGCAGTTAAATTTTAAATAGTATAGCACTGCATTAATGCAATTTTTGCGCAGTTCTATGTTTACAGCTCAGTGGTGCAGTTGAGAATATGCACTAGTTTGGAGAATATACATGTACATTTTTGTATTGCATATACCAACATCTGTCCTGTCTGATGAACTCCTTCCAGTAATGAAGGATATGCAGCCATATGGACATCAACATTTACTGGAGTGCCAAAGTGGAGGAAGAAACATTTTGCTTGTAGACCATTGACCTGATCTGCAATAATGTCTGCCACTGATGCCCAGTGCGCCTTGTATAATATTAAAAATACTCTGCTCAGAGCCTCTATCACATAGCTTTGAAATTAGCTTTCCATTTTACTTTAGCTTTTGTTGACAATGGGAATTATTTGCTGATTAATGATTAAATACAGTATTATCTTTCTTACAAACATTATAATGTGAACTCTACAATCATGAATTGAAAGAGATCAAATTCAACATGTGCAGGTGAGTCCTGAACTTGGTCATGTAAGGAAAGGAATATTTAAAGAAACGTGTGTTGAATGGGAGAAAGACATAGTTTTGTAGAAAACCTTTATCCATATAAACTATTTTATTTGACCATTCAATCCTTATTAAAGACTGGATCCACAAGAACACAACAGTACCAGTTCCTTTCACATTGGACAGGGATGGGTATTACATAGGAGTACTAAACTGTACAATAGTTATTGCCATAATATTTCGATTCTGCAGTGAACATCAGTAACAAATTACATTTCTAAAAACCATCTGAAAAGTATTGACCTCAGCAATCACAAGCATAGTAATGCTCTGTACCATCTCGCTTTCTTCAACAATAACGCCATGCCATAATGACAAGTCACTGTACGTTTCTGCAGTTTGACCACAAGTGTGCATAAAATATCTGAAACATTTCTGACTAGTTTATCCACTTTGATAATGTGTTGAAGCTAACTGACAGTTAAAAGCTTTATTTTTCTTGTTCATAATGAAAACATTTTGCCATTCATCACTTTACCCCATGCCTTTTTTCACTGTTAACTTAATCACACAGCAGATTTGGAAATCTGTGTTATGATAAAACATGAGTGACTGATTGGCGTCCTCACCGTGGACATGGAGCAGTGGTCCAAGGTCTCATCAGCAAACAGCACTGTGTCTTTAATGAAAACAGCACTGGCTCTCAGGATGAAGGAGGAGAACAAGTTGATGTGGATGTAGTTTCTGGTGCAGCGGAACTTCCTGGGTAATAAAACAAAGGGTAGTACATGAAACTTTGTATGCAAATTAATATTTTATTGGACAGTGGGAGGATGAGAGTAAACAACTGCATGAATTTGCATGATTCATGGGCCCCTGTTCTACATTCAATGTGTGAATATGTGACAGTTGAAATTAAAACTGTAAGATGCTGCTCTAACCAGACAAATGTTGAGTGAATGAGCACCATAGCACTATCCCCTTTAACGCACCCCCTCCCACCCCTCTCTGTCAATGAGCATTAATGTCAACGTGTAACATTGTAGTCTTACCTGAAGGCTGCAAAGACCACAATGGCTGTAATGAGGGAGATGAGCGAAGTTGCATATCCTACAGTGTAAACCTGTCGGAATGTGTAGAGGTAACTCGTCTGGAGACAGAAAATGGAAAAAAAAAAAAAAAAAAAACACCAAAAAGAGAAAAAAGGTTTAATGCAGATAAAACAAAATACCTAGTAATTATTTCTCCTTTTGTTGACAATGTGACCTTCCATAAATTGTCTACATTTAGCTACAAAACAGGTTTTCCTTGTTACAGATACTCAAAAAGCTCTAACCTAAAAAGGGAACACTTAAGAAGGAAGGAAAAAAATGCTGCTGATTTCCAGGAAAATGCATCTTCACAGCAGAGTCGAGTATGTGGGTTTTGCCCATTAAAAAACTGTACCAAATTTTTTTAGCCAATTCCAAATGCTTACTCTGCTATAGACTCCAGTTTGGTGGTGTTTACTGAAATACATATTTAGTCTAAAGAAACAAGACATGTTGGGAATTTTACTGTTTATTTATTTAACAAACAGGAACCTCAGGAGCTTGTAGGAGAACAATGCAGGGCTACAACAGCAGCTCCTCCTCATGCTGATCACCAATTTGGACACGCACCACTGTGGGATGCCATCTGACTGCTCAACCAGCATGTGTCACAAGCCAACTAGCATGGTTGTATTTTGACACTGTGGGATGAACAAACTGATCCCAGAAGTGTTTAAGATGGTCAAGACTGCAGGCAGGCCATTTCAACATCTCCCCTCTCAAATTCTGGAGGTAGTCTGATAAATCCCACTCTGTGGGGGGAGAGTCTTGTCATCTTGGAGGATAGCGTTTAGTCCCAGATAACGCAGGCTGAATGCCACTGAATGCAGAATCACATCTCAATATCTGTGTAATGAGACTACCTCCAGTCATGGGTTAATTTTTCACAAAGGGAAATGCTGCAAAGCCTTCTCAATGTCTTCTCTACACTTTGACCTTAGTATCCAACTGACCACTAAAGCAGGGTCATTCCTCACAGCTGATGATAAAATAATTGCCAGTCAGGCATCTGATTATCAGCATATTGCAGATAATTGGCAGAAGCTAAAAGCAACCTGTTTTCATGGTCATTACCCACATAATCAACTCGGCTGCTCATCTCACAAGTGCATTTTCCTTCAAATGTGGCACGATTTAAAAAAGGAAAATAAACAGCCTCTCCAATTGGACAGAATCTATTGCCAAATGCATTTTTAAGAAATAAAGATCCACCAAGCACAAATTTCCTTACTTTTTGTGAGGTTAAGCTAAACTGGATGTCACCACTTAATGTGTGCATACCTCAGATTCAGGCTCGCTGTCATCACTAAAATCACAGGCCGCTTCATAAGGGGGATACATGTCAGACCAACCATCAACGGTGCAGTTTCTGTATACATAGCCTGATGAGGGGGCAGAAGGCCAGAAGCAAAAGAACAGTTAGTGTCCCAAAGAAATCTTGTAATAAGAAGATGAGCATCTCCTGAACGGTCCAGGTTGTGCTCTTAGAGTCCAGCCATCCATTAGTTGTGCAGCCATGGGGACTACCCATGATGCACTGAGCACTTCCTTGTTCCTTTTTCTCCATGTATAAATATATGACAATATTGACATCAATAACATCATCATATGGACATTAATAGTGCAGGTTTTCTTAGATAAAAGCTGCGGTGCATGTTGATCTGTCTTTCCTGACTTCTTCACCACAACCAGTCGATACAGATGGCTGCCCTCCCTGAGCCGGGATCTGCTGGAAGTTTTGCCTTCCTGTTAAAAGGGAGTTTTCCTTCCCACTGTTACCGCATGCTCAGGATGCAGAATTGAAGATAAGATTTGATGTAATCTGATGGGTTCTCTTTGCTGGACAAACTCTAACTAAACTATCAGCATGCAATAATATTTTGATGTCCTTACTGAAGTAAATGAGTAATTACTCACACAGTATTGTAAGTGAAGGTAACACAAGTCTTGTCTCCAAATCATTGGAAGGATGGGGCATTGAATCAGTGAATATTCCATGAAATACATTAGTTTCCTTAGCTAAACCACTATTTCTAGGGAAAAAAGAAGTGCTGCTTTTTGGTTGATGGGTGAAAAAATGCCTTCAAGGTGATCCTCGGTGCAGGGGTGATAATATGGCAAAGAAAGATAAAAAGAGAATGAGGCATTCCTGAGGTCCAAAATTTAAAAAGCCTTATGCTGATGCAAGGGAAAAGTAAAAACGCACATACACGTTGAGGTACACTGGGTGACAAATCAGGCATGACACAGAAGAAACCTATATATGTAATACTGGGAAGTGATATCATATTTATGCCATCAGGAATTGAAATGACAAGTATCCCATGACTAAATGTTACAGACAGGCTGGGCATAGCAGCCCCAATACACTTAAGGTCGTGGCCACTGAAGTGGTCTCTACTTCTTGGAGGGCGGGTGGTCGTCTCAAACACTTTCTACAATGGGAAAACATCTTGAATTTTCCAATGGAAGGCTATGAAACATCCTGGCCTCAATGAGGAAATCAATTTTCATCAATTTTTATAGTCAGGCATTATTTGTTAGGCAGGAATCTAAACGACGTATACATGCTTTAGATTTAGTTTAGGTCACAAGAGAGTTTGTTACTGTCAGGTATAATTAAATTTGTTTACTTTACTGTTAGTTCACGTGTCCTAAAGTCACTTCCTGGTATTACTGGGTTTTTCCCATGAGTCCAAATGGAGAATATGTCATCATGATGTAGGCTGTGTTCTGCATTTTATATTTTTCCATACATTTGCCACTTTTAATAAATTATTTTTTTATGAATTGGCTCATATAAACACAGTTATTACAAAATGGATGAATGTGGATAATATTGGAGTTGAATTGAATTGAATTGAATTGAATTGAATTGAAAAAGCAATGATGGAACAGTAATATGAACGGAGTTGTGTTTTTAAGGTAACAATTAGTTTTCTTTATATATTCCTAAACTTAACCAATATTTTTTAGTCTAAACCTAACTAAAAGCAAAGTTAAAATCTTCTTCGATGTGACTTCTTTGTCTGCCCCACAAGGTAAATTTCATCTTTAAAAGGCTTAAGAGTTGATATTTTAAACATTTACCCACTTGCCCACATCTTCCTTAAGAACAACCAGAGAATGGTTTAAAAGAATTAAAAGCAATAAATAAAAAAGCATCATAACAATGGTAAAATAAGATTGAATTTAAAATGTTAAAGTCACACACACACACACCCCTCTCCGCTCCCTTCCTCTGCAGCAGATTAATGTCAGTCTTTATGATATTTTAAATGAATAAATGTTATCTGAAAGAGTTTCATTCTAGCACATTATGAATCACCACCAGGAAGTGTTACAAATTTTAATTAACCCCTTTAGGGTGAAGCAAAGTATATAATTTCATTAGGGGTGTCTTTTGCACATGAACAGAAAATTCTTTTCCTTTTTTTTAATTAATTCAATACTCACTTTATTTCTGCTTTTAGCCATTGCAAAAAAAAACAATAATAATTAAAACAGCCTCTTTATGAACTCAAGTGTCCACTTGACTTCATTGTTATTGTGTCTGCTGCATAAAATTGAGCACACAAAAATGATGAACCCAAATTTAGATGCAGTAACTTATGTATAGTGCTACCAAAAGTTATCATTTCTGTGCACTGTGAGCATGAACTCCTTTGTAGCGCCGCATTTCCCCTTTGGACCATTTTGCTCACTTAATCTTGTCAGTCAGAGATCATCTGATGCGTTCATGTCAGTTAAAGTCCAGTGCATCCTGCTGAGCAGCCTACTGGAAACATCAGGTGTCATTTCCAAAAGGCTGAAATTTGTCAGCTTGATAGCTGTCTGTAAAGCTGCTGGTGGGGGTGATTGGTTATCAACATGTGTCTGGTACAGACAGTGAGCACATACATTTGCTAAACTGTTGGCTATTGTTGGACAAAAACTAAGAAAAATGCACAGCAAGAGGGATTTTTCTCCATTTTATTCAGCAAATAGAGAACAGCTGGAGTGCAAACTAGAGTGCTATTCATTTAGATGATCTGCAAACTAAAACATAATTTCCATCAAGCTAATGGAGGAAAGAACATTACTAATGATTCTGACCTTCTCTCCCCTAATGATCTAATTATAATGACAGCGCAGCAGAGTACAGTTGAACTACTTCTTATATACCATATCTGTAAGAGAGAAGTTTATGTTTTTACCAAATATTAATTTACATGATGAAAATTATTTATGGTGACATTGCAATTATATTAAACAAAGGATTTTCCAGTTAAATATGTTTAAAGAAAAGAGATGTAGAACAAGCCTTCAGCTCATTAGCACTTTTATACTCATCGTTATATAATAGTGTCATACAACTGCTTCTTCTGGATATCAGATGGGGATGTGTAAACCCTAAAGACAACATTTCAAGTTAAGTTCTCATGCCAGAAGCATCACAGGGCATTTGTATCCTCTTGCCAACAAACATAAATGAATAATTCATTCTGCTTCTCCATCACTGACTTCAACTTGCATTAGCACTTTCATTACAGTACAAATAATTAGACTTAGCAGCACGGGCACCAGCAGAGAATGGGATTCGAACAGAATCTTCTGCAATCAAAACTCCACTGACTGGACATGTAAGTAAGAGCGCTGAATGTTTTGTTTTTTTTAATTGAGTTTCAAGCTTCTGCTGGAACTAACCTTGATTGCTGGAAAAATGTTGGAAGACTTCAGAACAGGACACGTTGACTACCTGCCCGACTTCGGCTCTTAACCAGCAGCCTATCTCATCCCACTCTGTTTTGCATCCTGCAAAGACACAAAAGAAAAGCATCAAGGTCAGATAGTTGCCTGGTAGGAAGGTGAGATTACAGACCTAAAAGGCTTCTGCCTCTGTCAGTCTCAGATGAGTGTCAGCACCTTTTAATATAATGCACTAAGCCTGGATGTTTTATAATTATACACATGCAAACACATTTTTGGGGCACTGAAACCAAAGATTGTTGAAAGTGCTCTCAAGGTTGAGGATTTTCCCTTACTTTAAATGCATTGTTTATCTATGGACTGGAAAACTGGGGTTTTACATCACAAAGACGAACTCTTCTCCCTTTATATACATGACAACAGTCGTGTCTTTCAAGATTATGCTTTTGCTAACCTAATCAATAATAAATCAACCATCCGAATGAGAGTGGGAACACGAAAAAAAAAAAAAAAAAAAACGAAAATACCCATGACCTTATGTTCTTCTCCTGAGGATAACCAGGATGTCTTAATCTGTCAGATTTAGTCTATTATCACATAACTGGGTACATCAAAGTTATCCCCATTTTATAATGTTTTGTATTTCTATTCCACTGAAATTCAGTGGAAAGTTTTAACCATTTTTTCTACCCTGGATTAAACTCAGAAGCCTGACTCAGAAGTCTAAAAGGTTCATTAGGCTCACTAGAAAGAAAAATGAGCTAAATCAGACTCACAAAAGGATGACGATCATGCAATATGATTGCCAACTCTAATATGTTTGGTGGGAGACACCTGCTTTCAGGCTCTTCATTCACTCTCATGCTATACGAATAAATCTTTCATCACATAGGAGGAAGTCTAAAGCCTTACCCTTATGAAGAAAAACAGTAATAAGACTCTGCACACAAAACAAAGTCTGATCATTAGATGTTCCCTTCATTTAACCACCAACAATGATGTCTTGTACTATTTCAAATCAGAAATGCAATAATTAATAATAATATAGTTTTACAGTGCTGAGGACTAAATCTGTTGCATTTTAGATTAAAGGGACAGCTGCCCTAGATCGGAGTCCCACCCTGTGGCCCTATATTTCATGCTATTCCCCTCTTATTTTCAAACCTTTCCCATCAAAATAATTTGGAATAAAGGTGCCTGGCCCAAACGAAATCCCTCAAGAAGAGGAAAAAAGGGCTTGGTCTAATCCATGTTACTATAAATTCAATTTGTAACCTCAATCTGTTATTAAACAACTGCAGCAACAGCAGTTTGAGTCTCTCCAAAAGAAAGGACAGTGCACACGTAGGCAGTAGACTCATTAATTCCTATAGTAGTCACAGTTCACTGGCAAGTGACATTGTCCTCCTTTCTTTATCTCATATGAGAGGCGTGAATATATACATAATTACAGTTTGCATGTGTTACACACAGATGAATTCAGGTCCTGAGGCCACATTCAGATCGACTAAATAAATAAGTGAAAAATAATGAAATAATTAAATACAATGGATTAAATTATTGGGCTGCACGGTGGCGCAGTGGTTAGCACTGTGGCCTCACAGCAAGAAGGTCACTGGTTCGATCCTTGGCTGGTTTGGTCAGTGGCCTTTCTGTGTGGAGTTTGCATGTTCTCCCCGTGTATGCGTGGGTTCTCTCCGGGTACTCCGGCTTCCTCCCACCATCCAAAGACATGCATGATAGGTTAATTGGTCACTCTAAATTGCCCCTGGGAGTGAGTGTGAGTGTGAGCGTGAGTGTGGTTGTTTGTCTCACTGTGTGGCCCTGCGATGGACTGGCGAGCTGTCCAGGGTGTACCCTGCCTGTCACCCAAAGCCAGCTGGGATAGGCTCCAGCTTCCCCGCGACCCTGAATTGGAATAAGCGGTTCGGAAAATGAATGAATGATTAAATTATTATTATTAAAATACTATTGACAAATACAATGTTTCAATGTACATAATAAAAATATGCCAGCAATAACTTTCCTTTAAAAATATCAGTTCATATTAATCAATCCATTCATCCATCCATTTTCTGAATCGCTTAGTCCTTTTCTGGGTCAAGAGAAGCTGGAGCCTGTCCCAGCAATCATTGGCCAAGACGCAGGGTACACCCTGGACAGGTCAACAGCCAATCACAGGGTGTCTTACTAATGTAAACAACAAAATGTAAAACTACAAAACAAATAAATAAATTGAACGAAAAAAAGATCTCCCAACCTGCAACTTTAGAAAACCATGCAGCTGGTTAGCAGCTGGCTGAGATTCTATCACACTTTATAACACCGTTTTTAACCAAAGAGGCTGCGTTGTTCAAGGACAAGTTACAGCTCTGCCGTCTTTAAAGAGATTTGCATATAGATACATGCTTGTCTCAGACACTGACAGAAAAGTCAAGAAGAATTACCATAAAAGCTTTTTTCCCCCCAAAAAAAAGCTTTTATGTCTTTCTTCCAGATCATGAATAGTAAAAAAGAAAAAAAAAAATCAGACCAAAGTGGATACAGGTGACTGTGATTAAGATGTTACGATTAAGATGCTTTGGTTAAAAAAATAAATTAAAAAAAAAACCACTGATCATCATTACCAATTCTTCAGAGACTTCTTTTAGTCATTTAATAGCAACAATTTGACATTGAACATGTTTGTGTTTGTAGTTATCTTAAAATGAAAACTGTATCGCAAAACAACAAATGGTGTGTGCACAGCAAGAAACGCTCTGGGTCATTGGAGTGATGATTGTGGCTTTTGGCACTGAAATGAGACAGAATGATTATTTTACTGTCAGCTATCTGTCTGTATGAAATATCCATTTTCTCTGTGCGCCTTATTTCCTTCGTAGAAAGACAGTGTATCTAATCCATTATCCACTCTTCCTCTCATGTTTCGGTATCTCACAAAACCAACCATTTCTATCTAGTCAGGTGGTCGGACAAAAATGACATCCCTTTCAGCGTAACCCTGGGAAACCATAGTGGAGCTAGAATGTGCCGTTATTGATACAGACCATGGATTATTTATCTCAGTGTCTTCTCTGTTCCCATTAGACATTAGAGTCAAACTGATATTTCAGATGCTGGGGAGCATGAAGGATGTGAAAATACAAGTGTTGAGTGGATGTCTGTTTAATATGAACTGTTGCACATGTTGCACTGTATCTTATTCTAAACTTTTTAATATCATGTCAAATGTAAATCTTCTTATCTCTCTAAGGCTGATATAACAAAAACCACGACTTGATCCCTGGATTGTCACAAACTTTTATATAGGTTATGACAGCGCCTGGAAGAAGAATCTAAATCACCTCCACATACTCCTCCATTTTTCCTCTGCAAGCATATTTCTGGTTTTTGAGGTAAATATGTCAAAAACTATTGAATAAACTGCTATGAAGTGGGTTTTAGACATTCATGAGCCCCTCTGGGTGACTACATCATTCAGCTGATTTCCAAGTAGCCATAAAATGCAGCATCACAAAAGACTGGAAAGAGAAAGCGTGTTATTTGGTGAACATAGATATTTAAGATTATCAATCATTTGACATAAATCTATGATACAAGTGTTTGAGTAGGAAGAAGGTATGACTATAATGTTGTAAAACATTAAGGATGCATAGTATGTGCTTTAACACATGAGCTACTTTTCACTTAACTACAAGAAAACTTCAATAGTGTCCAATATCCAGTGATCAACCCCAGATTTCAGGTTTACCTATTTATCCATAACATTCTGTGTAATCAATTTCTTTATGAGCTTGCGTAGTTTTATACATGAACTTTATGACTTATTAATTTTTTCTCTCTTTACATGAATGTAAACCTCATAAGTGAGAATAATAAAGAAAGATATTTTGGGAAACATTGTGGCTCCTTTTCTTTAGAAGGAAAGTCTGGACCAACAGCTTTCTCCAACCCTGTTTATTCTTTCAGTGATTGTATCAACAGTCTGTAAAATGGACAGATCGGCCATCTGGCATATCAGGCTTCTCCAGAAGAGCCGACGTGTTTTTTGGGCAGATGCAGTTTATTTAGATATTGATAGTAGATCGGTGGCACAACTAACAGTTGGGCCCGCTCAAATTTTTAAACGCCATCCCCTGCGTGTGATATTTGAAACCTATATCCTCATGAAAAGATTAAAAACATAATGTCATAGTGAGAATGTGCAACAGTAAGCTGCATCAAGGTAAAAGGCCTTTTGCCACTGGTGGAAAAAACACTAACATCTGGCTTTTTAGTGCAGCGGGAAGGTATTAATTCTGTCTTCAGCTCCACATCAAATGACTGAATTAGATGCAGATTTTAATCAAATTACAGCTTGGCTCGGCTTCAGAGACAAACGGAGCGCTCAGTTGTACATGATCGTTTTCACCGCTCAGCAATAAAAATGAGCATAATTTGCATTTCCTTTTCAGAAACACACATATCTACTGTCTGTAAAAAGAAGGTTTTAAATTACAGCAACAACTCAGACCAAACAACAATTAGAGCTGTGACTGCCTGATGGCGTGGTGGTTAACGATGCATCTTAACAGCAAGAAGGTTTCCAGTTTGTACCCGGACTGGTCTTTCTGTGTTCAGTTTGCATTTTCTCCTGCTTCCCAGCATGTTTTGGTGGTTCTCCCTAGGTGTGAATGTGATTAGTTGTTTGTCTCTCTTTCTTGTGACGGACCAGCACCATGTCTGGGATGTACCCTGCCTCTTGACTGATAGCAGCTGGCTTTGGTACACACAAACACACTCTCCACCTCTGCACTGGAACAAGTGAGAAAAGCTGATGAATGGATGGATCAAGACAGCCTGTCTGCATGCATATCCTGCTGTGTCAGGCTGATGTGTGGGGTCCAGTCCAAAAGTACAAAACTATCCTGATTAACTGAAAGAGGTGTGATTATTGAAAACACACATCCCATAAGATACTTTGTAATGTCATCTTTTCATTTTGTCATCGTAGCATACCTGTCCTCTGTCAGGCAGATGAATACTGGACCAGCAATTTGTAGCCTAGTGATAATCTTGTTTCTACACACAATAGAGAAAGGCTTTCTGCTTGGACTGGACAGTGTGTTGTTTTAAAAAGTATAAATATGCCTTGACATAAGTTTAGAAAATGATGGTGATGGTGCAAAAAAGGAGTTGATTTTGTGTAACTGCTATGTTTTAGGCTGTGGACCAAGCTGTCATATCTTCTGTCACAATATCAACTTAATGATGACCGAGTTGAGCCAAAGAAGAGCTTTATGGCCTCAATGTATAGAGAAATTTGAAGTTGATTAAACTTTTTAGTTGAAATCCGAGAAATCTCTGATATTTAGTCATGTTCTGCTAACAAGGTACAGATGAAGCTGTCGTAATGAGAGTGATAATGACTGCAGTGTACAAGTTTATCCAGTTCCATCACAATTCTCAAGGGTGGTTTTGTTTGTGCTGAAATGTTACAAATTCCCTTTAAAATTTAAATAAAATAAAAGTAAAAAGTTTCTTGTTGTCATATTTGAAACTTTTGATTAAAAGGAAAACATCTCTTAACTTTGTGTGTTTTCTACTGCAAGCCAAAATAAATCCCTCTAAAAAAAATGGCCAACATTTTTTTAAACTTCTGCCTGTGAAGTGCATATAGTTTGGAGGTGAGGACAATCCGTTGCATATAAGACGATAAGAAGATTTGATCTTGCAGTGAAGAGCTGTTTGGAAAATAATGCGGTTGTGAATTGGGCTTTCGTAAATTCTGTTGTAATTCAGGGGGAAAAAAATTGCATATCTGCACAGACACACAAGTAGGCACCAGGGATTAAGAGATTTAGTTCTTCAGTGATGCGTTTTTTTTTTTTTTTCTTGTTAAGACTGTTATGAGTTAGATCTGTAAATGTTTAATTTGGCGAAAAGAAAGCATCTTTGAAAGCACGTTGTGTGTGGGAGGCTCATCCTAAGGTTTACACAGATCGGTTTAATCCTGACAAAATCCTGGTAGAAGCAGAGGCAACAGCTTCCGAATACTTAGTTATGGCAGAGATGGCGGCATATTTATGGGCACTGTGATGGCAGACAACCAAACTATTAGCACAGACCCATCTGCAGCATTAATGGTACTCAGGAACCACAATGCTAAAAGCAAAACCTGATTTAATTACCAATATTTGAATGAACAAATTATCTGGCAAATTGTATGGCTAAATTAAAGTTGTTTCCAATAAAAAGCAACAAATAGATCAATTAAAAGTCAGCTGAACATGTTCTGTAAATCAAATGTACTGTACAGTCAGTAAAGTACTGCTTCAGTAAAGCAGTCAAGGTACAGTGAACAGAGCTAAACTGGAGGAACAAACTAGCTAAAAATTGCTGCTTTTCTGGAGAATTGATGACATCATGAATTAAAACCATAGCATGTCTTAACACACCAACCACATGTGGGCTTACACAGAAAAAGAATAGAAGTGGGTGTTTTGAAAAACATCCAATAATTTTTACTGAGATTAACACAAAAAGAGTTTATTTTCATGTAGCCACAGGATTATGAACACCCACCTAATAAAAAGCACGTCCACTGTCAAAATCACCCAGACCTGTCATGGAATAACTTGACAGTAAACCATGGTATGGCACAAAGTTGTTGGTAGCAGATCATTTGAAGCAGGACGCCCATGGGTCTGACTTGTTGACGACTACAGCCGACAGCTGCTTCGTTAAGATCAGGAGAATTTAAAATCAACAGTGTTGCAGGGCACGTTCTCCAGTGTCATCAAGAAATACCAGTTTCATGAAGGAAAGTACTTCAACAACAGTAATGCTTAAATAGGTGGGTGATGTGAAGAAAAAAATCTATGTGACTAGAAGGACCCAAGGTTTTCCTGCATAACAGGAAAAAAAGCTCGTCAGTCTGTCTACTCAGTACATCTTGCCGCTACAAGTTAAGGTAAGCGATGTGAACAAATCCATGCTATCAGCATGATGTAAAGACATTAGATCAGCTCACCTTCTTTCACTGCACCTGCATTTTATTTTCCAGTTCTCATCCTTATTGTGGAACTTGTGGAGGTGCGCACAGGTCAGCCATAGCATGTCAGCCTGACCAGTCTGCAACTAAGAAACAACCTGCTGTGCACTGTTACGCTGTTCTGTCAGAAACAGCATGAACTTTTCAGCAATGTGGCTAACAGATAAACATGGATCACTCCACACATACATCACAACTAACGTCATCAGTAGGATTAAAACTAACCTGTTTACCAGCTCATGATACATAATCTGTATGCTTTTACCACTTTCACCAGGTCTCCTCCTTTGAATAACATTAACTTGAACCAGTACAGGCTGAGAACATATGCAATGATGCAGCTATCTACCCACCATAATTTAGTTCTCAAAGCTAGCTGCTAACAAATATATTTTCTGCTTCAAACACATCAACATCAAGGAAAAAATGTTTCTGTCTACACCCTTTACGGTTGGTTGCGTCCTGAATCTTTTCCAAGCTTTGTATCAGACACTTAGAAGAACACTTTGACTTCTTTTCTGTGATTTTCTTTTAATTTTAAAAATGTCACTCAGAGAGGAATTGATCTGGTTTATAAACTGAATACCTTTTCAGTGTTTTTCTGAATCTATGTTTTAAAAATGCCTTTTCTGCACATGGTTTACACATTTGTTCTCTAATTCATAACATCTATAGCTTTTCCTGGCTCTGGTCTGCAGCCAGTCAAAGCCTGAAAGTTTTGGTTTTATCTCAGTCTCCACGTGATCTTAGCCACCAGGTTAATCAGAGGGTTGGTTGTTTTTCTCACAATCTCTCTTTGCTGCCTGTGAAGTAATATTCTCCTGAGGGAGTTCTCTCTTTGAATCTTTAAACTCATTTGGATTTGGGTCATGCTGACACTGAGACTGAGGTGACAAGTACAATTTGCAGATTGTGAAAATAATTCATTCTTACACTCGCTGAGATCAGAGCCTCCAAAGAATGATGCACAATTATATGTTTCAAGAAATGCATTTGTTCTTATTCATCCACGTGACAGATCGAGGGCAGCCAAAACCATGAATTATAGAAACTCACACCGTTTCACTGGGACTGACATTTTTGCATCTAATCTCTGAAGAAAGTACAATAGAGTGAGAAAAACTGCTATTATTTTTACCCAGCTGCAACAAACTGTCAGAGTACACAATTAACAATTTGATTATTCCTTATAAATATATCTTTTTAACCTTAAACGTTTTCTCCAATCACTGAGCAAAGCTCAGTTCTTAGGCTTTGATTAATAAGCCTGCACAGCTCTAGGGTAAGCTGTGCACTTTGCTACTTGAATGTCACCTCATTTAGGATTAGCAAAGATATATGAAATGACTTTGGACACAGGCTGAGCCTTTCCCAAGCACCACTGATTGAGGAACAAGATCTGTCTGTCTTCGTTTATGAAACAGCATACATTCAACAGACTTTCTAATAACTTAAGTTTCATACCATTTTTGTTTAACTTGCATACATTGTTGGTTTTTTGTTGTTATTTTAGTTTAGTTTTATTTTTTTTATTTTTTCAAATGGGTGTGCGGCTCATTTCAGACTGATGACATTTTTGCTTATAATCTTCTGTAAGAAAGAATTACAATTGCTCAGTGCTTCAGTGTAGTCATTTGAAGCCAAACATGAAAAGTGTTTTAAACTTTTTGAAACAGGTAAAAAAAAAAAAAGACAAATAATTAACATGTCTTTTTTTTTATCTACACACAATTACATATGTACATCCTTTCACTAGTATGATCATGTGTTATTTATCATTATGCTGTTGAATTATATATTTCATGAACTGTTAAAACTGCTGTGAAGCTGAATCTGGTACAGTGAAATTGTTGACATTTTCTATTATCATGCTTAGAACAACACTAGCCACCACAATGTTCCACCACAATTCTTCATTATTCATTCACTCCTCATTTATACTTGGTGTTGGTAAGCTACATGTGTAGCCACAGGTGCCGCCCAACACTAAAACACTCCTTCATTCACGTTCATACACAGTGATGACAACACTGGAGGGAAGTGTCTTGAAGGGACATGACAGATTGACTTGGGGAGCAGGATTATAACTGTCGACCTTCAGGTAATTGGACAACCTGCTCTACCTGATGAACCACTGTCGCCCAAAGCCAAGAACTTTAAAAGCAAAGATGACAAACAAAGCAGATGACAACAAAGATGGATGTAAATTGTTCAGTATTGTTACAGCTTTAGGCCTTGGCTTCTTGTTTTATTTGGAAAAACCAGGCCTGACTGCACAGCTGTGCCATCACTCATCCACCATTGCCTGGGATACCTCAAATGTGATTGGCCAAATCATCTGTTTCCCAGCTGAAACTCCTCTATATACTGTTGGGGAAAATTGTTATGGGTTTTGTTTGTATTAAGTATTAGACATATATGCATTAATTTTCTGTGATCCTGCTGTGTGTATGCACAAAACTTTCTTTACCTCATATATGACCTTGTCTGAAATGTGCTGATGAAGTCTGAGACAGGAAGCGTTTCCTGCAGCACATCAGCTGCTTGTTGACCAGTTGGTTAAAGGTTAAAGGTAATAAAGTAATATAGTGAGTGATTGATGCTTAGTGAGCTCAGCTTAGCTTTGAATGAGAGAATGATTGTTTTCTGTGGTCTGCTCAGCAACTAGGAGGAGTTAAGCATGGTTTATAATCGGGCGTTACTTCAGCATCTGCAGAGAGAGTTCTCTCTCCAAGCTCCAGCGTGTGCTTGTATTAGTTTATAATAAATGCTCATTGTAAGAAGACAGTTGACTCTTAGATGTATTAAAACTTCTCAAGACCAGAGTATTTTCCACCACAATACACAGGCTTCTGACAAACATTCAGGGTAGCCTTGGTTGTGTAGAACAGATTGACACTTTTTTGGTTTTGTTTTGTGCTGTGAACTACTTCTGACCTCAAGGGTTGTTTTGTTGGATATGTTGTTGTTTTGGTTAAGTAATAAATCTTATCTTTAGACAACAATTTTTCTATGTTACAGTATTCTGAGGTATCGGAACCCATTGTCAATAGCAGAAATTGATTGTGGGTCCAGACCAGTAAAATGTCAGACTCCATCTCATTAAGAGAATACAGTTATAAGCATTAAAAAATGCATATTTGTGTGTACATCAAGCCAAACATTCATTCATTCATTATTCTAACCGCTTAATCCAATGAAGGGTCGAGGGGAAGCTGGAGCCTATCCCACACTTTGGACAGCTCGCCAGTCCATCGCAGTCAAGCCAACATTTCACACACATATATATATATATACATATATACACATATATACACATATATACACATATATACACATATATACATATACATACACATATATACATACACATATATACATACACATATATACATACACACATACATACACATACATATACATACATACACATATATGTACATATACATACACATATATGTACATATACACATATATGTACATATACACATATATGTACATATACACATATATGTACATATACACATATATGTACATATACACATATATGTACATATACACATATACACATATACACATATACACATATATATATATATATATATATATATATATATATATATATGTATTTATTCTTTTTTGTTTTGTTTTGGTTTTTTTTTTTCTCATAGTATCAATTGAATTCTAAGTTACCCTAAAGCTCTTGAATAAGTCAAATAAGTATAGCAGCAACACGTAATCAACACCTCCAACTTGGTAAACTCATGTAGGAATATCATCCTCTTTTCACCAATTCTTAAAAATAGTAATGTGACGGCCCGCCATCTTCATTTTGTTTGCGGTGATTGGGGATTAGTGGAGAATGTGCTGCACCTGCAGAGGTGGGAATGGCTCAACTCACAAAGCCTGCTTTGACCATACTCACTTGCGGGGCAGCCATTATCTCCACATCATGGTAATTATGATTTGTTAAGCTTTTGGGTTTGCATCTTTTTACAACATTGCACACACCGTCACACAACCATTCACACCCTCACACTACTGATTAATAACATGCTCAGACCCTACCATAAGTTTATTTTGGTTCTCTTTTGTTACCACTGTGAGCCAAGTTGGTAACAGTATTTTAGCCTTTTTTTTTTGTTTTAATTTTTTAATAAAAGTAATTTGTTTAACAGTCACTTACAAACAATGTCCATTTATCAGTAGCAAATCCAAGTATATCAAAAGACTTACAGGGGATCCTAAAGTGTTATTTAATCCTAATGACAAAATTGATGCTCTAATCTCATTTCACATTCTCCATCCAGGCTTGTTGAGATATTATTTGAATATTTTTTTAGCATAAACACTTTTTTAGGTTTTATTTTAGAGCTGAGTTCAGCTCCTTTTTAGATTTTGAATTAGACTAACCAAGTTACAAGCTTATGAAACTGTCATCTAGCATTTCCCAAAGTTGTTGGTTTGTTGTTTTTTTTTTTTTTTTTTTTTACTTATTTTAAAGTATCATTGTTTTAATTAAACTAACCTGAAAGCCAATATCTAAATTTTTTTTTTTTTTTTAATTTAAAAAAAAAAAAAAAACTAACATAATTCCATTGATTATGGTTCACAGTAACATTTTTATAGATCAAATGTTGTTTAACTTGGTCCTCTTGCCACCAGGAGTCACTGGCGACATTTTAGCGCCACAGGACTCTATAGTATGTTACCTGCACAGCTGGCATCACCGTCTGGACGGGATAACACATCCACTTTGATAGTTTAATTTATAAACAGTAGTTTAACTGCATAATAAGCAGCAGACAACAACTCCAGCCGAAGCAGTGTGTCTCGTCAGAATTAATTAAGATCAAATTAGTCTGGAAATGTTAAAGTTCATCACTCTCCTAGAGGGAACTGATTGCATGTTGCTGTTGTGAGGCATTTTCAGGTGAAAAGCCTTTTTTGAAAAAAAATATATATTTCAACCCACCGGGAGACGCCATGTTCACTATTTTATGACGAAGTCAATTAGTCAGATTGGAAGGACAAGTAGGTGAGGCCTCACCAGGGGAAACAGCAAGTTTCAGAGAGGGTATATGGTCAGCATGATGGAGCAAACATGGTGTTATGCACAGTGCGTTAGGCAGTGTTAATCTCTGCTTTCTGCTTTACAAAACCCAAATACTTAGTTTATGTAAGTAAAAGTAGATGAAACCATTCAGTGAAATAAAAAATAGACAATGGCATATCTGATGTTGGTGAGCTATATGACGCAGTTGCCCAGTTTTGCATTCTTCTAAAATTCAACATGTTTCCATGGTAATGACGTTTATTAAAATGATCAGGAAGCAAACAAAAGCATCTCAAAGTTGTATTTATATGCAAATAGTGCTTAAATTAAAGTCTTAACCACGTCTTTAATACTGAAGCTTATATTCCCATTGATAAGGGACATCTGTTCATCTTGAAGTTTTTTTCTGCTTTTATCTGTTTTGTACAATAGGCTCTGTAAAATAATATATTCTGTTTTATTATTCCCTGGTGCTGTAAGAAGTAATTTCACAATGTTGTATAAACTGCTTTTATCTGATATGAAAATCTCTCCATACACAAAAAAGAAATATTTAACTAACTGTTTAACGCAAAGCAGCACATTAACAGGATTTTCTTCTGGCTGAACATCAGATGCAGTTTATTCTATTTTCAGTATGTGTAGTGAATGGTAGTTACACTATTATGTGTCACTAATCCACTGACAATACAACACTACCATACCCAGAATTTTCTCTGGCTGTATAATAACATTTTAGAAACAAGCAAATGAGTTTTGAAAGTTTTCAAAACACTTCAAGTTTTGTTATGCTATACTAACCTAAAAGTCAAACAAATTATGTTTTTTCCTTAATCTACACACAAACCTTACCAATCCATATACCGTTAAGGTTTGCACCAACCACAGCTGCCAACATTTTTCTAAAATAATTCTGTTAGCTTGACACATTTTCCCTTTCAGAGAGGAAGCATTCAATTTCATCCAGATTGGACAAAGAGCATCAGACCAAAACCAAGACTCTTCAGAAGCGTTTTCTGCTGGTTTCCTTTTCCATCAGTGTGATTTCCTGGCAGTGAGATTTAAATCATTATTAAAATATACACATTCAGCAAATTCTGAGATCCTGAGCACTCTGTAAAAGATTTTTACTCAGGATTGGTCCGTAGTTTTCTACATCCATCTTTTATTCTTGTCACAGAAAATCACCCTCATAGAATGATGCTGCCGCACCATGTTTGACTATATTCAGGTGATGTTTTGTTTCTGGTTTTCTCCTCAAAAATTACTGGAAGTTGTGGCAAGTTACTTGAATCTCTGTTTTATTATAAAAGGTAGTTTAGTTGTCTTGTTCAGACAGTTTTTCAAATGTATTTTGGAAACAAGGAAAGAAAGGAATAACTGCACCCCAGTGTGGCCAAATGAACCGATTGACTTTTATAAAGCTGCCCCATATTTATAAAGTAACCCTGGATCTCATCAATTTAAAAAAAAAAAATTTAAAAAAAAACATTGATTACTCGTCTGACCATGACCCTTTGTCTCCATTTGCCTGCAGCCTGATTTAAAATAGGTTCAAAATCCATCTATGTTAGAATTGTGGAGGTTGAGTTTTTTGGGGTTTCTTCATAACAGCCAACATTTTTCATGTGTCCTTGCCCTGATTTTTAACTTGATACTGTTTTGTGGTGACTACAGAACAGACCACTCCTGAGAACGTCATTGGTTTTCACTGTGTAAAAATTCATCCATTGCCTTCTGGAGAACTTAAGAAGATAGTCACAATGTTGTAGAGTTCTGAAAAAAAATCTGACTCGATCCATTTTAAGATCAGTCAGAAAACATTGCGCAACTATGTTTTCAACAGATTCAGACCCATTTTTTCATCATTGTGGTCATTAAAAAAGCATTTTGCCTAAGCAGGGAAACCTTTCCCTGGCCACCCCTTTGGGGGGATCCTGAGGTGATTCTAGACCAGCCAGGAGACATGGTTCCTCCAGTGTGTCCTGGGTCTTCCATGGAGCCTCTTTCCAATGTGACGAGACTAATATCTCACCAGTGAGGTGTCGAGGAGCATCTAATAATCGGATTCCTCTTAAGACAGAGCAGAGGGTCTGTTGCGAGCCCCTCACTTAGATTCTCACCCTATCTCTGAGGTAGAGCCCAGCCGCCCACAGAGGAACCTCATTTCAGCTGCTTGTATTTGTGATCTCATTCTTTGTGTCACTACCCACAGCTAGTTGAAAGCAACACAGTATGTAAACAGCTTCACCTTTGGTTCAGCTCCCTCTTCATCACAACAGATGAATAAAGAGTCACAATCACTGCAGATGCTTCACAGATCCATCTGTCAATCTCCCGTTCCATCCTTCCCCCACTCATGAACAACACCTCAAAATATTTGAACTTGAACTGCTCCACTTGGGGCGGGATCTCATTACCAACCCGGTGAGGACACTCCACTCTTTACCGGCTGAGGACCATGCTCTTGGTTTTGGAGGAACGGATTCTCATCACAACCACTTCACTCTGCTGTGAAATGCTCCAGTTGGAGAAGACAACCCGGTGAAGCCAACAGAACTATTTAATCTGCACAAAAACCGGCGCCCAGTCTGATCCCCAGAAATCATTGGCCACTCCTGGTAATACTGTCTATAAAAGTAATGAACAAAATCTCCACCTAGAATTCTTAGTCTAAATATAAAAAATGTAATCTTTTTAAGTGTTTGTAAAGCCAAAATCGTTGCTCATCACTAGTGGTAAATATATTGATTTTCAGTGTGTTTGCTGGGCAAACTGGTTAGTTTAGGACATCCTCGTGTTATTTTTTGCATTACAAATAAACTAATATATAGGGATAAAATCACTACTTTTGTGTTACTGTTTTATGACATGAAAACAGGGTAAGTTTCAGATTATAATCCATTTTTGCAGAAGGCAACTGCTCAGTGTGAAGGACTTTCAAGGTTTCCCATCCTTCTTACACATCATCATAGTTATAAGGAAACTTAAAACTCTTAGAAATATCAACACGGTACAACCACAACACAAAACGTCTATCAGCCTTCCTGCTTCTGGCTAAACTGAAGCCATACTTTCTTTTCAGGAAGTTTAGTATGTGCTGGGTTATGCCGTTTGACCTGCTGGCTGCATCTCCAAACTCCCTTTTCTTCAGCCCATATGCACATCAAAATCCTTAAGCAGAAAAACCAGGCTTTCTCAGTTAGTTCTCCAAGTGCGTATTTGTGTGAAGAAACACAAAAGAGCAGCAGCATCTATACACACTCACATACGCAATCACACAGGAACACACCGCTTTGGTCGGTCTGGTTTTGCGCTTCGCTCCTCCTCGTCTGGCTACAGATCTCTCGAGCCTTCAGGTGCTGGGAGATGATGGCGCAGTCCGGATGAATTGCTTCAACCTGTAAATAAGATATTGACAATCTGTGGTAAAGCAGACAAACGCATCAGGTGGAAGTTTCCACCTGCTTGGTGAAATGATGACGACGCGCGTCAAGCAAAGCTTCATGGAAATTCACAGCTGTCCGTTCAACAACCAAATGCGCACTTAGATACTTTTGTCATATATATATATATATATATATATATATATATATATATTGCTCTGGTGATTGATTCCACTTTGTATTTTGTGCAAAATATACATATATATGGGTAGAATAAGAGGGAGGGGGTGCCTCTATGTTCTTTGCAAAGTCATGCGTAAACCTTGGACACAACATCTGTTTTGTCCTCATCCCGCTGATTTTGTCCGTAATTTATCACAATGTTGATGGATGGTGGATGCAGGTGGATGGAAACCGCTAATTAGTGCCAGCAGCCTAATGAGGACATTTGCTGTCCCCCAGAGAGACACAGAAGGACGTCGGACAAAAAGGTTAACCGTATTACAGTCGAGATGTCAATAAGAATTAACTCGACCGTTTCCTAATTAGGAGGATTTTAGCTTCTTACATAGAGAAGTTTTAAGGGGAGGACAACTTTTGATGCACTTTGAGATGCTTTAAATCTGGCACGTTGACAGTAGCCTATTTTTTACCCGGAATGACAGGTTTTTTTGTTTGTTTTTTTGCAGTGAATAAAAGAAATGTTTCACTCACCATGGGGCTGACCCACAGCTGGAGATAAAGGATGAGGAGCGTGACTTTTTCATGCCTTCCCCTCAGTCCTTGATCGGACAATTCCACAATCTTATCCATTATATTTATAACCTTCATCGGATTACAAAGATGTGAGTGTAAATCCAGGTTTGTTCCACGACACTTGTAAAAAAAAAAAAAAAAGATGGACTTCTTCTTGATGGCTGCGATTAAATAATCCACTGTTTAAACCTTGTTGAAATTGATTGATCCTGTCTCTTCCTGCGAGGTGCAAACTTGAGGGGAAGGAGATGTGGTGGTGTTGCTGCTGTTCCTGCTGCTGCACATCTGCGTCCTGTCTCAGCAGAGTAAGATCAGTTGAATGAGCAGCCTATCTCCATTCAGAGAGAAAAGGGGGACGCCTCATACCACAAACAGCCAATAGCCTTTTTTTTTTTTTTTTTTTTTTAAACGCAGCCTATTTTGCACATGCAAATGAGGTTATCTTCAAAATTCCTGCTTAATTATATACATTGATCATCCGTAGTTTCATATAATGTGGGATATATAAAGATGTTGGTCACTGTTGTTGGTGAAGACGTTGCTAAGAAAAATGTTGAGACCACAAAGAGCTTTTGGGTCTTTATGTTCTAATGCAGGATTTCACTTTTGACACTTTTGTGAAAAACAATTGTGACAAAGAATGATATGTTTAGAGAGAGACTGTCAGAAAAATCCATACTTTATACTTCGCACGTGACCTCTCCTTATTTTCAATTAGATGACTATGCATGCTGTCAAGTTATGTTTCACAGCGTGACAGATTGTCCCAATTCCCATTAAGACACTTTTCTTTATGCTGATTTTCTGATTAGATACTTCCACACCGCTGTGGGAAATTGTTAATTGTTAATCCAACCAAAATAGAAAAGAGGGAATTAATATGAAGATATTTTCAATATCTTTCAGTCAAGAGCTAAATTGTGTAAAGGTACAGCAATGTTAAGAATGGGATTTTATCTACTTAATATTGGCAAAAAATTATTTCACATTATTCACTGAGTTTCGGTTCAATAACTGAGGACAATGGAGAGCAAATACATCTTAAAACTAAATTATTTATTCTTTATACCTCATGGCCGTAATTATGGCCATTTCATTCTAATTCATCTGTATTTTTATTTATTCAAGCATTAATCTGTTCAGTGTAAACACTGTAAAAATTGTATTGGTCACGGCAAGAAAGTCATTTTTACAGTTGCTCAATATTTTGTTAAGAAATATTGCTCAAAGTTCAATATTTGGCCTTCTAAAGTCTCTGGAATAAATGCACAAATGAATATTAAATTACAAATAAACATTTTTTTTTTATAGAAAATGTGGTTTCGTAAAAAAAAAAAAAAGAAAAAAGAAAAAAAACTCTTACCAAGGGTGAATTATGATTTAGGTAAAAAAAATAAATAAATAAATTAAAAAAAATTTTTTTTTTAAAGTGTATCTTCCCTAGAGACCACAAAGACTAGCTGAGACTTTCTTTGTTTTCAAATACTAGATTAGAGATCATAATCACCAGGGTTGGGTTACTATACATCATTAATACAAAGAGAGAGATGTAAAAATAATCTCCTGTGCCAAATAGCTGTTTGAAATTTTCATTTATTTTAACTGTAATTAGCTAATATTTTGCATTTTTAGTATTTCACTTCAATCTTTGTACAATATAAAGTCAACTTACATTTCTGCATTATGGATGTCACACAGAAGACAAACAGAAGTTCAGTTAAACTTAACAATGAAGTGAAAGTTAGAAAACACAAGAAAGAAGAAGAAAAAAGCAAAACAAACATTAAGCAATTAAGAGAATAATTAAACAGAGTTCATGACATGATGGTAGCTCCATCATATAAGCCAAGGCTGCCTACTGTTTCCTATGATAGATCTATCTTCAGTGCCTTGCATTGTTATATCATTACACACTTCATGAAAACATTTTAGTAATCTGAATCTAGCTGTTCAGTAAAAATGCATAAATGTGGACTTTGAACATTAGTAAATGGACACTAGTTCACCCTTACTGACTTGAATATTTCTTTAATTAGATCATACAAAATTGGAGCAAAGCTGGTAATATCTTTCACATAGTTGTGGCTTCCCATAAAACCAGAGTTTCCCTGTTGATAATCATTTCTGAACGTGCAAAAGCTACAAAGGCTGCCGTGGCCTCGACTGAAGAACACCTTTAAATTTTCCACGTTATTTAGATGGTTGTAATGCCCATGGAGAAATAATGTCTTCCATCTCCACATCTTTGAATGAGGCATAGATTTCCATGTCGCTCCAATGAAGGTTGTTTGTGCTGAATAATTTCCAAATGGGTCACACCAGGTGTGATGTGTGAATGTAGAGCAAGTCTGTGCTAAAAACGACAAACCCTTCCCTGAAGAATACCCTTGTGAGAACAGGAACATAGGATCCAACCTTCAAGCACCCTTCTGCAGCTTCTCAGTGATCAGTTTACGAGAACATTTCACTACAGGTGTTCAGAAGAGCTCTTCTCAAGTCATATAGGAGTGTGATTATGATTGTACTTGCTGTGTTTCTAAGAAGCTTTAGAATAATTAGAAACACAGCTCTGTATACAGAACCGTGTTATCAGGTCATCCCATCCATGTGCTTCCTGTAGAGAGACAAAGTCACAAACACAGGTTGACAAAAGGTTTGCCTGACGAATGGCTGTTTGTATGTTTGCACTTTGTGTTGACTGACTGATCTCTGGTTATAACTCTGCATGACATGGAGGCTCACAGTCAGCTGGGTGCTTTAAAAACACCTGATTGCCTGTTCAAGCAAGCATCTGTGTTCTCAAAATACAAGAACCAATTCCCTTGAGTAGCAAATAGGTGATAGTTAATGCAGCAGTTTGAAATGACAAATATAGGTCGGATGAGTTGTGGGTACAAGTCATGATTGATTCTTTGATGAAGAGCCCACAGGAATGTCTTAAAATGACTTCTTCTGTCTGACAAACAGTCAAACTGTCATGGACAATAAGAAAACTGGAAAAAAAAGTTGCTGAAACAATCGGTTTATTGCTTGAATCACATATGAAATTATCTAGTACTGTAGTGGTTACAGCTGATAATGTTTCATTTGTTTTGGGTTTTTTTTCTTATAAATGTAGGCCTCTCTAGGAGACAGGAAGTGGAGCAAAAAAAATGCTGTCTTGGAGTTTAAAAATCTGACTGTTTAAGGGTTAAATATTATCACATCAGTAGACTTAAAAAAGATGCCCTTGTTTCCAGACCCACCTGTTCTGTGAGTGTTTGTATGATGAAAGATCCACAAAAGGAAGACTTTTTGTGTAGAGACTGAGCTTTTGTTTTCTTGTATCTTTGATTTTCTTTTTCAAATATACTTTTTTATACTCACAGCTGATCCGATTTATTCAAGTCTTTGCAGAGAAGAAGATAAATTAGACAAATGTAAGAGCGAAAAAATTTTAATTTATGTGTATCGAAAATAAAACATAAGCCTTCACATGCCAAATGTATGAAACATTGCCATTTAAAATCACTTAGGCTGCTGAGGGGCATCCCACAATGCACTGCTTTTCTCACTTTACTCTTTATTCTAGAGTAAAAATCATGACATCATCGCTTTCTTTAGCTTCTGTCTCTTCTTTTTATTTTCCAGCAAGCATTCCTGGCTTAGAGTTATGCTGCTGTTGACCTCTGTCTTCTCCTCTTCACCCCCAACTGGTCGAGGCAGATGGCTGACCTTGCTGCAACTGGTTCTGCTGGAAGTTTTTCCTTTCCAGTTAAAGAGAAGTTTTTTGGTTGTTTTTTTGGTTTGTTTGTTTTTTGCACTGTCACTTGCTGCCCTGTGTTTGTTCAGGATTTATTTTGTGGTGCTGACTATTTCTTGTGTAAGAAAAAATTTACTTAAAAAGAGAGCATCATAACAGTATACGCTGAAATAATCTACAACCATGTTGCTGCAAGGGCTCAGATCTAAAAAGCCATGTTGAAAGCTGTGTGGTCATCTCGAATGCATAGTGCTACTGAATTATTGACACTTTTTGCATATTAAATAATATTCTGTAACATATAATTTTCTATTGTGTCTTTGATTCTCTGTTTTATAGAGCATGGAGGACACTAACAACATCCTGGCACTGCCAGGAATAGTTTTTCAGAGCTTGTTCAGGTCAGAGTTGCCTTGGAAGCCTTCCAGTCAGAAAACAACCATCCGAGAAGCTACAACAAAACACTGAAAATTAGCATCCAACACCTTGTGGAGGAGAAAGAAACACTCTTGAATTTCAGGGAGCAACAAACCTCCTCAGAGAGTCAAAATATGCCTCAGGAAGACACAAAAAAAGCTGGAGCAAGGGAAAAGCAGTTTAGGCAAGCAGAAATTAACCCTGGAGACATGCACTGCTAAAAACAAAAATGAGAAAAAGATGGAAAAAAAATAATTAGGAAAACGTTTGGAATAAAAAAGTAAGAGCATGGAGAAAAGCTTGCAGAGCTGAATAAGACTTAAAGGATAATGTGGCTGAATTTGAAAGCAAATTTAGCAACACTAGCAGGAATATTAAAGAACCAAATAAAAATCTCAAGGAGGATAAAATAGAACTGGAAGAGAGGAAGAAAAAACACCACTGACCTGCAGATATGTAGAAGGAAATTGGGATCCTGAATCAGCACAGAAAGATTTGGAGGAAGTAACAAATTAAATTGAGCAGATGAAGAAGGAACTGCAGACGTGGATGAAAGAATTTAAGTGGATGAAAGAATTTGAAGGCAAAAAAAACTATAGAAGAAGATTGGAGGCAACTGCAAGAGGACATGAAATACATTTCAAACCTGCATTTGAAAAGAAAAGAAAAATATGCAAAAACGCAAACACAAAAGTGCGACTGAAAGAGAGGGATGTGGAGGATCTTTAAATGAATCAGGAGGAAGAATTCAAAGAAGTGCAAGCAGAAACTACAGGAAACACCAAACAACATGCAACCAGAAAAAACATCTGGAGCTTAAATAATAACTGAAATAGGAGAAGAGAGACCTAAAGGAGGAAATGATAAAGATGAAGTGATGATTTAAAGACGTGTAGACAGAAAATAAAAGTGGAAAAGAAAGATCTAGAGAAAGAACTGAGTGAATTTCAAGGTTTGACTTAAAAGCCAAAGAAAAAGTGAAGGGGAGCCATGCAGCCAGTTTATAAAGCTCCTTTACTTGGATGTAACATGTCTCCATCCTTTTCTCAACTTCCCTCAACTCCTCTTTCTTTCCTCTTTTTCTTGCCTCCTTCATCCTAACCTCACCTTCTCCTGACTCCTCTTCCCTTTCCCTTCTTCTCTTACCTCCACCCTCCTCTTCCCCACTTCTCCTTCATCAGCATTTCACTTTCATTCTTTCCACTTTCTGGCATTCCTGTACATCACATCCTCTGCTATCCTTCCTCCTGGTCACCAATTCACCTTTCTTTAAAGCTCTTTCACTTACTCACCCTCATCCAAACCTAGAAAAAATGAATGTCATTTAATCAAAACAACCTAAAAAATAATGAAAAACCACATGTAAATATATACAGTCATTTATGATAAGCTAAATTTAGGTTACATTTTGTTTCAGTGATTAGATGTGAATTTCCAGATGATTTCAAAGGAGCTGATTGGTTCCAGCACACACACATTGGTGACACATTTCATGTGGAAGCTGCTTAAATTTGTATTCTGTTTCCAGACTGGGATGTCACTGTCCTTTTTAGATAACAATGTTTTCATTCCACCATATTCTCTGTGTGCTCTTAGGAGTTTTCCTGCCATAAGGCATAAACTCCTAAAATGATATGACTTGATCATTTAAATAATTGATTTCCAGTTGTGATATCTTGTGCAGGAAGGATTACACTGATAAATTAATTAGATTCTTAGTTTGATTGGAGATACTTACGCATAACCTAAAATATCAGTATTTAGGGATGCAGCTGAAGTTCACCTTTATGCTCAGATGCTTGCACATAGTCCTAGTCACCAGGTCAAGCATGCACATAAATGTCCCAAAATCCCAAAAACAATATGATGTTAGTTTAATAAAAAATATATACATATAAACTGTGCTCACTCTGGTGACCCAGACATGTGTGGTGACTCAGGTCTTGCAGTAAAAGTGTATATGTGGAAACCCTCTTGTATACCTGTTAGCTATGGCTGAAAATGAATTGATTTGGTTTGACAGCTCTGCTTAGCTTTAGTGAGCACACAGGCACAGCCACTAGAGCAGAAGCTAGTTTTTTCCTCCCTTTTTTAAAGCAGTTTCTATTTTTGACAGGCTATGGAGCGTTTTAGACCTCACAATGGCATTTTAACCACTAATTTTCAAAGAGAGGGGGTCTTTCTGTATGAAATGCTGAGTAAACCACTGAAGTGATACAACGGACGCCAACACACTCTGTGCATCTTAGATATGTGACATACATAATGCAAAAACCAAAAGCTGCAGTCACAGTGGTATAAAAAAAAGAGATGATGGGAAAAGGTTGGATGGGAAAAGAATAATTTAGCAATATTGTTTAACTTGAAAGAATAGAAAGAGGACAGAAACATAACTTGGGAACTTCTGCTGCTTGCTCCAGTTCCCTTATGTAGATGGATTTTAAATTAAATGTTTTAAAATATTATGAAGTTTTAATGGATTTGAACATTAGTTGGTTTTTTTTTTAGCTAAAAACTCTCTCTAGTAATAAACATTTCAGTTTGCACCAGGCTCAAGATAAGAATTAGAGCTTTCCTTTAGACGAGAAGCTAGATGAGACCAGTCAAGTTATCTGAGATATCAAATATATTCAGAATTCTGACATTAGATTAAGGTGACAAGTAACTCATCAATCAGCTGCAGATAACTAGACAGCATAGCTAACATCTCAGAGGCAGAAAACACATTAAAGTGGTATTTGGCATTTGTTTTAGTATGTGTACATATAAAACTAACAGCTTGTGAGACATGTTTAGTGTGACTTCCCTTCCTTGAATGATGTGGTGGGTTATTACAGTGTTTATTCCCAAAAGTCAATACAAGCCACTTTTAGAAACTGGAATTAATTGTCTTCATTCATTGTTATTTTGTTGGTGCAACAAAGCTTAAGTTTGACAATCACCTTAGGTACTATAAAAATATGAATATATGCCCAGAACTTGTACACATACATACATATGCCTGCGTGTACCCATAGGGCACAACACACATAGCACATAAAGGAGATGAAAAAGATAATAAAGTGAATATACACACAGCTTTCAAGTCATATTTTCCCAGAACAGAGTTTGTGGATGGTCTCTGGAAAAAAAAACTGTTCCTCAGGCAGTTTGTTGTAGCCTTAAGTGTCTTGAAGTGTCTCTCAGAGGGTAATAGTTCAAAAAGTGCATGGTGGGTGCCTGAGAATACACTGTACCTTCGAGAGGTAGTGAGAGCTGAAGGGTTCTTCCAGGGAGGGGAGGGGATACAAGTGATTCTCTAGACTGCTGTGACAACCCTCGAAAGTGCATTTCTTCAGCTGGAAAACTGCATGCAAATCCAGAACATAAGAATGCTCTCAGTAGAGAATCAGTACAGGGACACCAGCTGTTTCTGAGGGAGATGGACGTTTCCAAGAGTTTTCAGAAAATATTGTGTCTGCTGTTCCTTTTGTATGATGGCTCTTGTGTCAGGGCTCCAGGTCAAGTCTTGTTTGGTGTACATGCCCAAGAACTGGACTTTGGCAATCATCTCCAGACACTCGCTCCAAGGAACAGGGGCTGAAGATCAAATTTACTCCAGCAATCCACCATAATTTCTTTTGTTTTGATTCTGTATGGGATGAGGCTCTTCTACGCACACCACCCTGAAACCCAAAGCTGTCAACAAAAGAAATCATGAAAATATTCTTTTTTTATTTTATTTAAGTAATCTCCATAAACAGTTCTCCAGCCTTCTTAAAAGACATTACAAAGTTTTTTCTTTTGGATGTTTCTTGACTAAGCTGCTTCTATAATGTTTTGGTCTGGGCTCTGGGAAGGGTTAATTACTCCATAAGACTCTTTGTTACTGATTTTCACTCCAATTCTTGAGTAATATATTTTTTATTTTGAGAATAGTTTTTTTGAAGACCATTGATGAGGCTTCAAACAGTGGATAGATAAACTGGGGGCACTTGAACACCATACAGAGAAAAGCCAGATAATTCTGTGGATTCCATTAATGGTGCAAAAATACTTATGTCTGTTTGCTTTTTTGTTTTGTTTGTTTGCCTGTTTTTTTTTTTTTTAAAGAGGCAACTACTAAAAAGGAAAGATTACTTCTCATCTGTAATATTTTACACACAATGGTCCAGTCCCTAAGTTAAGTATTTCTATGCTTGAAGGATTTGTTGCCAGTGCTGAGCAGTACTAAAATAAATCTAATTAAAATAATCATATAGTGATTATTATATGCCAATTAATATTGTTGCTATTGTTCTTGTTCATTCGAAAGTCAAGTAAGGACTTAACTGAAATTTATTTATTTATTTAAGGAAGACCCACAGAAAGCCCAGAAGAACTGCTTAAACACATTTAAAAGTTTACTAGAAAAATCTGGAGGCAAAACCCTATAAAAAGTTGAGAGGTTTTTTTTTGTTTGTTTGTTTGTTTTTTTGTTTTGTTTTTTTTGTCATGTCTTATTCATGCTGACGTTGCTTAGGTTTAGAATTCTTCTTCAGAAACTTTTAGCGGCTTTGAAGAGCAACACGACAGTGGCGAACGAGTAGCGCTTTTCACGCAGGTAAATGCATTGTGGACTACTAAACTAAAGCCTTGACAACCTTTCGTTTGGTTTTATTATAAAGGATGTAGTTATAGAGATTGCAGTGACTGAAACCAGACAAAACCTGGCAATAAAACAATTCTGTATGTACTGTGGCCCATTGACATATCTGTCTACGCTGTAGCCAACCTGTCAGTCAACTTATCAAAACGTCATGAAAGCTGGCAGCCACGGAAAAGCCTCGAAGGATCATGGGAAATGAAGTGTTTGTCCAAAATGGGTCATACCAATATTTTTGTAATGTTTTAGTGAAATTTAGGATCTCTTATGGAGGCTAGTTATATCTTATAAACTATTACTTGTTTCTGTTTCCAATGATGTACTGTAAAATTATACATAACATTCAAATGAAGGGTAAAATTACTGATTAAATTGTGAAAATCCGACACCTTACCCCCCTCTGTAACAGAATAATGCCGGCCAGCTGTTAACGCGTGCCCTCTTCTACCGTCGGATTACGGCTGTGGCAGGACGCTGTGGGTCATAAAACGTCGAATAAAACTATAAGTAAGTAGTAGGAAAGTTGCTTTTGTGGATCTGGGAGACTTAAAAACTTGCACTTTTCTTGTCAAACCCACAAATTATTCAATCTTTAGAGGAGTTTTTCTTGAAGCGCCACGTGGTCAACTGAGCTACAAGTTGGTGTGGCTGTCAAATTTGTGAACGTAATTTAAACTAAAGGATTGGTGTTCAGGCTAAACACTGTTGTTATGGACTTTTGTTGTCACATTTTATTAATATAACGGTGTCTTTAATATTCCTATATTACTCTCGAACTGTCTATGTTTAGTCATTATTCTGGTGTCACATATTTTCATAACTAGAAGTCCTGTGTTTCCTTCCATAAAAGAGTTGAAACTACACGCATGTCCAAAGTGTCAGAACCGCTTTTATTATTTCTCTGTTCGTCACCAGCTTCTCACTCCACCAAAAAGAAGGTGAGTGATGGTGTTGAAACTGCTTTTCAGCCGATGCTCACATGCTTTTTGCAAAACTTGCAGTGTAGTTGAAAAACATTTACCCTCAGCTGCCAGTTTAACAGTACTACTACAACTAATGCAGTTTAGTACGGTGCATATGTAGTAAATCCAATCAAATGAGTTTGAGTTGAAGTTTTTTTTTTGACGAGCACTACATACAACTTTACGATTATTGATGTAGTATTCAAAAGTTGATGCATTTACCATACTCGTGTTTCAGCAATTCCGACATAGTTAATGGCATTTAATGCTAGTTTAGGCTAAAATGCAGTATTTTATTGTCTCAATGCAAAACATGCGTCTAGCAGATGTTTTGCATTTTTAAAAAATTTAAACAAGCTATCCCAACCTCCTTTTTAATTGTGGTTTCCCTTATCTGTAAAGTAACATTAACAGCTGCTATGATTGCCTTAAAGTTGAAATGCACTTCTAATAGAGAGCTGTACTCTCTAAAAAGGGGGGAGAGAGTGGGAGAAAAAATGTCTCAGTAAGTTAGTTTAGCTGGGTGTACCTTTATAAACTGGCAAATGACACTGCATCTGCACTAACATTGATTTAACCAAAGCCTCTTCCTTTTTTCTGTGTACAAATTGCCATATATGTAGTGCATGATGTACAAGTTTTGTGACATATTTACTTTATAAGACAGTCATGTTTTGTTTTCTGTGCATTTTTAAATGCATGTTTTCTTTTTATTTGCACAGTAGGTACTTTTGAACTATTTAAATATACAGTTCTACGGTAGGCAGCCTACATTATCCTACCAACATGCCAAAGCAAAGGTGAGATGCACACTGTTCCAAGTGTTTTAAATGGAACATATTTTCATATTTTAATGCACTTGTGGTGTTTCTTCATTAAGCAAACACAGCTGGGTCTCTAAGGGGTGGCCTCCTGCTTTGCAGCACACCTGTCAGGTTGCGCGTTACCAACCTGGTTTGTGTCGGGTTGATCAGATCAGTTTTTAAGAATAAGTAATTTGACATGGTTACTGAGGAAACACTATAAATGTATTCTAACATTCATTTGCATTACTGGTGTTGTATTGCCTTGCTTGCTTTGACTGTTTTTAGTCCAGTATGACTATTTTTAAAGGGAAATGTTCAGTTTTCTGTGGAATTGTAGCATTTTGAACTACAATCTCAACCATATTGGTACTAAACTTTGCTGTTTGAGCTTTCCCTGATGCTTCTAACCAGCCTGTTCCATTGTGATGCTAACGTCACACTGAACTAATGGAAATAGCCTCTGCCTTTTTTTCCCCATCAATCATCTGACATGTAAATAGAGAAGACTCGCCATTAGTGAAGAAATGGATCAAAACCATCAGAGAGGAGCCCCTCAAAATGCTGTCCCGGTTGGTGCCTTCAGGCAGGGCAATGTTCCCACTGTAGAGCAGGGAATCATCAGTGGGGACAATGTCCAATTTGGGAGGCTGCGGCACCGCTCACATTTGTCCCACTCGGAGAGCTCTGGGGCAGAAGAGGAGCGTCTTGGATCTTCTGTGGAGGCCAGTGGCTCTTATGGTCGTAGCCCTGTCCTCCAGGGTGTGCAAGCAGATCCTATATGGTACAACCGCAGTGCTTTTGAGCATGCTGAGAGCAACTACCAGCGATGGCTTGCAGCTAATGGCAACGGGCCCCTGTCGTCTTCACCACGGAGCCCCAGCACCAGAGGATCTTTGACTTTCCACTCAAGACGTACCCATGGTCAACAGCAGGATCAGGAGCACACGATCATCACTGTGAAGGCCTCTGGTACTCCTCACCGTCAGTTCATTAGAGGTCGTAATCGCACCTCCTCTGAGACTGAGCAGGGGAGCAAAGGCAGCAGGGGACCACAGCTGAGGAAGAGAGGGCTCTCTGAGACGGAAAGCAGGCCCAAATGGGACAAGTATGACACCTCTTACACAGGGAATGGGAGAGACATGATGTATGTGTCTGTGAGTGTGTGTTATTATGCAAGTATATTTTGTCTGTCGACACTGTTTGCACTTTCTTCAGTTATGCTAACTTATGCGTCAACCTTTAAAGCCAAGGGAATATGTAGGTAGACATGTCAGTCTAACAAATGTTGTAATGTAAGATGATGTAAAGTGTGTGTGGTACATAGGTCTGTCATTTGTATGTTTATATAATGAAGTGGGTCTCTGCTTTTACTGACTGTATGGAAGGCAGTGACCCACCTTTTGTTCCATAATCCTGACTTTGCAGACGAAGCAACTCCGTTTGTGTGGAGAATTTGTCTCTGTCTGCAGTAATCCATCCCCAAATGATTGGGAGATGAAATGTTTGTCAGAGGTTGTCATGGTCATTGTCTATTGTATAACTTATTTTAAATGATTCCCCCTTTCTGTTGTCATGTTGAATATACTACTAGAAAATGTCTAAGTTGCATTTGTTTCTTCCCATTCCACCTGCAACTCCACTTGTGGCCCTGCATGCTTTTGTAAACGATCATATAGCAAAGTTAAAGACAAGCATTTGATTAAGTCGCATTACATCATTTACATCACATATTTTGCTGGTTGGAAGACCTAAAAACGTACTCATTGTTGTTGAAGAGAAAAACTTGTCAAATACTGACTAGTGTTTATATGTCGTCCTATGTCCTGAACGCTCTGCCTCCTTTTCGCAGTTCCAACATGAGCGGACTGCAGTGCCTCGCCACAGAGAACATCTGGTTCGACAAGCACCGTTACGATGAGGCAGAGAAGCGCTTCTATGAAGGAGTCAACGGCCCTGCCACTCAACAACAGCAGGTGGGACGAACCCTTAGTTTGCCACGTGTAACTGGGTTGTTACTTCACATCCTCAGCCAGTTATCAGGGTTGTGTGTGTGTATAGTCCAGTCACTGCCCTGTTAGTTTGGGCAATAGTTGCATCATGGTTTGTCACCACATTCTGGTGCCTGGAGCAGCTGTCTCATGTTTGTGACTCGATTTAGAAGAGGCTCATCGTAGTTAGGGGGTCAGGTGTCTTGGCAGCTGTCTCAGTTTCTCACTACATCCTGGGCTATAGTAGAAACTTGTGGAGTCCTTATGCATGCCCGGGGCACCATGAGTATTGGTATTATTTTGGTATTATATCGCAAAACATTGTCCTATGTTACAGTTAGGTTTTAAGTTGGTTTTAATTTTATTTGCTGCCAGCACAAACACTCATAGGCTGTCTCAGCGCTGAAAAAAAAATAGCATCTAAAATGTTCTCAGAGAAGATGAGTGTAATGTTGGAAAGACGGCAGGAATAAAGGCTGAGATCAGCCGTGGAATTATGCGAGTTCATCAACAAAACCCTGTCAGTCAAAACAGGAGCATGAGGACAGCTGATCATTGTGAGACAGCAGTGTCTCGAATTCACGCTGCGCATTTAAATAAACTGATCAGTGAATTAATTTGCCCCAAATGAGCAGCTTCATGGCTCAGTGGAGCTCTATTTATAAAATCATGGTTTTATAGCAACTTGCTTTTAAGTGTCTGCAAAGGAGACCACTGCAGAATAATTGTATCGACGTTCTCCCTCCCTTCATGACGCAGCCAGATATGATTTTGTCTTTGCCATCAATGTACAGATTCTTTTTGCTCATAAATTAGGATTGAAGTATGCAGCTTTCAAACAAACGGGAAAGGTTTTGGGAATCCCTGCTTCTCACTCAAAACAAACAGAAGAAACAGGACAATGATGGGAAGTAAATCTCCCATGTTTACTGCTTTGATGTGTTTTTTATATAATATAATTATATTATACTGCACACTCGATGTGAACTTGATTGAATTGGTTGCCTGCTAAAAGTGTGTTGTAATGTACTTTTTGAGATGTACAATGCAGAAATCTCAAGTTAACTTTGGAGGCCTTGCAGCAGTAGATGTATGAACGTGTGACTGATACTGATGAAGCTCCTACATTTGTTCACATTGATGCTTTTTTTTATTTTATTTTTTTTTATTTTATTTTTTTTATTAATTTGATTGAATGTGATGGGGTTTTTTTTTGTTTTTTTGTTTTGGTTTTTTTAAACAAAAGTGTTTTGACAATCCAAAATGTTAAAGCAGGGTTCATACGGTCATGAAAAACCTGGAAAAGTTATGGAATTTTAAAATTCAATTTCCAGGCCCTGGAAAAGTTATTAAAAATATCTATTTTGTCAGAAGATTTTTGAAAAGTTATGGAAATATATAATGTTTAATCAAATATCCAAATAAATTGTGTGTCGCAATAAAATGCCAATTGCCTCAGACGTCACTATTTTTTGGTGGTGAAAGGGTTTATTCAATTTGGCGGCATTCATGCGCCTTTGGATTGAAAGTACACCCACATTTGTAGGGGAGACCGGCCTAAGTTCAGGAAACGGAAAAGGTGACTGCGACAGCATGCCAGGAAAATGCTATTTTAATAACACGTGGCTTTCAAAAGAATAATATCATCTGTGGCTCGATAGGGACACTGACATGAGATGTGCCAGATGTAAATGTTGTGTTAAATCATTCAATATATCAAATATGGGCAAATCAGCACTCGTGAGCCACTTGAAAGGAAAGAAGCACCAAGCTGTAGCTACAAGTGCTAACAGCACAGTAACAATAAGTGATTTTATGAAAGCTGGGACATCCAGAAGCAGTTCTTCAGTTTACACAGCAACAAAGCAGGCAACTATCACCATTTCTGCCAATAATGAAATGCTTAAAGCGGAGATACTATGGGCCCTAAAGTATAGTTTTTATTAGGAAGAGCTCACATTGGAAGAATTTTATTTGAAGTTTTCTATAATTGTTTTGAAGGAAAGTACAAAGACTTGTACTCCACAGATTTATTACGCATATACGCATGCATAGTGTGAAATTAAAATGTATTGAAGTGCACTTGTCTGGTGTTTTTAGGTTTTACAGTCACCACACTGTACATTTCAGACAGTCCTAATACAGCCTTTCTCCAGTAGGGCCCCATGGGCCAAAAGCACTAACCTCTTACAATCAAGCATCTTTTTCACCTCCTAGTGCATGTGTTTTTTAGTGATCAGTGCTTAGGTCTCAAGGTCTCAAAGACATTCCCAATTTTCTCTCACTTTTATTAAAGAAATCTCTATTATTAAAATATAAATGATCCACAAAATCTGGTGGCATTCAAAACTAAAGTAATAGTGAACAAAAACCTTCAAAACGGTATAGCTAAGCTGAGGTTTGCAGTTTTTAAAGAAAATTATCTATAGGTTGGTTGTAAAATCACTTGGCAAATGGCAAGAATTGTACCAGTTAAACATTTTTGGTGTGTTTGTGTGTGTTTTAAGTTAGGGTCAATGTTTTAAAAATAATTTGAAGTTTTGAACTTGGTCAAATAGTTTCTTCTGAGGCTTTTCAACTCCACAATCTAGCACTGCCTGGCATAGCTATGCATGTTTTTGGTTTTCCGCTCTGGGTTATACAGCATAAGAAAATTTATTTTTCTGCCCCTGCTCAGGTTCTACGTATGCTACGTGAAAGCTGTTTCACCTTGAAATGCACCTTTGCTGAAAATCCTCCCCTGTGGTTATATTACAGTCTTGAAAGTTCTGAAGTCCTGCATCAAATCTTTGTCTCTGAAGTAGATCCGAAAACTGTCCAGAATTTAAAAATTTTCATGTTTTCATAAATTACAAACCAAGACATGGTTATGTCCTAATATTTAAACTAAAATAAAATGGCAAAAATGAAATTAAATGAAAAATAATTTAATCCGGGGATAAAATTTAAAATGCTTGTCACAAGCAAGAAGTGTCTGGTCCCTGTCAGTGCAGCTTCGCTCTGCACTATAATGATAATGAGCTGATTGGTCCTATTATCCAGAATCAATCTGTGTAATCTTGCTCTTGTCATTCAAAGTTTTTAGAATTTAAATTTCTCTATAAATGTATAAAAATGTAAGAAAGGTAATGGGAAAACCTGTCTAATATAATGGCAGACTGGTATACTGCTGCTGATAGAAGAAATCTTCAGTAATGGCAGGCTTATGTTGCTGAAGGTAACACGGATTTGTGGTTTAACTTGTTGGGGTTTGACCACATTAGACCAGGTTCTGCTTAGTAACTACAAGATTTAAAATGTTCAAATCTTAAGTCTTGTATTTATTCTACAGAGCATGTAGACTTATTAACATTATTTGCAAAATCTTTATTCTGTTTCTAAAAATAAAAAAAATATCAATTTTAAATAATTTGCTGAATCTATGTGGCAGTGACGAATGTAGCTTTTTATGCTTTAACCCGTGTTTATAATTTTCAACCAGTTTGGCTGTACTTTAAACTTTTTACCCAGTCCATTTTTTAATGTTATATCAACTGTGAGTCTCCTATAATTATTTTTTTCCTTTAAGTATGAATGCAGTTTGATGTGTGAAAAGGGTAGATGTTGTAGATGGCATTGTTTGTTTTGGTACCTACAACCTCTGCTGCTCTTGTGTTCATGTTTTACTATTCTCTAACCTTATACGTCACTGCGGGCAGGCAAAAACAGCCCTGCAGCAGGCCAAGGGGCGCCAGCAGAAACGACAGCACAGAAACGTAAGTCCCTCTGGTCCAGTTTCACAGCTCTGGCCTGGGAATACCGCATGACTGAAATGAACTGCTTGCTGTGTCTGCTGATGCCTGACGTGAAGTGTCTTACTGCTGTTACAGCATTGGTGTGTCATGCTGTCATCATCCTCACTTTTTTTTTGTTGTTGTGGCGTAGCTGCTGTGCTAAATCAATATAGTATCACCTTTAATACATCAACAAAAGCTTTGGGGGGAAAAAAAAGTACAAACTTGGTTTTAGTTAGTTACTAAAGCCACCATCATGTCGTAGTTCCCAGATTTACTTTGATCAAACTCTCTGCATCCCTGCTTGTGTGCACATTATTGAGTACATGAGTCCTTCAAAAGCTGAAGTTTTTATACAATAATTTAGGACAGACTCCGGGTTTCCGTATGAGATTCCGGGTGTAATGTGCATACACTGCCAGTTGGCTACAAGCTGAGCGGGCAGGGAAAACCCTGTTCTTGATTTAAAAACAAAGCATTTCCTGAATGAAATGTGTGTGTTTTAGGTTTATCTAGAATTAAAACGATGTGGTGTATGTTGCTCATTCAGGAGTGAGAGGTCTGAATTCTTCAGATCAGAGCATTGTGACAGGAAGTAAGCATAAGTTTTTATTTCCAGATGCCGCTGTGCACATGGCTGCTTTCATCTAGAACATGGCTTCTTGCCATTTCATGTGCCCACATATAGACATGTTTACCTCATACTAAGGTAGCTTGCTGGGGGGTGTTGTGTTTTGTCTTTTTCACATTGTGACCTAAAATTTGATTCTGTAACATAATTCAAATTAAAACGCAAAACCAGAAATGCCTTTTCATTGTCAGAACTTACCTGCATTTTTTGACTTATAAATATGCTTAATCATCCAAAATGCATTTTTAATTTCTTCAATACTGTTCATTTTGTGACTTAATGAAACTGATAAAGAAAAGGACAAAGATTTAATTTTGAAAGCATGCCCCAGCAAATGGGTCCCAAAATGACACTTGAAATGTCAAATTTTAAAATAAAAAATAATTTATTGCATTTTAATTTTATTTTGGTACAGAATCACGTCCATTAAAAATGATCAATTTTTTCCTCAGTTATGGAATTACTAATAAACTACTTTCCATTTTAAATTGATACTGAATGGACGTCCTACTATAATATTTGTGATGGTTCATCATGTCGCATGCTTTCATATTCTGCATAAATTCTGGCTTGTATGTTTTTGGAAATACCTTTTTCATAAAGTTTTGTGTAAATAATTTTGTTTACAAGCTGCTTTTATCTTCCACGGAATGTGTGTTCATGAGTTCCCATCCCTCTGCCTGCACACACTGCAAGTCCAAACACTGAACTTTCTCATTTTAAGGTAGAAGCTACCTAAAGGTTCCCTTGTTCTGAAAACAAACTATTCAGTTGTGATTGTTGCAAAGCTGATCTAGAGGTACCAAGAAAAGCATAATTTGAGTGGGAATGTTCATGGTGTTTTGACTCTTGTGTTTGATCAGTTTTTAAATGAATCTGTTATGGATTGTGCTTTATTTTATTTCTTCATTATTTCTGCTAACTGAATTCATCCTTTGCATAGTCATCTTCACATGGGGGAGGAGACCAGGAACTGGTGTCACGCATGAAGAGCCTGGAGCTGGAGAACCACACTCTGCACAAAGGTGTGTTTTTTTTATTTTTTGTTTGTTTTAATGATCACCAGAATCTGCTGCTTTCCTTGGATTTGGAGTATCTTGATAAATTCTGAGCTTAAATTGCTTGTTTGAAAATCATGACCCACTAAACACAGGACAGGCGCCCCAACCTCAGCCAGGTGGTTGCTGAATGAAGCTCCAATAAACACCACAGAATGGAATTGACAACATTGTCATAACTTCATCTTGTGAATATATTTAACTATGCTCACACATAGCCTACAGCAATGTTGGCAGCTCTCCAAATACACTGACAAGCAGTTTTATTGACGAAGCATTTTGTTTTTCACAAACGTGTTTCTAGTTTCAACGTGTGAGGCAATACTTCAGATCAGTTAAACAGTTAAGATGCTTTGAAAGTTTAAAAACTATTTTACGGCCCGAAATATCAGCCGGCTCATTTATTGGTTGACGTCTTTTACATTCCCGCTGTGTTTGCATGCTAGTGGTGGAGGAGATGAGGGCGGCCCTGCAGAAGCTGGAGTCCAGAGTGGCTATGCTGGAGAAGTCTCCTGCAGCTGTCCCTTGTGCCAAGGTACACAATAAAGCATTAAGCAGACACGGTAGATCAAGCTTTTATCAACTGTGGTCCTCAGGGGCCACTGTCTGCAGGTTGCACACGTTTCCCTGCTTCAGCACACTTGGCTAAAATTAATAAGTTATTGTAAAGAACTTGACAATAAACTGTCATGATATGCAATACAAACGAGTAATTAAGAGGATATAATAACTTTTTTTAAAAATTAGGCTGTATGAGGCTTTTTGTTTATTTAATTTTTTTTTTCCTTCAAATATTCCCTCCCTGATATGTCCAGGCTGCTCCAGTCCAGGCTGCTCCAGTTAAACAGGTCAAGGTGGAAAATGGTGATGAAGATGATGACGACATCGACTTGTTCGGCAGTGATGAAGAAGACGAGGAGGCAGCACGTCTCAAGCAGGAGCGTGTAGACGCCTATGCAGCTAAGAAAGCCAAGAAACCTGCCCTCATCGCCAAGTCATCCATCATACTGGACGTCAAGCCCGTATGTACACGCCTGTTCTCTGCCACTGCGTTCTCATACGACAATTACATGTGGTAGAATGTGCAAAATTCCTAAAAATTTGGATGCCTAAATTAAAGTTGTGAAGCATTTACTTTATCAGAAAAGTGCTGAATAACTTCTAAACGACTGCAAATATGTGCTGCATTTTTATCTAGTATTGTCAATTGTCGATTTTTGCAAACGCTGGAAATGATGCCAGAATATCAAACGTGAGTCGTCATCCCCTTCCAGCTGGGTTCCAGTCTTACCAATTTAACTCTCTGCAGTGGCGCTTTATACATTGCAATGAGTTGATTGGTCAAATGAGTCATCACTTCTCGTGTGACTCGGCACTAAAAACATAGCAGGAACAGCAGGTTTTGTGTAAAACTACATACTAAGAAGAAAGAACACATACTGTCAGATGATTCTCCTCCTCTGTTTTTGTATCACATTCTTCTTCATTATAATTCAAAAAAGGTATTGTGGCTGACACAACTATTGCTGCCTGATTTTAACCCCACCAACCAGGTGAGGGTACAGTTGGCTGTGGAAAAGCTTCAGAGATCAGGGTTTACTTAATCAAACTCCCACGTCCCCGTGGAAACGGGACAATTTATTCTGTTTGTAATTGCAGGAGGAGGTTGCACATATTACAACCAAGTTTTTGATTAATTGATTGATTCTTTGTTTAAGTGGGACGATGAGACGGATATGGGGAAACTGGAGGAGTGTGTGCGCTCAGTGCAGATGGATGGACTCCTGTGGGGAGCTTCCAAGCTGGTTCCAGTGGGATACGGTATCAAGAAGCTTCAGATCAACTGTGTTGTCGAGGATGACAAAGTTGGGACTGACATCCTGGAGGAGGAGATTACCAAGTTTGAGGACTACGTGAGTCACATTTACTTTTAAATTTTTTTGTTTTTATTTTTATCTTTATATATAAGCTGACTGGAATTTCTCATGTGGTGCTCACAACATCGAAGCATGCTCAGTGACAACAGCAGCATCTGTGGGTTTGTCAGTATATTAACACACAAACAGGAAACTATATTGTTTTAAAATGTTTGTATATTTTAGTTTCCTGATTTTTATTAATTACTGTGTATACACACACTTGACTGTAATTATTTTTATTGGTAGTGAATAATCTGAATCATGGAGGCTGCGTTATTGGTTTCAGACATGATTCCAGCTTTTGGTGATGATAAATTTGTAGGATAAGTTTTTATTTCATTTATAGCTTTAAACTATTTACACAAACAGGCCTAACTACACATTTATAACAGATTTGGGATTTTGATACGCAATTTTACTTGATAATCCAAAATGTATTGTTTATTAATACATACAGTTTCTGAGACATTTTCCATTATTTTATGGTACATAAAAACAATAAGTGTGACATCACTTGGGAAATATACAACAAAAAAATCTTTCTGTTAAAGAGGCCAGATAACAACTTGATAAAAAAAAAAATTGACCTATTTCTTACATGGGTTTGGCTTTAAAGGATTAAACGGTGAATCATGTACTGCAGCTTCTCATTGTTAATACCTGAGTGTAGGTGACAGTGCTCCCTGACATGGAAGTATTTCTACGGAAGCAGTCGTATGTCAATAAAATGGGCACAGATGACTGTGAAGCTCCTAAATATGTAACGTATTACAATTATTGAAATCAAATTTTCTCATGTTAAGGTCTGTGTTTAGGGTATTCTCTTCTACTGTTTCTACGTGATACTGTATCTCTAACCCTGTTAGATAGCATGAAATTGCTTTTTCACTTGACAAGTTTTACTAGAGACAGGATATTAACACTTTGCATGAAATTAAACTGCAGCCAGCAGCTGGTAAGCTGGCACACATTTCGGTCAATTCAAACACGTTTCTATGATAGCAGCTTTTTAAAAAGTCAGATAAAAAAGCAATCTAATAATAAGGGTGGCCAATTTGAAAAATGATAAATTTTTGATTGGCATTAATCTCATTGATGAGCATGAGCCATTTTCAGTCAGTCTATCTAAAAGTGCTTGCTGTGTGTCCCTCAGCACACTCCACTCTACTGGCAGTAATGCACTTCTGAACTGGTTGCTTAAAATGTTCAAGAAAACCCTAAAGACTGGGGGGAAAAAATAAAACACTGGCATGCAAGCAGACTGAGGAAGAAAACTGAGCATCAGTGTACCAGAGAATATATGTAGAAAGCATGGATGTGATGCTGAAACTAAATGGTTTCCTTCCCAAAACAAGAATCTGGTCCATGTCAGGCATCAGTAATGTGGTAGTGGGTTGCATTGTGTAAAAACAAGAACAGATTAATAATTAGCTAACTTTGTCATCAGGTGGTTACCAAAGCTGTCAGTGCGACCAGTTTGTTTAGTTGCCTGAAAAGGTATAAATCCAGTGAGGAGACAAAGCAGTGTGGGCTGATGAAACCAGTACAAGCATCTGCCACCATCCCATTTGTGGCTGCTGCACTATATAAAGACTTCAAGTAAGCGAGGAGATCACAACAGCCCTAAACTGTTTTAAAGTGTAACTATTTTACTTCTTCTTATTATTATTTATTATTATTATTATTATTATTATTATATATCTGAAAATCACAACATTTAACTGTACTGTGATTGAAGTGATATAGTAAAGGAAATAAATTAATCATATTACTCAACTATATCAGGTAAATAAATTAAAAATGGCAAGTTAGAAAAATGATTTTTGTAGAGTGCACATGTATTTAGGGGGGAAAAAAAGTGTTTAAAAATAAAAAATAGACTCTTTGAGAGTTTGGGAGTTTTTTCTTCCAACACTGCTCTCTAAAGAAGGCAGACAGAAAAACCCAGAAAGGTTGAGGCTTATGTTGGAGCCAGTTCTCTCTCTGCATCTCATCTCTGCACAGACGCTCAGAGTTAACATCTCTGAGGAGCTTGTGGGGAGATTCCAGCCACATTATGCTGTAGGAGGGAGGCACAAGAGGGCTTACCTGAAAGGGCTGTCTAGACTCCTGTGAGAGGACAAAGGTGATGGTTTCAGTCCATTTTATATGCCTCCACTGCATCCATCTGATTTTTACTGATTTATTTGTTTAAAGTGAGTCATTTATCAAGATAATTTCTTTTCACACCCAAATCTTTACTTTGTGTCTTCCTGCTTCTATTCCTCATGTATTTGACAATGTGCTTCAATGTCACCACAAAGCAACAAACTGAAGTGGTTAACTCATGCAGAGTGCAGTCATGTACCTGTCTCAAAGATAACAATTATGAATATTTACCTTCTTTATTATAAGCACTCGATCCTTGTTCATACTGCACTTACATTTACAAATGTAATGTTGATAGTTATATAAATGATGCAATCCAACCTGTTTTTACTGAACAGCGATTGTAACAATACCCTTGTAAATAATTATGGGATATAAAGTCAACTTTAGAGACAGTTCTAAATTTGGACAAAGCCAAGCAGTTTTCCAAGGACAAGTACAAAACTCTCCACAAATACCTTCACTGAACAGCAATGATGTTGAATTTAACATCAAAATGAAATGAAAACCAACTTGCTTTGGCTTTTTTTTCATGCTTTTCATATATAGATGTATGTCTGATTATATCCAAAGTATGGGAATTCTTTTTGTTGAAAAATTAATTCACTTAGCCTAACCCTTTAAACCAAGTCCAAGAAAGAATAATTTATTTATTCTTTATTTGGCCCTTTGACAAGATTTATAAAAGAATTGATAAAAATAATTCCTGTTTATTACTGTGATGTTGCTGCTATTGTTGTACAGGATGTCCACCAGGGGGCAGAAGACTAGTAGCAGAATTTTTCTTCAGCAAAGTTTTTACTACAAAGTAGGGCTGGGCGATATATCGAATATACTCGATATATCGTAGCTAGTCCCCTGTGCGAATATAGAAAATGCCTATATTCGTCATATTAGAGTATCCTGTTGTCACGCAGTTGTTTTTAGCTGTGGGCGGAGTTTTCTCACTCCTCCTCAACTCAGCACCACTTTGCACAGAGTTAAAGCAAGCGCACCTAGTTACGTACATAACTGCTACGTCATGAGAGGCAGCGTGTAGCCACTTTCTCGCTAAATTTGGCGACTTTTTGTGAAAAGCGACTAGCGACAAATCTAGCAACTTTTACTGGAGTTATTGGAGACTTTCCTGGTGTTTTGGCGACTGACTTTAAAGCGCATATTGTAAAGTTATTGTCACGAACGAGAGTCTCTCCCCGTCCTAAAGCACTCAGTCGCTCCGGCTGCAGCTGCAGCCAGTCAGAGGAGCAGAGAGGACACCTGTACGACTCCACCTACAGTCACAATGAACCGCCAAATCCACCACTGATCCCGCTCTGGATTACAGAGTGGGATGTAAATTGAAAAGTTTTTCACGTCACGCAAAAATAATTCATTATATTTGATTGCATTCACAACCTCTGTCACTTACTCACCTCATCCACTGTGTGTCACACAAGCATATTTATCTAGCTCGTCATGTCTCTAGAAAGTACAGAAAGCAGTGGGAATCAAATCCTGAATTAAAAGTTGGCTGAAGCCGTTTATTGGAGACGATACGAGGGCATTCTGCCTGTATTATTAGACTGATTTCTATGCTAAACTCTGCAATTAAAAAAAAAAAAAATACACGACAACTCAAAAACGTATCCATAAAGCAAAGCCTTATAATAGTTCATTATTTTCATACGTTGCATTTATTACATCATGCAAAGTCACTTTATTTTGTTTTAAAATGACATGTTTCTGCCACTGCTTTAACTGTTCAATAAATGCGGTTTTGATCATTTGCTTCGTTACAATTTCATCCTTTTGGCATGAATGTTTAAAATCAGCATATCTTAATGCAGTATGAACAATTATGTTTTAATGGAGGCACAAAATCATCTTACTGATGTGATTGTATGTGCCAAAGCATTAATTCAAGGCTAAGGTAAATATCGAGATATATATCGTATATCGTGACATGGCATAAAAATATTGGGATATTACTAAAAGGTCATATCGTCCAGCCCTACTACAAAGTGATGCAAAATGTCTGAGAAACTGTTTATTGAATATGACACACATGGCATTGAAGGGTGGAATTGTACAGGCCTCGACAGATTTAAGAAAACTTACTTTAATCAAGAAATAAATCATGCATTTTGGATGGTGTTTTGAGAAGCACATGGCCAAATCGGATTTCCATGTACAAAACGGCACAAAAGAAAAGCTCTCCAGGAGCCGATGAGTTCATATGTTTAGTTAAATGAAAACCTGACTTTTCTTTTCTTCTCTTCTCTTCTGCAGGTCCAAAGTGTAGATGTTGCTGCCTTCAACAAGATCTAAGCCTCCCCTGCTCCACCAAAGTTTTGTTGCTGCTCCAGCTTGTACGGTTATTAAAAAGTTGAGCATTGAGCACAAATTTCTGTTTCAGATTTTTTCTTTTGAAAGAAATATTTTATTAACAAGGCAAAGAATTAATTGAAGCAGTTCAGCAGAGCTTCAAGGTAGAACCTAACCCAACCCAAAAGCCGGGGTATAAAGGCTGGGTAAATGTGGTCTTTTCTTTATGAATTACAACCATTTTATCAGAAACATTATAAAATGCAAGAATCCCAGCTCTGAAATTCAGATAGACGCCTATTCTGCTGCAGCAGAGAGCAGCGACGGGGACGCTCTCCTTTTTGTGCTGGAATGAGCAGACCGTGTTGGAGCAGTCCAGGCTCCAGGACTTGGAGTTGTGTCCCAGCTTGCTGTCGCTGCCCCCTCCACTCCTGCTCATGTTTTTGTAGCAGACGCCGATGGAGACTCCTTTGTTTCCAGACCACTCAACCTCCCAGTAACAGCGACCCGCCATCCCAGCTCTGCTTAGCACCTGGGCCCAACTGGTGAAGCGGTCCGGGTGGTCGGGGTAGAGCTGCGACTCGGAACGTGTTGTTACAGATCGCCATCCGTCGGAGAAGCTCAGGTAAGAGTTGGCTGTGTTGGGATCCAGAGTTAAATCGTTGTAATCTGGACAGAAACATGGTCAAATTGACATCACTGGTTTCTCAAAGGATGCTGAATGTCTGCCAGTCAACCGTACTCACATTGGAGGAAGTCTGCTCTTGACTTTGGTTCTGTGTTGTATGAAATGTCAACGTCTTTAGCTGTTAAGAGATGGAAAATGATCAACTTGGACTCTTAAAAGTTATTCATTGAAAGTTTGGCCTAAAAGTATCTGTGCCCAAAACTCACTTACCTTTAGTCCTTTCAGAGGTGCTGAAATTACTGCTTTCTTTCAGTGAAATAACTAGAAATAAAAATAAATGTCATATTTACAGAATGCAAGACATATGTATAAAAAAAAAACCTGCGAGATGCTGTAAATGTACCTTTATTGGATAGTTTGTTGAAATCTTTCAGAAGCTCATCGTTCAGGTTGTCCTTTAGATCAACCAGGGCCCCTCCGATGGTTTTATACATCGAGTATGTCATTGCATCAGTGTTGGGCATCTCCACAGTGTTTGTGGGGAAATGAAGAGATCGGCACTTCTGCAAAGAAACCCAGCAACCAATTTACAAAACTTTATTTGAATGGAAACAGAATGAGCCTTGGGCAGGTTTATCTTTTTCCTTTTAATGGTCTGAATGGTTGTGAGATTGTGAATCAGGTTCACAGTTGCAGTTGAGCTGACTGGATCCTCTGACCATCCAGACATGCATGTTGGGTTATAGGTTACTCTAAATTGTCTCCAGGAGTGAGTGTGAACGTTAACGGTTGTTTGTCTCTCTGTTGGCCCTGCGATGGACTGGCGAGCTGTCCATGGTGTACCCCGCCTCTCCAGCGATTACTACGATAGACTCCAGCTGCACCACGACCTTCAATCGAACTAAGGGCTTCAGACTATAAATTGTGCAGGTGTGGTTGCATCTTCCAGCTGGTTTCTATAATCTGACTTTGATTGGTCTTTCACCTGATCCTTCATACTTTACCTTCCTCTGGTCTCCTGCTCTGTTAGCTTAAATATTTTAGGAATGGAAGAAGAGTGTAAGAAGTATTTCTTCCTGCTGTAATGCAGATGTCGAAGGTTACAGCAGACTAAATCCTGCCGGTTCTTTTTAACATACCTGGACGAAGTAGATGTGGTCCTCCGTGTGAGAAAGCCTCTCCAGCTCTACTTCAGCCCTCCTGAGCTCAGTGATCTCCCTCTGTATCTTCTCCAGCACCTCCTCCGCCTGACCGACAGCCCCGCTCTCCTGGATTCTGATCAGCTCCTTCACCTCACTGCTTTGTTTCTCAATGGATCGAATAAGCTTGGAGAAAATCCTCTCGCTCTCCTCCATTGCAGCTTCGGTGCAGTGCTGCGGAGGGTAAAGTTATCTCTGCTTTCCAACAAGCATGCTTACACTAAACCTACATGTGAGGAACACTCACCTTGATGAATCTGACGACATATTTCAGTTCCTTCTCTGTGTCCTTTAGCTTCTGCACGGACTTCAAGGAGGTTTCTCTGAGTCTTTTCTAAGAGAATGTAACAGATTTTTAGAAGAAGCGGTCGAGTAATTCCTCTACAGTTGGCTTTAAGGGAATTTTTTATATTTCACAGTCAAAGGATTGGATTACGCCGGAAACTCTTTGGTCTATCAGCTGTGATAACATCAGAGCACAAGATAAGACTGCAGGACCAAGTCACATTTTTACTCTTCTTCTGTTCAATATTTCAACAGAAGCCTTCAAAACGGGCCATAAAAAGATGTATCCTACATTTCAGACATACAAATTCAGTGTCTTGTGCCTCCTCTCCAACTTCAGACACTACAGATTAGAAATGAGTCACCTTAATATTTTATTGATATACAGCAGGTTTTTAAAAGGAGAACTGCAGACCGTAATCATTACATATGCAGAGAGTTTAGTCAGAAATGTCTGAAGCAGCATATGTCCTGATTTTAAGGATGTAGAGATGAAACGGGTCTGAGGGTTGGCTGATTTTTGTTTATAAGCAACGCCTGGGACACAAGCTGTTAGTTTCTCTTGGTCGCATGGATGCTGTTACAGAACTTATGAGCTAAATATTAAAGGAGCGTCCAGGAATTTATATTTAATCTACCTTCTTATATAAATGCCCGACCCGGTGCTCATTTGAAAAGAACAAACCAGGAAAGCCAGGAAAGCTTAAACCATGTTTGCACAGTTATTCATCTGGAAACACAGAGTCAAATTATCTACATACCAGTTCCATGCAACAGCAAAAACAATCACTCATGCAGTAAACTTGTTTTCTACTGCAGAAGTGTGTTTGTCTGTTTTTGTTTTCTCATATCTTTGAGCATAAACCTGATTTTCAGTTACTGTTTGTGGTTTCTATCAGACTCTGGTTTCGACCTGGAAGTTAGAAGTTGAGTTTTGGGAAATAAAGACATAATTTTATGTGGTTGCGGCTGACAAAGTGAAGTATCATAAGATTGCATTTATAATATTTCCTTATTTTAGTACTGTCTCTTTTTGTGCTCCTAGTGTGTCAAATGCAATAAAATCAGAAATTAAAGTAAACAAAATGTCATTAAACTGAAAATAAAATGTCAAACGTGCCTCCATATTGCTGTGTGGTGCAGAACCCCTGACGTTCCATTGCTTGACATGCAAACGGCTTTCAGGACAAATAAAACTTCACAGATCAGGAATGAATGAGTGCTCTGTAGCACAGGGAACACACCCTGGGGAGAATCTTCAATCAAACATGTACTTCAGATTAGATGAGTCATTAAAACCTGACTCAGGTGGAAGAGCGGTCACCTTCCAATCAGAAAATGGGCGGTTTGAGCCCCACAATACATGTTAAAGTATCCTTGAGCGAGACTGACGTGTTCATCAGTGTGTGTGTGTGTGTGTATAGTAAAGAATATAGCCAGGCTGGAACTAGAGATTTAAAAGATGCTGTAAAAGTGTGTGAATGTGACTTGTAGTCTAAAACAGTTAAATGTATTCAGATAATATTTACTTTATAAAAACACTGGATTAGTAAGGGAATATTGTCAGTAAAAGACAGATCTTGTGTATTTACACTGTAGGCAGTATTAACTGTGTAGATGTCGGTAGGCACATAAAATAATTCTAAAAACATCCGTAGAGACACATTCATACCAGTGCTTCCAAAAAGACATACCTTGTGGCTCAGTCATAACCATTACAATTAATTTTTTTTTTTTTTTTTTTTTACTTCCTTAATCGACACATAAATCTATACATGACATTCAACACAGCATGAAAGGTAGGAACGTTATTTGACACAAGCATTCCAAAAAGCACTCCTTTTTCAAAACTTCGTTATAATGGTACATAATTGTCATTTTCTTTTTCCCCCTTTTTTTGTATATTGTATAACTAACTACTTTTTCTTATTATAGCAGCCTTTTTTCCTATTAAAGAGACCAGAAAGTTTGTGTTCATGGTTGACTTGCTTGCTCTTTAGTTTGAACATGATCAGAAAGACCGTTCCTTCATGCTCCCAGTGAGTTAAACTTACTGGCAGCAGCTTATCATAACACAGACTTGAGATAACTGGGTTACCTTTTACCTCAGCTGTCAGTATTCTCTTTAGTAAGAATTTCCTGAGTAGCAAACACAGAATAGGTCTACTGTATTTCAGAACCTAAATCCAATTCCTACTGTGTCACAATACTCCGTGTTTAATTCAGTTACAGATTTAATGTTTACCCAGATGAAGCATAAAAGCTGTTATAAAAGCACAGAAGGTGCTTCCATTTCAGTCATTGGTTCAGCACATCATCAACTCGGGTTAAGAATAGCCAGATGATTGATAGATAGATATCTATCTATCATCTGGCTATTCTTTTATGCTTCATCTGGGTAATATATATATAATGGTACATAATTGTCATTTTCTTTCCCCCCTTTTTATATATATATATATATATATATATATATATATATACACTAATCATCACAACGTTGACTAATTGTGATGAGAAAACAAACTTAAATGGTCCTTTATACCTTAACACACCAGATCTGCACCATCTTCTGCATCTGTTCTACTTCTAGTGTCTTTTAAATTTAAATTTATACTGTCCCTTGCAAATGACTTTGGATAAAAGCATCAAAATATAAAAATCAAATACAAGCCAATGTCCACATTTGTAATGTACCTCTGGATTTTTTTTTTAAATGAATGATCAAAGTTTTAAAAAAAAAAGACAATTATATGGTAAAGTTTAAATAGAAACAATCTTGAATTTCTGACTCACCTGCTGAATTGCTCTCTCGTCAGCCACTGAGACGATGTCGTGACCCTTGTGTTTGTCTTTAACACACTGTGAGCACACACACTGCTGGTCGGTGTGGCAGTAGAGGCGCAGTAACTTGTCATGCTGCTGACACAGCTTCTCTCTCAGCTGATCTGAGGCTGGGATCAGCTGGTGGGCTTTTCTGTGAAAGCGTTCTTCGTGAACCTTGAGGTGAGCCACGCAGTAAGACTCTAAACACACGAGGCAGGACTTCACAGCCCGGCTGTTTCTGGCCCTGCAGGCGCTGCATTTCACTTTTTCCGGTTTATTCAGATGTTGAGCTGCAGTTTGGACTTGCTCACTTCTGAGAAACTTTTCCACCACTTCACCCAGAACCGTGTTTATGCTCAGCAGAGGTCTCGGATTGAACACATGCCGGCACTGAGGGCAGCTGTGCTGGTTTTTCTGCTTGTCCCTGTTCCAGTAGTCTTCAATGCAGTCCAGACAGTAGCTGTGTCCACAGGGAATCGTCACGGGGTCTCGTAAAACCTCCAAACACACTGGACAGCAGAACTGATCCTGATCTATAGAAATAGTTGCGGCTGCCATTGCTTACGCACTCTGAACTGAAACAGGAAGAGACAAAGATGGGAGTGGCTCACAGGTGACCTAAAAAAAAAAAGAAAAACTTTTCTAGAGTTTTCAGGTTTCACCCTGAAGCCTCCAATCACAGCCTGCAAACAGGCCATCATAGATCAACTGTGCAAACAGCAACCTTTTGTACAAGTCTCTCTCAGTACACATCAGATGAGCTCACATTGGATGCACTGACTTTTTATATAACCTGACACGTCAAACTACTTCTCCTGACGCCTGATTTTGTTCTATGAAATGTGAACCAGACCACTTGAAAATAAACACAAGCTGTGAGAAAGTCTGCTTTGTTTACGCTTTAATGTAGTGGTACAGTTTGGTGGGTTTTTTTTTTTTACATGTAGGTCTCCAAAGCAAAACAGCTGTTCAGAATTTGAGTTAAAACTGCAGAAAACTTGCAAAGCATAAAAACTAAAGCTTTACTATAATACATGTTAATGCAGATGCTAATACTGAAATAACTTAATGCTACTTAATACTTAAACTGATTGTCATTGACCTTTTATAATAAAACATTCAAGAGTAGCTGTTAACAGAGGAGGTAAGCTTATACAAAACAAATTAAGTATTTAAAAATTCAGTCCATGAGTGGTAGTGCAGCTTTGCATGAGGAGAGCAATGAAATATGGTTAAATTCAGCCTGTGTGGTTGCATGTGAAAGATGGAGTTTAATGTCCAGTTGATATCTATTTTCTCCTGGGGTGGGGGCGACGCTGAAGGTATCTCTGTCTTGATCCCGAGGACAGTTTGGAACCTAAGACAAAAGAGGATTTATTAACATGTAGCACCTTGAGGCAGCAGAACAAACACAGATCTGTTAAATAATAACATGCACAGGTTAATATTTGAATAACATAAAATCAATAATGTGTTACAAAATGAACCCATAAAGAGCTTTATCAGATTAACCCAGTGTTTTGTTTTTTATGAGGTTTTTATTCGTCCCTTAACAAAATTTAAAATAAAAAAAAATTAAAATATTTTAGGGAAATTTACCCTTTTACCATGTGATATGTCAAAAATCTTACAGCATAATCTTCTGCTTTCTGGTGTTCATTAAGACTCAGGAATTATGTGTCATATATGCCATTCTGATGGGTTAATATTCAGGTGTCAGAGTTTTATTATGCTATTTTTTTATTAATTAAATTTACTTTGTGAGGTTGTGACTGCTATGTTCTATTGATTTACTTTAGCTAATTCATAAAAACAAAATAAGAATCATAAACATTATGTTTTTGTTTCTTAAGATACCAGTGATATCAAGAAAGTAAAATTATCCATCAATAAAGAGGAAGAATTGGGGTTTCAGCTGATAAATAGAATAACTTCTACGATGTCCACCTCACACAGAAACTGCTCCCCTTTCAGAACAGGGCAGACTGAATGTTATTTATGGCTTTGTGAGATTTTTATTTCTAGTTCACTTTAAAATTTCTTATTTAATGTGTGTTTGACTTGCTGGTTTAAGTGGAACCCTTCTTATGAGCTAAATGCAGCGCGTGTGGTAGTGGCTCAGTTTACCAAACGGTGAGAGGGAAAATGTTGGTCCAGGAGTGAGGAAGGGGTTTAGAGGGCTCACAGGAGCTTGGTCCAGACCGAGAAGAGGGACCGCTGCGGTGACAAAAACACAAACACAGTTGGTGCAGGGTTTCAGAAGTCCAAACCGTAAAAACCTGCAGCAGTCATGCAGATTCAGCAAACTCTGCTGTAAACACACATGCTGACTGCAAGATAACAGCGCTGAAATAGGAGAATGATTTATTAGTATGAAAAAAATGCACAAATTAGGCATACACGATGTTATGGGTGAAACATAACACACACACGCACACACGGTTAAAACAAAAACACTCAAAACATGGACATTTTTTTTTACACATGTACACTTCAGATTAACTGTATTTGTTATGTACAATTAAGAAGGTATTACTGTGTTTTATATATTTCTATATTGTATGCATGCATACTTCCGGGAAGGCCTTGAATTAAATGTAATTATCAGATGTACAGAAAACAAAACAAATACTAATCTAAAATCAAAAATTTCTAATGAGCAAGAAAATAAAAATCGTTGGAGCAGCAAAATGTACGTCTAAAACAAAGATTGTAGAACGGGGGGGCAATGTCGGTCCTGCAGGTTTTCAATGTATCCCAATGTAGGATACATGCAAACCCTGCAGTTCTTGAGGAACCAGAGCTGGGGGCCCCCCCTGACCTGGAAGTTTACTTGCTATGTCATAGACGACAGCGACCAGCGCACTTACAAACATGACGGCAACAACTCTGAAAAACTTTACTAAACACAAGATGTTGAATTCAAGTATGCAAGTATAGGAGCGAAATCATAAAAAAAGGGATAAAATCGGATCAAATCTACACTGAATTTGACCAACAATAAACACTCATATGGATTAAACGCTCCTCTGTTTTGTTTCACAAACTTTTTCATGTTTTAATGAAATTCCCAGACTGATACATGGATGTGTTATATCCTACTCAGCTGAGTTGATGTTACTCACCTCCTGGCGACTCCATGTGTGTGGCTGAAGCAGTCTCAGCTGTGTGGGTAGTGTTACACTGAACTGCTGGATTTTGAGGACCTATAATTGTAACATCTCGTACTATAAGAAAGAAAGAAAAAAAAAAAGGTGAATTCACATGAAAAACTAGCTGAATAAATTATAAAAACACATTAAAACATACATCTACCTCTCTCATAGATGCTGACAAATCCTCCCTGGCACACTTCCTGTAAAAGCCCCTTAAAATCAGACACAGCTGTCATCACGAGGCTGAAGGAGAGGCCAGGGTCAGCTCTGAGTGAAGGGGAAGCTGACAGCACAGGTGGGGCATGAAGAGACTGACAGCTCTGAAACAATGACACAAAGAAGAGCTGGCATTTAAAAGAGCATCAGTGAGTCACATTCTGAGAAAAACAGGAATCATAAATAAGCCTGAGAGGAATCACCTCAAGGAACTGCACGACGTCCTCCGTGTGGGACAGCTGGTCTAACTCAGCCTCACTCTTCTTCAGCTCAGCGACCTCCTTCTGGATCTTCTCCAGCAGCTGCTCAGCCTCACTGACAGCCGTTTTTTCCTGGGCTTTGATCAGCTCTCTCACTTCGAAGCGCTTCAGCTCGATCGAACGAATTAGCTCAGTAAAGATGAGGTCGCTCTCCTCTGCCGTAGTCCTGGCGGAATGCTGGAGGGAGACACAATGCGTCCATCAGCAGTTCAGCAGAGACGATTGCTTTAGAAAGATTCACACAAGCTGTAATATTAACTACGGGAGATTTTTTATCATTTAGTGGTTGGGGGAGAAAAGGGAAAAAAAAAAAGACATTGGTACCTACCGTTAGTGAGAAAATGGCTTGTCTCAGCTCCTGCGCCTCCTTTTCTTTTTGCTGAATCCTCAGCTGGGAGCTCTGCTTCATGTCACCAAGCTGCCGCTGAGGAAATATGTTGCAATATTACAGAATGAAACTCACGGACAAGTCACCACAATTGAAAACTAAAACGTTTTACTTACCAGGTAAAACCAACTACTTCAACTGGACATTTAAGAGTCTAATTCATAAGTTAAAAATCAGCTAAATGATGCCATTTTAAAGTTTCTTTTTCCATCCCTTGACTTGGTGTTTTCTGACAACAAATGTTACGTATATTATCTGACCATGATGATGTTGTATGAGCTGATTTTGTGAAACCCAGTCATTATTTTGAATGCCTATAATTATAATCTTGCTTGCTCATAATGTTGATGGTGCTTTATGTTATGATGAAGCAGCTGGAGGTATTCACAGCTGAAATAAGTTGATGAATTTGTAATGCTTAACAAAGTGTCTGCAGGATGTTTCAGATGTGTTGGAACAGGGAAGCGGCCTTGAAAAGAGAGTAAAAAAAGAGGGGAAAGGGGGTGATATTTACTCTAACTGCTTCACAACAAGCTACAAAGAAAGAGCAAACAACAGACGTTTACACACAAACCACCCGTGTGCCCTGTTGAGGTGCAAACCACAACCGTTGTGTGAGGAAGCGTCGGAGCGCCTCGTAGACGTGCAAGATCGCAGATGTTTCAATATGAAGCTTTATACGCACTGAACTAATAATGAACTGTTTGTCTTCAGATCAATTAGCAAATCAGACGTCATTAACATGTTAAAATGCCTACTAAGGACTTGTATCATGTAATATTGCTGAAAGATCAGTATATAAGGAAAATTTACTTCCTTATTTCTCACTCTGCACACTTCCCCCAGGATGAACAAAAACCTCTAGAAGAGAGAGGTTAGGTGAGGTGAGAAGGAGAAGGGGGGAAGGCTTCTCATCCTTCTCCCTTAAACTAAATCTATTCCTTTTCTTTTGATTGCTCTACATGAATTAATTGAAGTGTGTGTGAGAGTGTGTGTGCGTGTGAGAGAAAGAGAGAGGGAGAGAGAAAAAGAAAGAGAGAGATTGATCCAGCGAGCTGACCTGGTGGTTCCTCTCCTTAGATTTTCATATTAATTGTGTAAACTACTTCCTTTACAGTCCTGCTTTGTTTTACTATTATTTTTGCTATAAAGATATAAAAATTGCATTAATATTACAATTTAAGGCAGCATTATTTTACTATGTTTAAACATCATTTTTTATATTTTGAATTTGTAGTCTTCATGTAAGGAGGTGACTTTTAACTCTGTTATATCTTATACATGTTATCTGTATTTGGTCTGCCCTGAGCAACTGCACTGGGGACACAAATTACAGAAGTTTGTCTTCTGGATTAAAAAAAAAAAGTTAAATAAAGCTACAAATTCTGCGAAGCAAGTCTAGAAAAGACCGACCAAATGGTTTTCATCGGGAATCCCGTTTCATAACCTTCTACTAGGTGAAAGGAGAGAAGGATAAACACTGGAACGAGGCTTCAATCTGTGTCCAAACCCAGAGCGACCAGTTGCTTGGATCCAGATCTAAACACAAATGGGTAATGAGCAGATTGGAATCAGTGTATCTTGATTAATTTAAACCTGATTTTTCACAGAAAGTGGTCTGCAATGTGATACTGATCTGAAGTATAATACAGGTGACATACTGTTGTAATCATCAGTGGTGTAATGACAATCTACATTATCACAAAAATGTATCAGTAAGATCTTATTATTATAGTTTTCATTAGAAAAGCTATAATTTGTCATCGTTCATTAAAACTATGAGGGTCTAAGAAACACGGCCTACTTAAACTGGGTAGTATTATATGTCGCCTTGCCTTTTATTTATTTCAGGAGAAGCAAACAAAAGGAAATATTTGTAAGCCCAGAGTAAAGTCAGGATATTGTAAACATGAGATCCCCACTGGAACACTGACGACTGATGAAAATGCAATTCTGATTTAAGAGTTTCAAGAATAATTTGGATCTTGTTTCAACCAAACAGTAACAACAGATGGGATTTAAAAAAATAATAAATAAATGCATGAATTAAAAGTTCATTGTAAATCAATTATCAGCTGAGTCAAGATTAGGTTGATTGGATCAGAAAAAAGGCTCAGAAGCCTGAAAATAAATAGAAAATAAAAAAAAATTAAACTGAACAGCTAAAACAGTTAGAGACAGCATGATTTAAAAAATCCTTGCTTGGTGTTCAAAACTAGACGTTTTCAGCTAAATTTTTTTTTCTTTTTTAAAGGATCTCATAAGGGACATTCAGCAATTCTCTCTATATTGGCAATAAAACCTTGGAAAAAAATCCTATTACACATAATTTTTCATTCGTTTTCAAAATAAACTAAAAGATTTCTGATTCTGCTAATAGTTTAACTTCTGAGAGAGAGAACTTCTGCTTCTTAACTACATTTCACAGCACTATTTCAAACAGCATTAAGCATTTTATGTTATTATTGATCACAAGTTTTTCCACAGTTAAACTCTTTGTTAAAAACAAAGCAAAATTCCAAACTCTGTCATAAACACCCAAACAAACCAACTCTGTGGACTCTAAAAAGGGGAAATACTACTGATATTATTCACCTAAACACCAAATGATACAAGTACTAGCCCAGTTTAAAATAAAAACCTATAAAAACACAAATTTCAAAATGTGAAATTCCTTGAAAACAAAGTATGAAGACGAATCCACATGTTTTAGTCAATACAAACTGAAGATCAATGTTCAGTTTAAGTCATCTTAGATTAGACTGAAAATCAGATTTGGCTGTCTGTGTCTAGTAGCAGGGCTTTGATTAAAAAGAAAAAAAAAGTAGAGGTTTAGTTGAGCCTTGACTCTCGTTAACAAATTAAAAAGCCTAGACTTCTGAAAAAAAAAAAAAAAAAAAAAAAGTTCAATAATACAAAATTGAAGGATCTAAAAGAAATACTGTCTGTTTAATTCTTGCAGTTCAATTCTGCTGCAGATTGTTGTGCAGGATGCATAAAATCAGACAAGGCTGCAGGAGATTATCTAGAATGAATAAGGTGATGTAATTATTACCTGTTTGTTCTGTATTTCTGCCTCGGCCAGCACCGTGTCGTGTCCTTTGTGTTCGTCTGTCAAACACAGGTAGCAGATGCAGCGCCTGTCGGTGCGACAGTACACCTCCAGCAGCTTGTCGTGTCGAGGACAGATCGTCTCCTGGAGTCTTTTAGAGGCAGACACCAGCTTGTGCTTCTTAAAAGCAGGAGAGTCGTAGTGAGGCTGGACGTGGACGTCACAGTACGAGGCCAGACACACCAGGCAGGACTTGACAGCTTTGTTTTTCCTCCCGGGGCAGACGTCGCACTCCACGTCGTTGGCTTCGGCAAAGCAAAGATTATCCGCGGGTGCCGAGGCCTCCTGGAGTCCCGTCTTCTTGAACTTCTCCACCACATCAGCGAGCATGGTGTTCCTGGCGAGCACCGGCCTCGGGTTGAAGCTCTGTCGGCATTGTGGACAGACGAAGATCCCGAGAAAGTCATCCTGGTCCCAGTAGTCCTGGATGCAGCCCGAGCAGTAACTGTGTCCGCAAGGAATCGTTACCGGGTCTCTTAACACGTCCAGACATATGGAGCAGTTAAACTGGTCCTTGTCCAGTACCACTCCGGCCTGTGCCATAGTCGAAAATACACAGTAGGGGTAGAAAATAACAGAAAACACGGGAGCGTGGCTGAACAGCGGCGCTGCTTTGTTTACAGGAAGTGAAAAGAGAGGGCGTGGTCAAAGCTGCGTCACCGGAAACTGGAGGGGATTTAATTTTTAAAAACAATGATTGAAATTAGAATAAACATAAAAGAAAAATTATATATTTAATCCCTCCATTTTGTTTCACTTCACTTTTTTTTTAATTTATCTGTTTTAGTCATTGTGGGGTTTTTTTTGTTTTTTTTTTTTATTAAAGTGCTTTATAAATAAAGTTGTAATATATTGTATTCTCATACCACTCTTATCAATATGTCATTGCCAAAATTCAATTCAGCTTTATTTGTATAGCGCCACTTCACAACAATGTTGTCACAGGGCACTTTACAGACACATCATTTTAAGCCAATCGCAAAGAGCGTGTGAAAACGTAACCTCCACCTGGAAATTAAAGAACTAATATAACTAAAGTGAAACATCAGACAGGTTCTTAATTCGTCTTCACTTAACTCTTAACAGATACTTTGCCTACCATTGTGTGTGAGTGTATGTTGTACATCAATTATTAGGTCATCCATGTAAAGTGAAATGGCAAAGAAAAAGCAATTGACTATTTTTTTTTCTAGTTTAACATACCGCTAAGTAAGATGTCCATAGTGATATAAAAGGTAGTGAGATCAGTTTTATGGTATATCAAATTATTTGAGTTCTGATAATGTTTCACAAAGCAGCAGCTGAGATGAGAAATCAGAGATGGGGGCAGTCTCCGGGTAAGTTTACTGGTCTTTTCATTGTTGTAAAATATTGAGACTTTTGACATTTAAATAGTCATAAAGAAAGCAGTCCTAAGTGTTGGGTTGAAAAATGTGTTTAGTTACTCTGCATTTGTAACAGAAACACTAAATTTCTAAAAAAAAGAAAAGAATACATCTCAGATTTAATAACTTGCACTAATCATACACTGGATTAAATTGTATATGTGCATGTTTTTGCAAGATGGATTTTAGTGCAATAGGGACTTTTACAAGATTTCTCTGGAATTTATAAGGTTAAAATGAGGTCAGAAACCATATATGTTCATAGCTTTTGGTTTTTTTTGTTTTTTTTTAAATCCGATACCATTTGTCACACATGCTTGATTTGTTTTGATGGTAATAACAGATCACATCAGGTATGTGTTTAATAAAAATTAAACTAAAAACTAAGACAAATGTATGATCATATACCCCTGCATTGCAAATATGCTGCAAAATACAATGTGGTATATAAAAATATTCAAGTGGAGGTTTGACTCAATTTAAAATTCCTTTAGAAGCAGATCTGAGGTTCCAACATACTAAGTCAAAGTAAAATAGCACACAACTTCAGTTGTAAGGACACTAAATCACCCAGATACATTTTCCAGTGCATTTTAATTCAAAATGCATTCAAATGAACAAACACAAGAAATAATCTTTAGATAAATAATTTAGTTTCAATAAATCATAAAGAACAGTACGAAAATTAAAATGCAGTGCATAATCTCAAACTTCAATGTATTAAATAGGGGTTTTTTTTTGGTCAGTGCAATGACAACATAAGTCATATGAAAAGGAAACACCCTCTTTTAAACATCAGGTTTCAAGTACAAAGAATGGATCTTTAAAAAAAAAATCCATCTGGTCTTTCAATCCCAGTCTGTTGCTCTCAAAATTATGGATTATTTAGACAGACAAGACTGAAGTGGGGATATTTATGGGGTCTACAAATGCTATATTGTTAATCTGAGATGGTATTTATCTCATTAAGACAAGGACAAGCTGTTTTTTGGAGCTTTTTTTGTTTAATTTTGTTCTGTTTTCTTGTAAACTACACACATATGTACCTTAAAGACTTACCAAGAGGGTCATTTCTTTTTCACATAACCATATAACAGATTGGACATACAACTTTAAAAATCTAATTTTCCCAACACAGAACAATACATTACTTTGGTCACAAACAGAAGCTTTGATACAGAAGGCTGCACACTTTATAGATTAATTCTCAATGAGAAAAGTCAAACATTCAGTGATTATTGTGCATTGCAGTTTTGGAAAAGCTGCCAGCAACATCATGTTAGCATTGCTTATTGCACCAGCCAATCAATATTCAAACACATTCTCTTACTCACATGCAGTTTCAATCAGGTGGCTGTCCTTTTAAATCACTGCATTTAAAATATGGCAATAATTCAATACTGTGCTGATAAATTATTCCTTCATAATGTCAAATTACTTTTTGGGTTTTTAAAGGAATTAATTGTGCAAAAAGTAATGATGGGATAGGTAAAACATTTGACAGCACAAGTTCAACATGTCTATTCAAGTATTTCCTCTCTCCTATGCTTTTTTCCCCCCTTATTTCTGTTAAACATAACTCTCCATAATTGTAAATGACTAAAAACAGGCACAAAAATATTCTGATTTTTTTTTTTTAAACATGCACTGGTGTCATTGGACAATTAAGTTTTGAGCTACATGCGTATTTGAAATTGCAGGATTTTGCTTAATGAGAATGAAAATGTCTGAAACCAGTCTACTCACAGTCAACTACTGACTAAGCTGCAAAGATAAAGCTACGTTCCACGTTCACTTTTGAGAGAGCAACTTTCACAAAGTTCAAGTTTTTTTTAAAATATTTAGCTGTCTTAAGTTCAGAATTTCATATCATACAAAAATACACATCAGGTAAGACTGACCCAGATCAGAGGTACGTGGAATACTGGAAGTGACTAAAACTCAGCTATGTGTAAATGTTTATCTAAGTGTATGTATAGTTTACATGTCAGTGCAATGGTATGATATGTGTCTACACTCATGATATGTGGTGTCATGGTGTGGCTTCATTTATTCTTATCCTCAAGTCCACTCTCTGCTCTCAGTGCTTGGCTGCTGGCTGTAATGAAGCTGATCCAGTGTTTGAGCTCCTCTGGAAACTCTGGGCACTCAATCTGCACAAAATCACAGGATTGAAACCATGTAAGCAAAACTGTAACACAAATTTAAGCTGCAGAACCAAATGGAAACAATTTTTTATAAGATGTGTTCAGCAATATCCTAAAAAAGAAACTGTGGGTCCTAACTGCTAATTAGACTATGACATACATATATATATATATATATATATATATATATGTATTTTAAAATATATATATTTTATTCATGGTGGCATTACTTACCTTTCTTTTGTGGATGAATTCAATGATCCCCTCTGGGCTACAGCGCACCACATTCTGCCTACAAAGCATGACTGCAGATACAAAGCCATCTTTCTTGGACACAAAGCGCTGCTCCAGGTAAAATGCCTTCTCATCCCAACCTAGTACTTTGGTCCGGATTTCAAAAGCTTCTCGAAATGCCAAAGAGCGCCTGTAACGGATGGTAGAGGCACCTACCACCAGTTTGGCCCCCAGTTTGCGTGAGGCCATGAATAGCCCATTTCTCATGTAGTGGTGGAAGCGAGCAAAGTCACATTCCCTCAGATATCGAGAGTTGTTCATGTGACCTAAATAGTCCAAATCATGGGTAAGGACCACTCCATCAACACTCTGCTCAGCAAGAATGTCCTCTACTTTGGGCTGGAACCATGCCTCAAAGAAAACCTGGGCACCACGTAGGAAGTACCACACATCCAGATTGCAGAAGAGGAGGAGGAGGGCACCAAGCACCAACAGTAACATCTCTCTGTAACAACAGTCCGTGTATTACACAAAAGAAGAGAGACAGGTGGATTTTAAGACATATAAGTAACAGATTATAACAGCAACTACATTTGGCTTAATCGTTTGACTTTATATGAAGGCCTGTAATAATTTTCTAAACAATGCTTTGAAATGTTTTCTAAATTTGTGACCACAGTCTATTTTGAATTAATGCATCTTTGACCTTATCAATGTCACTGCGGGATGAGTATAAAATCTACGATGTTTGTATTTTTGTACTCACTAGGTTTGTAATCTGAATAAAAATCCGGAGGCAGCAAGTTCCGACATGCAGTCGCTTCAACCTTGAGGACCAGGAAGCTAACACTGGTCCGTCCAAATGAACGAGCTACAACCTGCTGTGACAGCCAATTCTGTTAGCTTAGCTGCTAGCTGCGGGAAACTCGTGGCCTTGGAATAAGCACAGACAAACTCGGACGCAGTTTAATGGTGAAATTTAAGCAGCAGCCTTAAAAACAAAAAAGCTGATTGTCTTTAACTGGGGAAACTCACTGTGCGTGCCGGAGAAAGTGCTACCATGAGATGAGATGCAACTTCAAGAAGCCGGTAGAATCAATTACCATGACTTCCGGGTGTGTGACGACACGACATTTTATTGGCCGATTTGTCGGCATGGTTACACGGAGTTTCGCAACGACTGACGTTATCAGCTCTATCTCTCATCTTAAATGCATTACTTTGCCCCCTTTCTCTAAGAGATCCACCCATCCATGAAGCTCATAGCTTCAGATCGCCGTTCAGTAAAAAAAATAACATATATATAGCCCTCGAGTTCTTGTTATTTTTATCAAACATTTCATTCCACAAAGAAAAAAAAGGTTAATAAATGCAAAGATTGTGTCCATTACCATCTCACATTGGTTAATATCAGCTTGACAACAAATGTCATCCACCCACATACAGTATACAAGCAAATGTTTACCTTTAATACTGATAAAGGACCAAATGTGGCTTGGAAAACCTAATCCTGCAGCTGAATTTGAATTCAAATAAATACTCCATCAAAATGATCTCTGCATATAGTCTGAACCTGATGAGTACTTTGTGTTTGTATTAATTTACATTTAGTCATTTAGCAGATGGTTGTCTCAAAAGCAGCATGTAATAGAGGAATGTTATTTAAGGTTCAGTACAGCAAGAAATGAATCCATCCATTGTCCATATACGTTTATTCCAGTGCAGGATCATGGGAGTTTGGAGTCTATCCCAGCAGCTACTAGACAAGAGGCACGGTACAGTGTGATCTCAAAATTAGAGTTGCCAGAAAGACAACCAACCACTTATACCCACAATCGCATCAGGGGAGAATTTAGTGACCAACCCCGGTCTATGAAATAACTGCTAAATATGCACAGTAGACAGAGTGGTATACATCAGAAATGTTAAGGTGTCAAATGGGTTAGGCAAATAATCGCTCTCAGATAGATGATGGTTTAAGATATACTTAAAGATGAAAAAAGGATGCCTCTACCCAGATTGCATTTGGTGAAATCTGTGAAACCACCAATGAGAATATGCAAAGACAGTTATGTGCATAGGAATGTACCTCTGTGTTCTTGAGTACTGTAATATTTAATACATCGCTTATATATTTCTCTCTTCCTAGCATTATAAGTAATACCAAATCAAAACAAATTAAACTTTATTCATTAAGCGCTTTTGCTGCCAAAGGCAAATGCTGTATATGATTAAAGAAAATGTATGTATATTAAAGTAAAACAAGTCTTGACACACCAAAGCAGCATAGCTATTAAGAAAACTCATCGTATCTCTCACACAGTGACACACATGCACAGAGCAGTTGCCCACAGCCCCATTCTGCACAAACTGCTTCATTTCTGTTTCTTAGTATGAAAATACTGACAGTAATAACTGTCAGGATTGACACTGCTGTGAGGAAACAGTATCTTGGTGATCCAATCATACCAGGACCCAGACCATCAATGTTTACTGGGCTCGCCACATCAACCACTCCCTTAGCATTGATTTTAGATTTGGCTTGAGTGAAAACTCAAAACTAATGTCATAGATTTGTTTTTATTGCAGCAGTAAGACCTCAGTTTGTAGGCATACAAGACTTTTTCCATTTCTTAACAAGTAATGACAACATACTGCCATTTGCAACTCCTAAAAAATAAGAAATGTACAGTTAAACAAGCATTGGAGACTTGAAAATACTGGGATTTATGTTAAGCTTAGTTAATCAAAGAGTTCATTCAATGAGATGCAGGCACAACTGTGTCTTAGTCAAGTAATTGTGAAGAGAATTTAAAAGCTTCTCTCAGAAGACTTCGAATCATGGGCTGCTATCCTGTTTGGCTTACAAAATGCAAGTACTCAAAGCTGTCATGTAATTCCTTATTTGTTCTTCTTCTCTAAACCACTCTCAACCCTGAGGGCCTGGCTGCTGGCAGAAATGAAATTCACCCAGTGCTGAAGATCCTCTGGAAACTCAGGACACTCCACCTGCAGGGAACACACCAAAAATCGTAGTTAGACACAGCACTGATACTACCCACATGTAAGTGCGTTGAAAGGCATATTTCCATCCTTACCTTCCTTTTACACAGATGCTGCATGATCTTGTCTGGACTACTGCGAATGACACTCTGCTTGCAGTACATGACAGCAGACACAATCCCATCTTTATTTGACACAAACCTATGCTCCAAGAAAAAGGCTTTGTCATCCCACGTGACAATCCGACTACGGAGTTCATAACCTTCTCCAATACACAGAGCCCTGCGATAACGTATAGTGGTGGCTCCCACAACCATCGATGCTCCAAGGGCTCGTACTGCCTTGAACACACCGTTCCGTACGTAGAGAGAGATGCGGGCAAAGTCACACTCCCGAAGGTAACGAGCATTGTTCATGTGACACATGTCAATGTCACGTGGAGTGACCCGGCCGGTCAGGACCTGCTCTGCTGTGACATCCCAGACTGGAGGCTGAAACCATGCCCGCAGGACAACCACAGCAATCCGCAGGAAGTACCACACATCCACACTGCAGATGAGAACCAGCAAGGCTGCGAGCAACCACGGCACCCACCACATCTCTTAAAGAAAAGGACATACACAAAGCAGAGAAGTTAATGTTTGCTGATCAATTTGAAATGTGGACTGAACTCATCAGACCACAGCAGACTTTTCCACACTGAATCAGCCTCAGATGAGCTCAGGCCAAGAGAAGCTCATGTTTTCAGCATTGTTGACATACGGCTTTTGCGTTGCGTGGTTGTTTTAACTTGAACTTTTAGACGTAGCGACAAAGTGAGTGAACTGAGAATAGTTTTCTGAAATGTTCCTGAGCCCATCACTATCCTTTACATAATGATGTTAGTCTTAAATGATGAAATCCCAAACTTCCTTGCAAATATACATTGAGAAACATCCTTAAACTGTTGGACATGCTCACAGAGTTGTTCGCAAAGGGTTGAACTTCACTCCATCTTTGCTTGTGAATGCCTTAGCCTATGGGGGATGCTTCTTTTATACCCGATCACAACGCTCACCTGTTTCTAATCAATCTGCTCACCTGTAGAATATGCCAAACAGGTGTTTTTTGAGGATTCCTCAACTTTCCTAGTCTTTTGTTGCCCCTGTCCCAGCTTTTTGGAACAAGTTGCAGGCATTAATTAAAATTTTTTTAAAAACCCACGCATATCAGGTTGAACATTAAAAATCTTTTATTTTCAGTGTATGTAATTTAAAGATCAAATTTATTTGCAAATAACTGCATTGTTTTTACTTTTTTTTATACATATTAACACTAGTGTATTGAGATGCCAATTTAAGTATTTATCAAGAAACAGGAAAACACACATTTTCTTAATTACGATTTCAAACAGAAAAATGTGAATGTGGGCATTAGCCAGTATTTGGGAATTATCAAATCATTCACAAAGCAAGTCTGTGAACCCTCTGGAAAATAAGCACATTGATCTGTATGACTTTAAGGGAAACATTTAGAAAATTCTAAAACTATAACAAACATCATATGAAAGTGAGCAAGCGCCTCAAGGGCTTTTTAAACATGACACAGTCTTGTTTCATTTCAAACTGTTTCCATTCATTAGGATTCACACCCTTCATTATGGTACTGTTCACTCCAATGCAGCAGGTCAGCTACCAGTCATATCTTTACATGACTGTTTTTACCATTTTAATTTTCTGTCTGGCAAAATAAAGTTTAGAAATTTCAAATTGCTGTTGAATAGATGGTCGTTAAATCACCTCTAAATACATTGCGCACTGCAAACCAATCAACCAAAAAAAATGTTGAACTTAATGTTATACCTAACAAATGCATACAGACTAGTTCAGGGTTGCAAATCTGATTAAAAATGACTCATACTACAAACTGAACGACAGAATCATTTTTCACAAAGTTTATTCAAATACTTGTAGTGTAGTCACACTTTCCATGTCTATTCCTCAATGGGATTATTTTACCAATGAAGTGAACTGCGAGATCATTCTGGGTTTATGGCACTTCCTCATAGCTGGAGGTAAATCTTCCCTTTAGCAGGCAGCACTGACAGGACAGGTTTCACCGACTGCAACTGTCAAACATTTCAGTGTTAACAGGTTTCGCAGGTAAAGCTGTTTACTTTTGCTTAAGTTGCTTCTTTTCAGCACACTCCTCATAAAGTTTACCCATGCCCATAGATATTAATAGAAATCTTTACGATAACAGCACCACAGACTTTTTAACAAGTATTTGCCCAACATTAACGTCATTTAAAATCATTGGAGAGGTCTGAAAATGAAAATCTGTGATTTTTAATTACATGCCGATGGGGTCAAATTATTTGTTCCAATATTTGAAACTGTAGTACAGAAGCATAGCTCGTGAACTAAAAAAGTTTTAAAAGTTTCGAAAAAGTCTAAAGAAAATGTAAAACTTGTGTGAATTTACCACTAACCTGCTGCTGTTGGAACCGTCCTGCCAAATCTGCAGAGTCGGCAGCGCTCAACTGTACCCGGTAAATACTTCCGGTAACAGCTTTCAACATAAAAGCACAACAAATAAACCGCGTTCCATGATCAGACAGAAGGGAGGGTGTAAGAGCTTTCTTTTTAAATTATTTACTATGATAAAAATACACGTGAATACAGTGGGAATTATCAGCAGGTCGATGACCTGCATTTGTCACACTGATCGCAAACAAGTTAATTTGATGGTATGCGCACAGATCACTTCCTGTCCACGTGACGCGAGGCACATTAGAGACGATGATAGTGTTAAGTTTAGTATGGATAACCTATTAGAAATTTAAAAAATTAAAATGAACAAAAGTACTTTATCAGCAAGTGTGACTGCAAAACCTTAGTTTGGATGCTCCAAGTTTCCTTCTCAGTGCCAATTGTAACTGGATTAATTCAGTATAGCAAATTTAAATCCAAATGATCTATGAGTCTTGGTCCCTTAGAGTTTAAACTAAATTTACTATAATATTACATGAGGGATAAGAAAAAATAAAGCACATGTACAATGACAATTTATTCCATCACAACAAAGGCACACTGTCACGAACCTTTAATGTACAAACAAACAAAAAAAAAAATCAATTTACATTAGCTTTTTCATTTAATGTAAATGTAAAGAAATTTTAAAAATGGGGGACAGGGAGAGGGGCTTATATTTAGGTAAAGGATACTCTTCAAGTTGTTATCCAATGTTTCAAACAACAAACAATAGAAACTATGAATTAGGAGCTTTTCAAAGATTAAACTAGTGTTTTGTATCAGTGTGAAATTAATGTCACACAGCTGAGTGTAAATTAAGTCAAACATGCTGTAACCAAACGAAGTTAATGAACAACAACTTTTCAATTTCCACAAACTCTCCAACAAGTTTAATTTCAAAATGAAACTTTTCTTCACATTTATTGAATTTGTCGAGATCGATGATCCTTCACCATTTTCTTCATGTCCCGGTCTGCTGTGATGTCACTCATTTCAAGATCATGTCCTGGGCCAGCCATCGGATCATATTGATGTCTGAAAGACAGAATTTGCAGACAGTATCACCTGAAATGTTAACTTCTGACTCTTTTAGCCAAGCCAGGCCACCTTTATTTATAGGTGTGAAATTGCTGAACATATGAATAGCTTCTACAAGCAAAAGAAAATGCAACGGGCAAGTGACCATGTGATGTTTACAACTTACTGTTTGAGGTGTTCCTCAATGGCTTTCCGTTCATACACTGTGCCATACACAGTTTTCACTGGATCAACAAACATCTTCTTGGTGAGGGGACAAAGCAGATGTTGAGGTATGAACCGTGGAACAGGATCCACCAGTGTCTTCAGGAGAGAAAAACCACAGAAGGATGTTCAAGGTAAGTGTGAGTCACACCATCAGTCAGTAAATGCATCAGCTGATCATTTACCTTTTCCATGTCATCCAGCGACTTCCCAGCACACTTTTCTGTCTGCTTCCTGGCTTCTTGTTCATACATTTCACGGTTTGTCAAGAATTCTTCTGCCAAAATGCTTTTTAAAGAAGTTCAACAGATAAAACACATACAACACATACATACAACTAATCCACTCAAAGTTAGCATTTTTGGAAAATCCATTTTAATTGGACTTCAGTCAATTTCCTGACATACATCAGTGCAATCACAGGCATATCAGTATCCTGCTTTTAAAAGATTTTCATCATTATGGCCAAGGCATTTACATGGAATATACATCCCTGCAAATATGGTTAAGCAATCATGTTTCTGGCCTTAGTTGTATGTCATTTTATTTAATAGCAAGAAATGTCTGTAAACCTGGTAAATATGTTTGCATATGGCAGTATCATGGTCCCTGTTAGAATGTTTCAGCTACAATCTTGTGTTAACAGACATTACTCACAGTTCAAGACAAGATAACACGCTTACATCACAGAGAGCATTTTTAACAATAAAATTAACATGTATCTTACCTGTCCAGTGGATCGTCAGGTTCTGGGATGATGAGCAGTCCATACACAGCATCAAAGACCTCTCTCATGGTTACGTGAGCATTGTAGCTGCGGTCAAAGATGTTGTGGCAGATGCGGCCCACACTGTTGACGTTGCAGTGATATACCTGTCATCATATTAAGAAATGCTACAACAAAAACACGCAAACAGCACAGAATGATAAGGAATGAAATACACTGCTCAATAAAAAAAAAAAATAAAGGGAACACTAAAGTAACGTTTTGTAGATCTAAATGAATGAAATATTTTTATTAAATACTTTCTTTCCATAGTTGAATGTGCTGACAACAAAATCACGCAAAAATTATCAATAAAAATCAAATGTATCAACCCATGGAGGTCTAGATTTGGAGTCATACTCAAAATTAAAAGTGGAAAAACACACTACAGGCTGATCCAACTTTGATGTAATGTCCTTTAAACAAGTTAAAATGAGGCTCAGTAGTGTGTGTGGCTTCCACGTGCCTGTATGACCTCCCTACAACGCCTGGGCATGCTCCTGATGAGGCGGCGGATGTTCTAATGAGGGATCTCCTCCCAGACCTGGACTAAAGCATCCTGGACAGTCTGTGGTGCAACTTGGCGTTGGTGGATGGAGCGAGACATGATGTCCCAGATTTGCTTAACTGGATTCAGGTCTGGGCAGGCCAGTCCATAACATCAATACCTTCGTGTTGCAGGAACTACTTACACACTCCAGCCACATGAGGTCTAGCACTGTCTTGCATTAGAAGGAACCCAGGGCCAACCGCACCAGCATATGGTCCCACAAGGGGTCTGAGGATCTCATCTCGGTACCTAATGGCAGTCAGGCTACCTCTGGCGAACACATGGAGGGCTGTGTGGCCCTCCAAAGAAATGCCACCCCACACCATTACTGACGTTGCAGGCAGCAGAACGTTCTCCACGGCGTCTCCAGACTGTCACATGTGCTCAGTGTGAACCTGCTTTCCATCTGTGAAGAGCAGAGGGCGCCAGTGGTGAATTTGCCAATCTTGGTGTTGTCTGGAAAATGCCAAACGTCCTGCACGGTGTTGGGCTGTAAGCACAACCCCCACCTATGGACGTCGGGCCCTCATACCACCCTCATGGAGTCTGTTTCTGACTGTTTGAGCAGACACATGCACATTTGTGGCCTGCTGGAGCTCATTTTGCAGGGCTCTGGCAGTGCTCCTCCTGTTCCTCCTTGCACAAAGGAGGTGGTAGCGGTCCTGCTGCTGGGTTGTTGCCATCCCACAGCCTCCTCATGTCTCCTGATGTACTGGCCTGTCTCCTGGTAGCGCCTCCATGCTCTGGACACTACGCTGACAGACACAGCAAACCTTTTTGCCACAGCTCACATTGATGTGCCATCGTGGATGAGCTGCACTACCTGAGCCACTTGTGTGGGTTGTAGACTCCGTCTCATGCTACTACTAGAGTAACAGCACCGCCGGAATTCAAAAGTGTCCAAACCATCAGCCAGAAAGCAGAGCTGAGAAGTCGTCTCTGGTCACTACCTGTGTGTTCCCTTTATTTTTTTTAAGCAGTGTATGTTTTTTTTATTTTTTTTATTTTTATTTTTTAAAGAAGGATACACGAGTGACAAAACGGACGACTGGAGGCTTCACTGGGTAGTCTTGACCAAACTGGCAGTATAACTCAAACACACCTTTCTCGTATGGCGTGTCTGGGGGGCCTTGCATGAGAATTCTCCAGAATGCTGAAAAGACAAGAAAACAAAAACAAACAAAAGGGACTCAAAGGGAAGAAAATATCAATAACAATACAAGGAAGTTAAAAAAGGAACAAGAGAAATCTTACAAAAGTCTGCCTCTGATGGAAATACTCTAATGAAGGGATGAGGGTCACAATGCAGGCTCCTCAGCTCCTCCAGGACGCGTTTATCCTTTTCAAAGAATCGGTCATCCTTTGACTCCTGAATCTTCTTTTTCAGGGCACTGAATTTAAAGATTGATACATTAAATGTTAGTTAAAGTTAACAAAAGTATCTGCAATAAACCTCACATTCATGAGGAAAATGTTTACTGGAATCTCTTACTGTCTCAAAAGAAATATTTACCATTTAGAAGTGTTTTAACTGACTGGATCTTTATATTCCTTCCAAGTCATTTAAAGAATTTAAATTAGTCACCATTAATGACAAGGAACTGAATGAGATTTTGTTTCTTACATTTTGTTAAAACCTCTAAACTATCATTAACATTAATGTTATCCAGCTGTTAATAGGTAAGAAAACATCCCGTCAGTCCTGCAGACATGTCAAACAGTTTACCTAACATTGAATAAAAGCCTTCATTTTGCAAAAATGATGGGTTGCACATTAGCTTTAACAATCATTTCCATCAATTCAGTATACACCTGTATCACTCACCACTCTGTCACGGTCACTTTGCTGTTTATCTGGCTTGGCAAGGATGTCTCCGGATACTCATCATATCCATGAGTAGAAAAGATGCCAGTTAATGTGCACTGTAAGACAACAAGGAGGATGTCTTAAAGATACGCAGTCATCCATCTTTAATGGACTTCAATATTGAGCACTGTAACTGACCTCAGAGATGGAAGATGGGTCAAGTTTTTCCTTTGATTTTCTCTGCGCCAAAGACAGAACTGTCTCAATCTCAAAGAGCTTCAGACCTTCTTTACTTGTTTGTGGTTTGAAACAGCAGCCCCCTTGACACAATGAAGTGGACAAATTTTAGGTAGAATTTGTCTAATATAACCACAGAAGCCACTGATGTGTACCTGACCCTATAATCAAGTCTCCTAAAGCAGCTTAGTCCTGTTAAGTCATTTCACATATTGTAGAATATTGAGAACTTTACACAGATATCCAATTATCAGTTATTTAGGTTATACCTGTTGCATTGCTGATCCCATGCAGCATGTTGTTTTCCACATTTCCAAGGAGGATTGAATCCACGACGATGTTTGACTTGAGCAGTTTGGCTGTAACGGCAACTGGTTCTATTGAGGATCTTAAGCATTATAAAAAGATCATTAGTCAACTTCTCTTTGGGTCAAACGTGAAGGTAATACAGGAGGAAGTTTACCCAGAGTCATTTCCATCAGTGAGACATATAATGCGGAGTTTACAATCAGGGAACCGTGTCTTGACCTTTTCAAGCTCACATGCTCCTCGTCGTAGTGCATCATACAGCAGAGTACATCCACTCGCCTCAATGTTACGTATGTGCACCTATAAATGAAGAACATGATTACAGTCTGTCATTTCTTTTGTTCATCTCCACTGGTCTGTCCTCAGTTTCTCTTTTCTGTCCAGAAAATTACTCATTTATATAGCTTACTCATTTATTTTTTACTATGCTACGAAACAGCAATGACCAGGCCTGGCCTGATGTTGCCTTAAGGCTCACATTAATCAAACATTACTTAGGATAGTCATACCATTCTACAGCATTCCCTTTCACTTTTCCTGTGCTCTGCACCACTATCTGTGTTAATACAATAAACTTATGGATATATTTCTGAGACAGCAGATAAAAAAACTAAAGTTGTTAGAATATGTTTGCAACACAATGTAGTTTTAAGTATACTAAAAAATGGATATAAAAAAAACTAGCCTACTGAACAGACATAACTGGAGGGTAAATTAATCAAATGTTTTCACAAGCATTGTGACTGTAGTCACAAAATGAAACCAAATAGACTGGCAGATATTTAATTCATAAACCCTCTCAATGCTCAGGCAAACCAAACAGATAAGATTGATTTAATGTTGAAGCAACCCAAGTCCTTTGCAAACTTACCTTGAACTTCTCCAGATTTTCAGTGAATGTGTGGAGGAGTTTCACCAGAGAGTCAAACTTCACAAGACCAATAACATGGTGGAAATCGTAAGCCATGCTTCTGGTGGCAAAGTTGTCAAACAGCTCTTTCACAACATTAATTTTCTTGATTTCTGCATTTCCATAGCACTCTTCTTCCATGGAGGAGCTGGTATCTATCAACACCTAATTTGAAAATTCAAAAGAGTGACGTAAAATATGTCTGCTTGGCTGTTTAAGCAGCAAAAACTTCTTTATATTATGGATGATTATAGCTCAAGTTTTACCATTATTGCCTCTTTTGGACACCTGGTTGTATGAAATGTTTCATCTTTTCTGTGGTCACCAGTTCTGCATTATGCATAACAAAAAAAAAACAACAAAAAAAAAAAAAAAACAGTCAGGAAGACACTGCAGATTTTACCAACATAAACAACAAATATACATCAGGTAGACCTTATGGGCTCTGGTCATTAGATTTGCTTATTCTCATAATGAACTAGACTTACCTGATAAACAGACCTTTGGTTTTCAGAAAAAGCCATTTTCAAAAACAATTTTTATTCCAGTATGTATATGATTTATAACAAAAAGAAAACCTCCAGAGGAAAATCATTTGAAATTATATGAAAATTTGTGTGAACATTTAGAATAATTTAAGCCAAAATTAAAATGCTGATTTTTAATCCAATTAATTTCTGACCAATAACAGCTATTTTTGGTGGAATACAAATTCTTTGGTCAATGTATAAAAAGGAGATATCCCATTTTTTCTGATAAAAATTGTTAATTTAACAAACATTCTGTATGTCATCTGCACCGTAATTTTAAATAAATGTTTTATCTAAATAGATAATCTTAAATTGATCCAACTCTTGTATTGCAGCACACCAATCACCCCCCCTCTCATTTCATGATACTCACTTGGCTGCCAGCACATTCACATCTACAGTTTTTATCTTTCCATCAAGACAATCTTGCACTTTGATCATATGCGTAGCTCCTTTGTCTTTATGCAAGTAGATACCAAGGTTGTCTGATTCAGTGGGGAGGAAAAAGAATAACTACAATGAACACTACAAAGTTATCCTGAGATAAGTAAAGCATTGTATCACAAGTGTTTAATCTCAAATACCTTCACTGAGCATAATAAGGCGACCCCCCACCTCTCCCAGGTCTTTCAGGCGCAGAGGTGGCACCACCTCAAGCTGAGTGACAGATTTGAGTCCTTCCACCATGCTTCCAAAGGTTCGCTGAATATTGATCTGAAAGCTTAAATGTCATTTGAGAGATTAGTAAAGACGTTTTGTGTGGTGTATTTCTTTGAAGTAAAACTCTTCAGGAAAATTGCATGTAGAATTTAAACACTGCATGGTAAGTAAACTTGTTTTTGTCAGCTACCAGTGTAAAGTGTTAACCACAAAATGGCACTGTGTGGCTCATCTTAGAGAAAGGTTTCAGGTTTGGTTTATCAGGGATTATGTCTAATGCTTGACAGCTGACCCCAAAAGATTATGAAATGAATGTGACGACCCCACTGCTTGACCTTTCCAGTGATGCATTTAACTGAAATTCTGAGATTACTTATAACTGAGTTTTGCTTTATTAAAAATAAGTCCCTAATCTTCACATTTCAAAAAAATGTTGTGTTCAATAAGAATTATGAGGAAATTTAGCAATCAGCAGTGTGTCAATCAGATCACCAATATGTTCAAAACAAACACTGCTGGGAGCAGTGGCGACTTTTTTTTTTTAACTGTGGTTCTGTACAGCCAATATACTGTGAAGTGAGAACCAGATTTAAATAATAGGAAAAAGTTAGCACCATATTCAGCTGGTGATCATAACTGGAAAATCATGAAAAAGTTGATCTATTCCTATAATTTCATTCAAAAAGGGAAACTTGTATAATGTAGACAGTCATTTCTCACAGTGATATACTTCAATTATTTTTTTCATTTTGATTATTACTGACAACTAAAAAGCCCAAAATCAGTATCTCAGAAATATTAGATTACTACTAAAAACTGATGCAAAAAAGGATTTCTAGAAATGATAGAAGCAAGCCATGACCAACAGTCTAGACCAGGGGTGCCCAAAGTTGTTCCTTGGGCACCACTTCCTGCTGGGTTTTTTTTTTTTTATGTATCCCTGCTCCAACACGTCTGGCTTATACTAAACTGATCCAGTAGCCTATAAGGTTCTGTATAATGACTGATTAATTTGAGTCAGATGTGTTGAAGTGGTGATACAATTGTGGCAGGATTGTGGCCCCCTGAGGACCAGAGGTGGTCCTCCCCTAGTATAGTCCTTTGGGTGGTATGGTAGAACTTTCCTCAAGAGAAAACCATGGTCCTCGAGAGACTGGAGTTGTGGTGTTTGGGAAGACTGATTTGGTCTTTATGATACAAATAACTTGCCCCCAGAAAACACTACACTACTCAAAATACTGCATGAAAAAAAACAACTCACCCTCACCATACTAGCATAACAAAGCTAATTTGCATCATAATAAAAACATCCAATAATACATTTTTGAATTTATAAAGTTGATGAAATATTGAAAAAGTAGGCCATATTGAATTTATCCATATCAGACATGATAAAGTTTAGCATTAGCTCATGTTAAAACTTCCTTGTTCAACAAATGTAGGACACTCAAAAGTATTACCATTTAGATTTTTAAAGGAGGTAATTCTAACATATGTCAAAAAAAAAAAAAAAAAAAAAAGGAACATTTAGGTATACATACTTCTGAGGAGACACTTGGCTGTTAGTAATCCAAAGTGGATATTTGCTGAAATAACGAGGCAAGCTGAGGAGGATTTTCTCAATGTCAGTGGCTCTCTGTATTGAACTTTCTCGCAAGGGCTCCTCAGAGCAGTTTGGAATTTTCTCTCCATCTAAAAAACAAAAGAATACATCACCAAGTTATACAAAGTAAAAGCGTTCTCTACAAAAAATACAATTTAGTATAGTCCCAGTAGTAAGACTAAAATCAAAATGTTTGAAATCAAAGTACAAAGGAATCTACAACTTTCAAAATCAGCACTTGAATGCAAAAACTGTAGAACAGCACAGAAAGAACAGCTTTGAAAATACAACAGCATTATGTTAGTTGTCATTGCACATCGCTGAGAGTGGAGCCAATCTATTAAACATTTAATTTCTAGATTCATATTTTTATCTTCAATGTAATTAAAAAATAAAAGTAATCTAAAAGTGAGATAAAAAAAACCCATGAAAAACTAGAATAATAGGAAAATGATGTAATGTAGCATATTAATGGTTAAGTTTCAAACACTCTCAATGTAACCTTTGATTTTCCGAAGAACATCTGCTCGTTCAAAGACCATTGGTACCCCAGGTACTCTGACTGGTTCACAGAGGTGGTCTCCATCTCCAGACACAAGAGGGATTGGAGCATAGACTTCATGCTCAGATGACTGTTTCTATCAATATGAGAAAATGACGATACACTTGTAGTTACAGTTTCAATGACTCTTGGCTTACACTAAGGTATAATGTGTCTATGCAAATTACTGGCATATGAACAGCCTTATCATGCATTCCTGTTGTCCTTGGAACTCCGAGAAATTTGTGCTGGAAATGCTGAAGAGAACCTGGAATTCCAAGCCTGGAACTCGTAAGTTTCAGAGGACCTTGAGCTTCCAGATTTAAAAACAGCTGCAACCACCACATCTTGTAGTTAATCGTTATCCTCAATAAAATTCTTAATATATTTAGTTTCCATTAAGTTTTCCAATTCCTAACCTTTAAAAAAGATCATTATGTTTTTGTATTGGCTTGTTAAAAAAAACAAAAAAACAAAAATAAATTGGTTTGATCAATCATGATTTAAATTAGCCAGTATTTGCATGGTGCACATTCTTACCATTGTTTTTTCTATTGATTTTTTCATATTATAGAGGCATCCATTTTTCTCCAACTTGGTCCAACTGCAACTACCTGGTAATTACGTCATTTCCTCTCAGCTGCTCGGAAATTCAAGACAACTGGAACACACCCCTTGTCCAAAAAAAACAAAAAGTAGATGAAACTTAAATCTATACCCCTATTTTGTGAATGAGATGTGCCCAGCAATATAATGAGTTGTCAAAAACATCCTGGTCCTCAATGAATTTTTCCCCTCGCTGGGATCCTTGGCGGGGCAAAAGCTCTCTGAAGAGCATATATAAACCCTCCACAACAGCAATCTGCAAGAGATCAATCAATACACTGATAAAGGAAAAACAAGATAATGGTGAATAAATCCAAAATATAATTTAAATGGAAAATATTTCCTAATTTAACCACTGCTATTGGTACAACAAGATGCTGGCTTTCAAGGTGCAATTCAACCAGTGAGTTGGGCATAACTTCAACTTTAGACTTTTACACTAGAAAAATCAAGTAAGTAATACAGATAACTCAAGTAATTCCAACCAGTCTTAAATACTCGTGAACCCTGAATCGTGAAGCAGTTTGTATATCCAACCCAGGTATATGAACAGTTTACCTCCTATATTCTTTAGATGTCACACTGACTGATAAGGGAATAAATTTAAAAAAAAAAAAAAAAAAAAGAAAAAAAAGCAAACAACTGAATTTAAGACACTAGCTTTCTAAATTTGTTGAAAGATTATACAATGTTGGAAGGACCACTGGACAGAGTTAACCCTTTAAGTTCCTTGTCTACCATTTGGTTGAGGTAAATTTGAAGTGACTGAATTTTATTTAACAATTGTGGAAATAAACCTACCTGAGCCATCTCTAACTTTTGATTTGGGCATGTAAAATCCAAACTGTTTATTATAACTACAGTTTCAAATTTCAACCATCTCACTGCTGTTGTTTCATTTTTATTAACTTAGTCATTTTTACATGAAACCATTTGCTAAAACATTTATTTTGTTTATTCTTGTCCAAAACAAACTGGAAAAAAAACCAAAACATTTTTCTCTGGCCTTTTTGCTAGTGTGAAAGTTAAAGGGTTAAGCGGTCAATTGGCAACCCCAATTTGCCGACTGTGCCAACAAGATAAAACCCAGGGAAAACCCCCACACAGGGGTGTGGGTCTACAGACTCCGAGCACATTTTCTATTATAAATTATTCTATGCAAGGGGTCTGGATAATTGCAGGCAACAAAAATATAGCTTATTCTGGGGATTTTGCTAAGATGTGAAAATATGTCACAGATACAACTTGTGAGCTTAAACCTTTTATAATATAGGATATTCATATTAGGATATTTATCTACTACAAATTAAACATGAGTTAGGCTTACCAAATAAAATACAATACAATCATAAATATGGCTGAAGAATAAGAAAACATCATAGGGTTTACCTTTTGATTCCTGGTCAGCATTTCATTTCTGCAGAGCAACTGATGCAAACCTTGAGTGAGTGGGTTACATCCTGTCAGCTTTCGTATGTAGCCAATCAGTTTGTTCAGGTCCAACTTTGAAAGTCCCCTCTAAAAGTAAAATAAAGATATAAGGAAAAGACGAGCCCACTTTTTTGATCAGTCACTTCTTGTCTTTTTAAATAGCTGCATTTCCCAACACCTGCAGAAAAAAAGTCTGCTTAAGTAAAGACCAAAAACATGTATGTAAGTTGCACATTTAGCTGTGAACACTTTTTTTTTCTGTTTACACAATTTGATCATTGGAGGAAAAGTGTCATTCTTCTTTTGCCTGCAGTTATTAACCACTACTGACAAGCATTCAATGAAATTTTTATTCATTTTCCCAAACTAATATTATCATAACCTCAATAAAAATTGAGTACTGTTCATTAAATGCATCCTGTTCCTAATAATTAATATTTAGTACTAGAGGAACCTGGCTGCAGAACACAGAATGGGGTGGTGTCTAATATTGGAAGGGATTGGATGTCTGATACCACCAATTATCAGACATTTCTCTCAAACAGTTTCCATTGTCTTTCCTTCCTTGTCAACGTTTGAGCAGCCTCCCTTTGTGGTAAACAGAAAGGAAATCACAAAAAAATGGACCAGAATGAGTTATGGTAATATAAATAAATGTAATGTGGACTTTTGTCTCTTAACATCAGTCTTTAAAAATTGTAAAAAAAAAAAAAAGTAAAACTCTTGTTTCTTCTGTAATGTTCGCTGCACAGAGCCTTTGCTGCCACAGGTTTCATATTATCGATGTCCGCAACAATTTTAAGTTGTACTGATGGTTTGTTTTTATTTAGCAATTTCAGCAACATAGGCTTCATATATGCATAAAATTTGTAATCCTATGGAATGGTTATGCTTTCCTGTATAAACCAAAAGTTGTCTGAAACTTATTTGTAGTGATAAATGCAGTATGCACCACATATAAAGCAATGGGAATAAGTATTTGACAACCTATTTTGTTTTTCTTTTTGACTATTGATAAAAAGAAAAAAAATAACTGTCCTCAGTTTTATTGGTGTTTATTGAAATTGTAAGACTGTTTTTTCACTTACTTAAGTTCTGCATTCATACATGTTTGTAGAGTTTATATTTAGTTTGCATTACTGATAAAACTATTAAACTGCTGACTGTGTGAATGGTCAAAAAAGATGAACTGATCAGGAAGTCAGATAATAGTTTCCACTATTTTCATATTTGTTTATAATTATTCATAGACCATTTAGTAACTGATTTTCATTACCTCCACCAACGAGGTAGCTGAGGTTATGCTTTTTTCAGTGTTTATCTGTTAGCAACATTACACAAAACCTATTTGATGATTTTGGTTTTTTTTTTTTTTATTGGAATTTTTTTAAAGAATGGATTGTGGTTTAAATTAGATTCCATTAAATTGTTGGGAGTGATAAGGATCATCATCAGGATCCAGGAATTTTTTGAAGAATTATTGATCATTGGGAGATAGGGCCATTTTAAGTATATATGCATAATACTCCAATAAATAGTCATGGCCACTGGAGGAGTTTCCAAAAGGTTTTACAACACGAGATACGTTAGATACAAACCCAAACAAAACTTTGACTACTACAATAAAAAATAAATAAATAAAAAAAAATCAGGGATGCCTAATCATTAAACAGTTGCATGTGCATCCACAAGTTTAAAGGTTACACCAAGTTTGCGTATGAAAGATATAAGGGACATTACGTTTTTTCTGAAATACAAAAATGAGCATTCCTAACCTTTAATGAGTACTGTATATAAAGTTACCACTGAATACTGTGCCACTTACTAATGCCTTCCACCCACTCCCCAATACTGTATGGATCTGGTAGCTGATTGCCAATTTAATTTTTCTCTGATGGCTAATACCCTATGTTTGACAGGCAGTTGCTAGCCATCATACTACTACTAATACTTACAATGGCATAAACTGAAGACAAGAACACACTGATGCCTTTCAAGGTTTGTGGCACTGAAGGTACAATGTCATTGATGTAGAAGGTGTTATCATATGGAGTCTCCTCAGAAAAGGACGACAGAGTGAAGAAAACTGTTGACCCTTCAGATATTCCACACATTTGCAGTGTGCCACCACCGAACTGTTCATCTCTGCAAACACAAGCAAATCAGATTTATGGATACGACAATGATTTTTGAGAGACACGAGCAAAAAAATAAACAGAAAAAAAAATATATAAATAAATCAATCACTTACTTAGGGTGGAGAACATGTCCTGGAACACCACTTTTATTTGACAGCTTGAGTTTTAGAGTGGCCATTGTGTCACTTTTTAAGTCCACAATCAGCTCATAGTCACCCTTTATAAGTAACGAAAAACATACAAAGCACCTAATTAAATACCGGTAACAAACACGTTCTACAGGGACAGAGTTACGAAACTTCTTTTTTAGACTGCATATAAAGTCATTCTAACTACATTAACTGCATGTGGAGCACCACAGTAAAGGAGTACCTTGAGCATTATGTGGCATCGGATGACATCAGTTCCAGAAATTTCACCAGACTCTTGCATTGGCATTTGAAGAGCATGCATTAGGTTTTCCTTTGGTGTAAATATGGCATAGATCATGGCACCACTGTCAATGTGCCTGTCTTTCAAAGACCCTGAGAAGAGAATTTTTTTTTTTTTTTTTTTTGGCTTATGAACGTCGTCATGACATGTACTGATACTGCATACTCTGATGATACAGGTAGTGATGAAATCCAATGAATTTGTTCTACTGGTTATTTGATGTACATATCAATAAAGTCCATTTTTTATGTAGCCTTCATATACGATTGTTACAGCCTCACAGCAGGCTTTATTTGGACATGCCATGGTCCACACAGGGTTTGGAGCCTCTGTGTCAGATGTGACACCACTAGATAAAAAGGCTGCACAATTAATCAAAGAATCACGATCTCAATTCATACTTGCATAAGATCTCATTTTCAAATTATGATGCTTTTAAAAATAAATAAATAAATAAAAAAATAAGACCACGAATGTACCGCATTTCAAACTGGGACATCACCTGCACAAAAACAAGCGCTCCCTCCTTCTCCCTCAACAAATGACAACGGCGGATCCTTATACCACGTGACACAGATGCCGGCTGGTAGGAAAAAAAAAAAAAAAAACTTGGCAACTTTCTCGCCAAATCTGGTGACTTTCCAACCCCCCATGGCGACCTTTTTTTTTTTTGTTAAAAAGCAACTAGCAACAAATCTAGTGACTTTTACTGAAGTTATTAGAGTGCTGGTGTTTTGCACTCTAATAACTGGTGTTTTGGCGACTGACTTGAAAGCACATATTGTTTAGCAGTGACTGCCGCGGGACCCCATCCCGGTCCTAAAGTACTCACAGTCCAGCTGCACCTCAGAGGAGCAGAGAGGACACCAGCACAAGTCCGCGTGCACAGTCAAAATGAATAGTGCATGTGCAAATTCACCGCTGATCCTACCCTGGCTGACAGAGTGGGATGTAAACGAACATTTAGATTGTTATTTTAAATTGGCCATATGCATGTAATGTAGTGGACGTTGTAGGAGAGAGGAATAACGTGGGATAAACAAAAGATGAGTCAAAACCACCCTAAATATGTCTAGTACTATGAATAAACTCTTTTCTGTTAGGTTTTTTTAAAAAAAAAATTTATTCTGCTTTTTTGCATTGAAATACGCCATCATTCAAAAAAAAAAAAAAAATTGGTTTTGAATACCTTTAGACCCACATTGCATTACTTTTGTCCTCCATTGTTAAATGTCAGAATATCAAATTCTGACACACACTGCTGTGTGAAATTTCTAGCTTCATGTCCAACACTCCTGTTTATATTTTAAGGAACATACCTGCCTCTCATCACCTCATGCACAGAAAAAATATTGTTAAAAAATGTTATTAACATTACTCAAAGGTTGTGTGTGTAAAAATAAAAGACATTTATTGTTTTTATGCTCAGTGTCAGCTGTTGCAAAGTTGATGTGCCGGTAATACATGCAATAAATATTTATATTGGGGAAAAAAAAAATAAATAAAAAAATTAAAAAAAAATCACTAGAATCGTGATCTCAATTCTAAGCAAAATAAAAAAATCGTGATTCTCATTTTATCCAGAATCGTGCAGCCCTACTAGATAACCTACTAGATAAGGGTATTATGTACTCGCATTGCCTTTTGAATAAGAAAAAAAACAGATCATCTATTTATCATGTATAAGAGGAAGTAATATTAAGTCTGCACTCTTTTTGTCCAGGTATCTTTCTGATAAAAAAAAAATCCAACACTGGATTTCTGATGGAGTTGGAGAGCACATCTCTACACAGCTTTATAAAGTACAATCTTAACCAGTTCGGATGTTTTTCATCTTAGTTTAATAGTTACAATGCTGCTGCAATTAGCCATCACCCATCCAAAAGGTGTTCATGTCTGCTCACATGTGTTGAAGAAGGGATCATCTGTCAGAGGCATCCCATCAGCTGTGTAGAGACAGACTCCTTTGGTGCTGCCAATATTTTCAAGGTAACAGATCCTTAACATCATATCTTCAACTGTGTTTTGTGTTGGGTCAACATCTGAAAGAATAACATTTCAAACATTAATTTCAGCATTACAGCATTTTCTTGTAATAATCACCATCGCAACTCTTTGGCATTGCTTTAAAAAAAAAACAAAAACCCAAGTTAAACATTTTCCTCTCACCTTTAATAGTCTTTGGTTTGGGACATTTAGGATATGTGTACTGCAAACAGAAGGTATCCATGGATTTTTGCACAGGTGTCACTGTTTGAACCTGCTGATGTGGAGTCCTGAGTCTTTGTATGAAGTTTCTCATGGCGGAAAAACAATTCCTTTCTACATGACTCAAACCTGTTAAAAACCAAAAAAAGACAAACTTTTTGTTTTCACATTTGGAAAAAGCCTTCACAGCTACCTCAATTTACTTGAAGTCCAAAAAAGATAGATATGCAAGTAAAAAAAACAAAACAAAAAACAACTTATTTTGAAAATGTGTATGAACTCAACCACTTAGCACATACCCATGTTGTTTAAATCTTCATGGGTCACCCCATCCAGGAAGTCTCTTTCATCTTTCAAACCCAGCTGCAGAAACCGGTTATAGTAGGACTCCAGTCTATACTGCTTGAGCAGGTTAAATATCCCATCCATCTACATAAAGTAGAGCAACACTTCATTTTCACTATCCTGTCTCTAAAGTCCCACATGATAAACACATGTTCACAGCAAAGAAATCATGACATCCTCACAAAACAATTATTTGTCCTCTTCTTATAAGCCAATTTGGACATCTATTTGCATTTTGTTAGTTTGTTTTTAAGATCATGGCCACTTAAGTGAAATGCACTTTTATTATTGTGCTTTATTCAAAAAAGTGCAAGGCAAGAAGTGGGGTACGTCCTGGACACGTTTGACACTCAAAACACGTTTGGTCTGAACACACCGTTAGCGTTATATCGGTAAAACACATTTGATTCAAATGCAAAAGGTTTTCCAAAAAAAAAAAAAAAAAAAAAAGGTCATCTTCTGCACTTGCCTGCTAATCAGCTTTTGATTTGGGTCAGGTGTTTGCAGTGGGGAAACACTAAAACCTGCATGATAGTAGCTCTCATACACACATATGTATACATACACATGCATACACACACACACACACACACACGTACAAACATATACACACTTGCCAGTATTAACACATATACATACAAGCCAACTTTAGATTATAGTAACTAAACTATGAATCTAAAAAGTTAAATATAAATGAGAAACAAACAGAAATGGTCGGGCTAAAGCTAAGTCATACTGTTAGCTGGCTATAAACTGCAGTTGTGCTACATTATGTCTTCTTCCAGCAGGATATTGGGTATTTATCAAACAAAAACGACATGCACCATATTGTCCTGAATTTTGAGATTAAATTACTTCTAAACAGAGGAGCTAAGAAAAAATTCCATTCCCTCGCACAGTTGTCATGAACCTGATCTATTAAACCTGAAATGTTTTTTTTGTACCAGGTTGTAATCATGATCATTTCTGCCGTGACGTGGGCCTTTGGGGACTCTGTGGGGATTTGCTCTGTTTTGCAATCCCTATTGGTTGAAGGGTGAACTGCAATTTCTGACACTTCCGCATAGGCTTCACTTTGACTGCCGAAAGTTGCCGCTTGGTTTTGATATCATGTTGTATTCTTCCATAACCTGAATGTTTTGAGTGCCTCACTTTGGAATGCAATACCACTTTATCTAGTCAACAAAGTCGATGGTTTGGATGGTGGTGTGGACGTCGGGCCCTCATACCACCCTCATGGAGTCTGTTTCTGACTGTTTGAGCAGACACATGCACATTTGTGGCCTGCTGGAGCTAATTTTGTAGTGTTCTGGCAGTGCTCCTCCTGTTACTCCTTGCACAAAGAAGGAGCTAAGGAGCTAGGGGTCCTGCTGCTGGGTTGTTGCCCTCCCACGGCCTCCTCCACGTCTCCTGATGTACTGGCCTGTCTCCTGGTAGCGCCTCTATGCTCTAGACCAGGGGTGTCAAACTCCAGTCCTCGAGGGCCAGTATCTGGCAGGTTTTTGTTGTTTTCCTCTACCAACACGGCTGATTTTTTTTTTTTTTTCTCTCTCAACACAGCTGATTCTAATCTAATGGATTCAGAAGCTTCTTGTCAGCAATTTATCAATTTCGATCAGGTGTGTTGGGGCATGGTGACAAAAACCTGCAGGATACCGGCCCTCGAGGACTGGAGTTTGACACCTGTGCTCTAGACACTACGCTGACAGACACAGCAAACCTTGCCACAGCTCGCATTGATGTACCATCCTGGATGAGCTGCACTAAATGAGTCACTTGTGTGGGTTATAGACTCCGTCTCATGCTACCACTAGAGTAAAAGCACAGTTGCCATCAAAAGTGACCAAAACATCAACTAAAAAAGCCTCAGAACTGAGAAGTAGTCTCTGCTTACCACCTGCAGAACCACTCCTTTATTGGGTGTGTCTTGCCAATTGCCTAGAATTTCCACCTGTTGTCTATTCCATTTGCACAACAGCATGTGAAACTGGTTGTCAATCAGTGTTGCTTCCTTAGTGGACAGTTTGATTTCACGTGTGGTTGACTTGGAGTTACATAGTGTTGTTTACATGTTCCCTTTATTTTGTGTGCAGTGTATTTCCATTGAAAGCCTTAAAATTTAGCTCAAATTGCAAAGCAAGAAAAACTGTCTGCCTTTGAAAATATCTTACAACCCTTGAGCATCTCAAATGTCTATTTTATTATTATGTTATGTCCTATTTTGTTTGTAGAATTTCTGCAATGTTACATATTTCAATAAAGTTGCCTTTAAAACTAGAAAAGCACTCAGAGCGCAAACCTCCACCAAGGCCTCTAAAAAGTTTCAGGATCCAAATGGTGATCCAGATCACCACCTAAATTAAATCAGTACTTCATTTTTAGATTTCAAACAAGTCATAAAAATTTCATGAAAATCTGTCTTTAAATTTTTTAGTTATGTTGCATACAGACAGACGAACAGATAAACACCAGCAAAAACATAACCTCCTTGGCGAAGGCAATAAAAGTGGCCACACAGATCCTTTCTTCAGATTAGTGATTTAATTTCAGACTATATTAGGCAAATAGACCTAAATCTGACAAGGCAATGATGACTTCAGTGGTTATGAGAGAATATTTCTAACAGAAAAACAATTTAGTTCTAACATAAAATGTATTTAATTTATTCAATAATATTCACCCAATAAAATAAATTTAGCTTTGAATTTGGCTAAATAAATGTTTTTATTTTTTACTAAAAATATTTTTTAAAAAAAAATTAAAAAAAAAAATCAAATAATAAATATATCATAAATAGTAAAGCTAAATATTTTTATTTGCCATGAAACCTATTTTTAAATGGTGAAAGGAATGCAATTGTTAGCTTTGGGGAGAGAAAAATAAATAAAAGAAGCAATGTTTAAGACTTGAGCTAACCAAAAATGGCAGATGCACGTGCTTCCTAATTAACCACCTGTGTATGACACGACAACACCCTGTTTTTCAGTCTTTTCAATCATGGTCTTTTGTCAAAAGGATGTTACAATTATTTGACTCAAAATTTTCTTACCTTCACTAAATAATGCCAGGGTCCTGACTATCTCGGAAGCATCAGTCGAAGGAAATTCCACCTACTGAGCTGTAGTCAAACTAACCGTTCTCTGTCCTCAAGTAGAACGTCCGTACGTTTCCCAGTGCTCCAATCAGAGTGTCTGGCTCCAAAGAGATGTCCGGCACGCGCAAGTCACGTGACTTCTGAAACGCCGACAGTTGCAATTATCAATAGCTTCACCGTTGGCTCGAAAAGATTTTCTCTGATAAATGACGGAAATAACATTTGTTGCCCGTGTGAGTCATTAGCTACATATATTCTGCAACAAATGAAAACAACTGTGATATTTAATTTGGCCAATTTTAGTAAATTATTTGTGTAATTAGCAAGCAAGTGGTAGTTAAAACTGTTTTTAGCTAATTGGAGCTTGACTCCAGCCACTCTAACGCCAATAGCCTTGTATTTATCACTAATTTGTTAGTAATTAGCAGTTGCTTGTTCGCATGTAAAAATTGACATTGAATTTTAAATTGTACCCTTGGTGACAGCTGTAGTAGAATGCCTGATTTTGATTCCTGGTCGTAAATGATACATTATAATAAATACATATTTAACTTTTCTTCTGTGAGACTAATAAAGTTAATTTAGTTCGAGTTATACAACCTTGAAGAGACAATGTCTCAGTAGAAGCAGCATTGATAAAAAAGACATTTTGGTCCTGCTGAATAAATGTTCTTATGTTAAAAAAAAAAAAAAAGATTTTATTATAAATGTATGTATTTAATGTTTTTTAGCTGGTGTCAGTGCCTGGTGAAACTCCTCCAATGCTGGAACAGGATTTCTCTGCCTGTTGCAGTTTAAAAAAGGCTTTCTATCAATCTTGTTTCCTGTTAACACGTGTTGCTTTGCTCCAGGATGTCCAGTCAAGTCCTCAGAAAGCTTCCCCTTTTCTCGCTGCAGCTCCATGCTTGCTGTGATTTTACAACACAGAAGATTTGAAAGAACATCTTCTTCAACAACTTGTCATTTTCTGCACCTGCTTTTTAATGAGTTATTGTTTGGGTCAGATGTGTAGTACCAGGGAAACACGAAAACCTGTACGATTGTAGCACCCAAGGAGCGGAGTTGGTGACCCTTCGTGAATTGATTTTTTTACATACCCAAAATTTGTTTTTGTTATATGAAGCACCTTGGGATGTTTTTCTTCTTATGAAATGTGTTTTATAAATAAAGCTTTATTTTATTTGATTTTCAAAATAAAAGATCACTTATTATGATCCAAGAGCTTTGGTTTTTCTCAAGATAACTGATTATTCAAATAAAGGGCCGCAGTGGAGGTCTAGCTGTTTTTATGCCATCACAGAACCAACATAAGAAATCCAACCGCCACTAAGACTCGAACTTACTCTCAGCAGAATTTGGAGACTCAAATCAGCCTCAGATGCATCTTTATGGACTGTGGAAGAACACAAAGAAACCACACAGGGAACATGCATAGTCTACACAGGTTTTTTCTTTTTTAATTATTATTACAACTAAAATGATCAACAATAAG
>NC_136625.1:18346785-18374285 GCF_933228915.1 Telmatherina bonti
ACATGAAGCTAACACAGCAGCTCCTGCGACAACCATTCACTGTCTGAAAGCACCTCTGGTTGTCTCAGTCATCACTTGCACCACAAACAATATATCTATCTCTGTGTGCTCTGTTTAGATCAGTAGAAATACATCAAACTCAGAGCCTTCCTTTCAACCAATAAGACAAACTCTAATCCTACTACAGTACTGTTTTGGAGGTAATTGTGCTGTTTGAGCCAAGTGCAAAATGGAGAGACATTTTGTATGGAAAAAGTGGCACACGTTGCTTTAATTGTCTAAAAGAATGTAGAAAAGCACGAGAGATAAATAGAGTCCTTGTCACTGGATAATGTGCCTAGCCAGTTTACAAATGTATTCTCCTATTAAGATATAAATTATATTAATATGCAAAGCTGCAGCCCAGTATGATGTTTATACTTTCCACAGTATCATGAAGCTGAAATATGGCAAATTTCTTGATACTTCTTGCTATTTCTTGACTTCATGCTCAAGACAAACAGTTTGTGGAAGTTTGTATGTGTGAATTATTTCTAAGTACTGAGGTTTAAGAATTGTTTATCGGATCTGATCCAATCTGCTTTATGAACCATCCTCCTAAAAGAAAAACGGTTGTCATAATTGGACCTGGAACTACTTTAACATTGGCTCCTACATGTGGCACTAAAAACACAACCATAACAAGTAATATTAAGCATTGAGTGTCCAATTTAGTTGTATTCACTAGCTGTTAAAAAAAATAAATAAAAAATAATAATAATCTAAGAGTTTGGTAAATATATTAAAAATTCAATGCCAAGATGCTCTGTAATATGTAACATGTTTTTGTTTTAACATCTGAGATGTAATTTCTGCCTCAACTACAAAGTGACAAATTCAAACAAGTATTGTCACTTTTGACATAAAGAAAATTTCCTTATTTATCTTCAAATGTGAAGATAAATAATATTTTGTTTATCAATGTTCAATCATCATCTAAAATTGATTTAGAAATGTAAATGTTTTCCTGCCTTATCATTTGTTTCCTCTTTTAGATCAGAATCCAAACTTTTTTTTGTCTCATGAACACATTAATGAACTGGAGAACTGACGTAGTGGGATAATGATGGAAAATATGCTGTAATGTAACCAGTTGTTTGTAGGCACCATAACTTTGAAGCTTGTTAGCTCATTTATAAAACCTTGCTGTGGGAATATTTCTTTATGACGGTCTCAGCAGGTGTATCTTGGGAATACAAACTGAATATTTGATGTAAGCAACAAATTTCAAAGGTAAGACATGTTGGATTCATGTCAGAGAAAAATACAAAAATTCCACAAAATGTTATGTGGGTTAAGATTCTTTATATTGCAGTTAAAGAGGCAGTAATACTTTTTTCACCACTAGAGGTGCACAAGTCAATCTTTCAGAAGTAAATGCCTCTTAAAGATAACTACACTTACGCCCTCTCCCACGGGCTTAGGTTACTTAAACGATATCTAATGTTTGCCTTTCTTCACCCAGTTTTATACTGTTGACTGTAAACTGTTGACTGCTGATGAAATGTGTCCTAGTTTTTTGGTTTTTTTTTTCCAAGAAACATTGTTCCGTCACTGTTATGTCTTCTCTCAGGCACACTGACATTCTCCGGATACAAACACTTTAGTAACATGTAGACCTGACGAGGTTGCATTTCCTATTTTCTTTTAGATTATATTTTTTAAAAAAAAGATTATCAAAAAAACATAACCCTTCCAGAAAGCCATGCACCAAGACAAGGCACACCGATAATTTTCCCATCTGGTCTGCAGAAGAGTCCTACATCTGGCTAAACCTGCAATGTTCTCTCATTGAAGACTGTAGCCAGATTGCAGCTATGAAAGCATATGTGTTTCACTTTGCGTGTGTGAGTGTGTGTGTGTGTGTGTGTGTGTGTGTGTGTGTGTGTGTGTGTGTGTGTGTAAAAAGATGTCTGTGCATCAGCTGAATGATTGCAAGGAAATTAACATTTCCCAGCACTGCAACACCTCATGCTCAGATAGATTTAAAAAGAAAAAGAAAAAGTTGTGTCTGATAGGGAGAATGAAAACCTTGGGGAGGTTTTAGTGCCATGAGAGTCAGCATGACATGAAAGATTATAAACTAAAAGCATAAAAGAAAGAAGTATGCTTTCTTTCCTGTAAAAATTGTGTTCTTCTTTGTGGAAGTAAGTTTACTTTTAATAGAGATGATTAGCATTGTGAATAATCTGATTAATTAACCCAAATGACTTTTTCTGCTACATTATACAAAGACACAAAGCATACCTGCACTAAATACTACATATAACTAAAACTCAGATAGTATTACTGCAATTACATATCAATCTTAAATAAAGTATATACAAACTATCCAAGCATTGATCCAAAATGGTTACTGTATACCAATGGCTAAAATTAGTTTATAGCTGCAGTTATAAACTAATAGATTTCCCTAATAAAACTAATTGTAGGATTATTACTATAGTGCACAACATGCAGTTGTTTGTTTTCAGTTCTTACCTTTAAATACTTTATCATTTCTGTCAAAGCTTTACATTCCTCCAAGAGGACAGATCTAGAATGACAGACAGATAGATAGATTGAAGGATGAATTATACAACCAAGAGCAGATGAGCTGTTCAGAAATTATCTTTAGTAGTTTTTTTTTAATGTACTGACTGAACAGTATCTTTTCTTTTCCCTTCCTCACTCCCCTCACACTTTCTCCTTCTCCACTTACATAACCATACCAGACTTTATTCACCTCTTTCAAATGAAAAAGGAATCCTCTGCCGGCCCGGTCCGGTCTGGGATCCATTTTCTGACAATGGAGGCTTTTGTTCTGGTCTAGTCAGGAAATGGGAAAGGGAAGAGACACAGGGAGAGGGAGAGAGGAGGTGCTTTTCCAAGGTTGCTCAAGTGGCTGCATTGCCCTGTGGGCCTCAAATCAAGGGATAGACTGAGGAAAGAAGGGATGGACTGTGAGGGAGGAGGTGCTGTGCCACAAATGAAGGTTGAGGGCAAATGAAAGTGGAAATTTGAGGATAAGGAGTGCACTAGTAGGAATTTATACTCAGGTTTACAAAGGACATATAATTAGGCCGTTTTCAATTATATAATTTATGTAAATCGTAACAGCATGATGAGATGTTTACAGCATCCTGTTGTTATGCGCTTTTAACTTCTATTTCAGCTGCTACCAAACTGATGTGTGGGACAAGCAATTAGAAAAGACTTGTTTGTAAACATATAAGAAGAACGACAAGTGGAACAACAAGTTTGTTATATAAAAGAAATAGATAGGTTATTAAAAGGAGGAGAAAAAAACCTCTACTGTTGGCGGATATCATTCCAGTGGAACAATATAGAAAATGCTTTTAAAATCTGCAGAACAAAAATGGCACCATATGTCTGTGTGATTTACCTAAGACGACTGACAACTTTGTGTATCTCAGTGCCATTCAGCTTGTCTCTAATCTCTTCTAATTCGTCTTCAACACTGGACTGGACTGAGCAGTGACTGCTTGGCCTGCGTGAGAAGAAAAGAAAAGGAAACTGTCTCCATTCTGAGAGTGCTGTATTCTTTTCTCTTTACTGGTGTTACAAACCTGTTGTGAGTTTCCATATTTTCAGTTTGGGTGCAGTTGCTGTTGCAAGTATCCTGATGACCAAGGGCATACTTTACAGTCTCAGGTTTGTACCGAAACAGGAGCTCCTCCAGGTCTCTGATAAGACAAAAATAGGGATGAAAGCTATAACTCTATAAAAGTCATTTATTTGTTAAGGTCTAAAGTTTTCTTATGTGTTTAAACAGCATGTAAGATCTGATATAAAATGAACATTTTAATAAATTTAATGCAAATTCAAAAAACATTCTTAGATGGTCTTTGATGCATTTTTGTTGGACGGTAAATACTTCAATCATCATCTGTTGTTTCACCAATTTTTAGTTATATTATTTTGATTATTTGGTTACATCCAGCACTCTCTTCTTCACAAGTTCTTATCCAAGCAATGTTATTTCCATATGTTTGCGAGAAGTGTATCTCAACCTATGTTTGAACAAAGGTTTACCAGACATCTGAGTCCTATGTCCTAAATGGACATTTTAAAATGAAAAAATGATAACCGTCCACTAAAAATAATCTGGAGAAAAATAAAAAGAGTCAGATTAGCCAGTATATCTTTTGAATTTTTTACTGGAGTAAGACAAACTATCTTCTAGTGTATGCAGGTAGATCAGCATCCAGCTTGCTTCTTTTTACAGTCTTTGGACTTGGGAAAATGTGTCTTTTCATGCTTGTCAGATAATTACATGGAACTTTGAGTGTGTGTGTGTGTGTGTGTGAGTGTGTGTGTGTGTGTGTGTGTGTGTGTGTGTGTGTGTATGTAAGAGAGTGAGTAATGTGATGGGGAGCTGTGAATGGTTGGAGCATCAGGACCACACAAGAGGAGGCCAATAAGATAAATCAGTTGACATTTACAAGGTGCACACCCGAAGATATACCCTCATATAGATGGTTCAAATCCAATGCAGTATGTGGCACCAGTTATGTCAGCATCTCCGACTGACACCAGTGTGTCATGCCTTTGCTAAGTGTTCTTGGCTAACATGTTTGAGAAATCAAATTAGAAAAACAGCAAGCATGCCAAAACAATAAACTCAGGTGGAGAGCATGAGAGCAATATTTTCTCAAATCCCATGCCAACAAAACATATTAAATGGAGGAAATTGACAAACAGAGGGCTGCAAAGAAGCATTGTTAAGTGGACGCGTTATTAGTTAGAAGTGTGTTGGTTTTATTCCTAAAAGCTATTCAGCTGATGTGCACTTGGGACTTAGTTTAATTGGACGATCAAAGGCCTGAAACGCTCACATACACTCAGTACCTTGCATCAAGGTCAACAACTACACTGAAGCCAACTTCAAAGAGGAAATGCGATTTTCACCAGCACCATCTGTGTGGCACCAATACTTGTTTTGGCACTATTCCCACACAGCTACTAACAATGGGGTACATTTCTCAGACTAAAAGGGACTTATAATCCATTTACATCCAAGCCAAAGTATTTTGTCAGAGTGACTTGTGATATGTGGACAAGAAAGGCCTCAGTTTTGTTTTGCTTCATTTCAGTAAGACAGTGTTGTTGTGAGCTTCAGTACTGGAGTCTCTTGAGTTCTAGGTTGTCAACTTTAATATCAGGCCTGGCCGCTATCTGGAAAAAAAAACTCTTTGATATTAGTTACAAATAAATCCATCAACCCAGCAGTCACAGGAAGGACACGTGTTACACAACTTATCTTTTTTGTGAAGCATGACCTAACTTGTGCAGGGGGCTGTGCTGTGGAGAGTTTCAAATGAAGGCATACGCCACTGATAGTGCCAATGGTGATTAAATTTTTTTCATTGGAAGCAAAGTGGCAATAGGGTTTCCAAAAAAGCCAGCGTTGTTTTTGAGCATCAAATGACCAAATAAGTTCTGGCACATTAGTCAAATTGCAGGAGATACAATGTCTGTTAAGGCAAAAAAAAAAAAAAAAAATCAAAAATCTTTTACTTAAACATTTTTGATTGATCGGATGAAAAGCTCATAGACTGCTTATTTTCATCACTAATAGAATTCTATAATGACTTTGTTCTTTCCAGACTTATTTTAGACATTCTTTTATTGCATGGCAATGTGTTTTCCTGAAACACTATGAACGAGAAAAAAAAATTAAATATGGCAGTGTCAGCTTTTGCCAACATTGTGAAATCCAAACTTTGATCTGGAGAGAGACATCTATTCAGCAAAAAGTTTATAATTATCACAAGATCCTTTGATATGCATGTTTATAATTTACAAATGTGTCTTCAGTTGTAATGTGGAAGTACTAGAATGACAGCTTTCACACATGTATTTTCCATCAGTGCTTCATCCTAGTCAGTAAGCAGTAAGGATGCTGGAGCCTATCAGCTGCTATCAGGTAAGAGGTGAGATCCTTAGCCCATCGCAAGGTCAAAAAGGCAACATTAGAAATTCAAATCATAAATTTGTAAATATGCTGAACATCTGCATGCCATGGAATAAATAAATAACTAATTTTTGAAAAATATGGTATCATGGAAGAATGCTAATGTTACAATAAAACCCAATGTCTCTTAAAATCTAAGTCCAGCCTGATACAACTGTTCTCACACCTGTAGACCTAAATGTGAGATCAAGCCAGACTGCAGAAAAGAATGATGATGCCACCATAACATCACCGTAATGCCAAATGGCAAACTCATGAAGCCTTGATCTAGGCATTTATTTGTCACCATTCTTGGTCTTTCTCATTCATTCACCCACTTTCCTCACCGCTTAATCCGATTAAGGGTCGCGGGGAAGCTGGAGCTGATCCCAGCACTATGGGCAAAAGGCAGGGTACACCCCGGACAGCTCGCCAGTCCATCGCAGGGGTTCTTGGTCTTTTAAAAAATAGAAATGTCTATATCTGGACAAGGAAGTGCAGCTGCAGTGTGATTTGGAACCTGACTGGACAAACATTTCTCTGTTGGCTTTGACATCTATTTTGACATCAGGGAATTCATTTAATTGATGAAATCATGATAGCATGTAGGAAAAATGAATTGATTTAGTTCTTTATGAGAGAAGATGACACATTTTGAATTAGACTCCATTGGAACTTGATTTCTGAGGCAGCTCTGGGTATGTGAAGACATTTTTACACTGCCTTTGAGTTTAATTTTTTTATAAATCCAACCATATTTTATATACAGCCTTTGGTACCATCAAATAATAATAGATATAGATTGTAAAAAGTGGGTCAAGCTAGTGGGTCAAGTTAGAACAGTGGCTGAGCAGGGGGATGAATATAATGGTATATAAAAAAGAAATTAACCAACATACACTTCTGAGGCAGTGGAGGCAGCTAAGTGGAAGGAGAAAAAACACAATAAAAAAGCAGATGACAAACTGAGAGACAATAAATGGTCAGCCACAAAACACAGAACAATCCATCTTATGTTGTGCTTTTCTTAAAAGGACACAGCAAAAGCTGAGGGAGGTGTCACAGGGCTACATTCCTGGCAACAGAGAGCTGGTTGCTGGGACAGACACAAACACACTCTCACACTCTCTTGTGCATCCTGCCATTACATTGGGGGCAGTGTTGCAGAGCGATATTATTCCTTTTGTTTTTATGTCATGTAATATATTATCTGCACTATTTTAACACGTCTCATTAAACTAAATCTCCAAGCTCATCTTTAACCTGGTTTGTGCTAAGAGTAAAATATATGCAGGAATTATGACATTTTATTACCACTTCTGGAACAGCTTATAAATGACATATAAAGGAGATATAGAGTATCGAGCCTTGTTGTTGTGTCCTTGAGAGCTTTTTTTTTTTTACTAGGGAACTACTTTAAATAAAATCAGCTACATTGTAATATTTCACTTACGTCTACACAAATTTTTGTTGCCAGTGACATCGGATTGTGTGTCCTCTTTCTACAATTTGTTCCATCGTTGCACAATTTCTAAACCAGACCACAAAAGCCCCGCAGAGAGCCAAACATCTCTGAAAAGCTTTGTTCAACAGCTTTCCCAAACCACTTATGACTGTCTGAGGAACTCAATATTGTAATTTATGGTGCTCTTTGTTTGGGGTGAAATGACGTAGATAGTATGAGACCAAACACTAAACTGATTATCACTTCTATTGTCTGGTGAAAAAGTTATAGGTTGATCTTAAATTAGGAAAAGTAAATCTGAAAGAAAGGTGGGAGAGTGTGTGTGTGTTAAAGTGTGTTGTGTTAAAGAGAAGCTAATAAACAACCATTTATATGCAGTGAATGGCTTCAAAAGAGATGAATGTGTCACACACGTTGTGTCTATTGTCTTTTTATTGACTTATGTCCGTAAAAACATGAATACTATCTCATACATACATTAAATTACCTTTTAGTACATTTCTTGTACTCATTTGTAACCAACATTAATGCTTCATTATGTTTTTCTTCAAAAATGATGTATTGAACAGTGTATATGTGTAGGTTATATTTACCTTCCTTCCCTGCAGGCTGTCTCTCTGAGAGTCTGAAGTAACATCTTCACCTCAGCTTTCACCAGCTCCTTCACGACAGGAGGGTCGGCTAGTGGAAAGCCCTGTAGACATGTGGAAGGAGTCTCTGGTCTGCTGCTATGGTTTCCATCTTGTCTGCTCCACTGCCACATCTTGTGCCACATACCAGCCTGAAAAAGTCACCAGAAATTACACTTAATATTTTTAATGGTTTTTACATATTTACTCCTCTAAAATAGATTGGGACCTACTTTCAATATGTGAGCATAAGTGATTTTCACACCAAGTGAATTTGCTGAAAAGCTTCTTTTATGGCAATATATGTACCAAAAAAAAAAAAAGCATTGAAAAAAAATGACAAGAATGCAAATGTAAATGCAAAGCTAATGATACTGTACGAGTACAAGCTTAAACTGTTTTTTTTTTTTATTACAGTGAAAAGGGAGTGTTTGCCTTCCACTGTTGTTTGTCCTGTGCAAGCTCAGGATAGGGGATTGAATCAGAGAACATTCTGTGCAATCTATTGGCTTCCTTTTTTATTTTGTATGAATATTGTGGTTGTAAAACTGGAGTGATGTAAATCTGTTTTCACTTGATCGCAATGAAATGACTTGAATTGAGGTATTTACAAAGTGCCTTGAGATTACTTTGTTGTAAATTTGCACTATGCTACATAGCGCAAATTTAGAATCATTATTCAAATTGGCAGCTGTCATTACTTATTTGGAAAAAAAAGGCTTTCATCAAAACAATTTTAATATCCTCTGCCACATTTTAACAATCCATTTATCTCCAAAATTCTTGAATAAATAATTGCCACTCATCTGTCTCAAAATTAGTTCGAAGAGCCCCCGTCATATTGTCATCTCGATCTGATGGTGGCCTTTGATACAATTGCTCAACCCATTCTCCTCAGTAGACTCTCTTTTATTGATATCACTCACACTCCTCCAGACTGGTTCCACTCTTGTTTCTCAGGTCGTGTTCAGTTCATATATTTAAACTAATTCAGATCTGATCGGTCCCCCATTACATGTCTGCCCCAGGGCTTTGTCTAGGGGCCCCTTCTGTTCATGTACTTCCCTCCCCTTGGCCATATAATCTGCAACTTTCACTGCTTTGTGGATGGCACCCAGCTATACCTCTTCTGCAAACCCACTCCCACCCTCCTCTGTCACCTCCTATTATCTGAAAGCATTCCACTGACTCAGTTCAAACTCTTACTCTATACATCAAGGTCATCCATAACTTCACCCCTTTATATCTTTCCAACATCCTCAACATTGCCACCCTATCTATCTCCCTTAGATTTTCCTCAGCACCAATAGGAACAGAGCCTTAAGTCGCTCTGCTCTCCAGCTCTGGAGCTCTCTGCCACCAGATAATCACAACTTTGTCACTATTGCCATCTTAAAATCCAGAGTCAAAACTTACCTCTTCAAAGCTGCCTACTCATTGCAAGCCCTGTACTGCACATTTACCCCAGCATTCATCCATTCTTGTGTAGTTTTCCTTTTGTTCCTTTGTAATGGGATGGCTACCTGTGCAGAGTGTACCCTGCCTCTTGTCCAATGATTGCTGGAATAAGCTCCAGCTTCCCAGCGACCCTTCATTTGACCATGCGGTTAAAAAAATGAATTAATACTGTTATTTATTTGTTGCACAACACAACTAGAAAAACATTAAGAATCTGGACAGCTATGCAAATGAATTGACATATATTTGTAATGTATTAACAAAAAGTAGCAAATGCCTTTGTAATTCAGTATGTGACATGACATATTTATTGTTTTGTTCCTTGTATGACATTAAAAACAAAAATGTCCTCTACTAACAAATCCAATATTGAGAATATAGATTCAGATTCTTTTTTACTTTTTCTTTTCACATAATTACAAATATGTGATTATTCAAATCAGTCAACCTTTAAATGACAATTTAATACTGATCTGAGACTGATTGAACAGCAACAACAACAAAAATCCATCAGCTTCCAAGCATTCAGACTGAGATTCAGATCCATGTATTGTCATTTTACACAACTGAATGAAAGGCAAAAGGGGCCTTGAAATACTAAAATAACCATAAACATAAAAAAGTTTAAATATGCATACAGATACATGAAAACTACCAATTTTATGGAAAATAACTCATTTTAAATGTGTGTTTCTTAAAATGGTGATATAATATAATTAAATTGCCATTCAAAGTCAAGTTTTAATTAGTAAATAAATATGTAATGTTTTAATAGTGGTTTTTGGGATGGGACTTTTTCGTCCTTCAATTACTCTAAAGGGTATTTAAAGAAAAGGTAAAAGGGCAAAAAAAAAGAAAAAAGGAGAAGATAAATCAACTTTAAAGTTTAAGCTACAGTATATTTGACATGTATGGCTAAAAACTTTCCCACTGCTAGTACTGGATTTTTATTGTAGTATTGTTACATCTTTTCTAGTTGCTGACAAAACTCTCCTGGAACATCTCCATTTTCTTGTCATTTAATATAAAAAAACAAACATATTTTTACAAGAGGTTCTTGTTGTGTTAGGGTCTTTGCAACACCTTATAATGTAAAGTGCCTTAAAATAATTTAAATTATGACTTGGTGCTGAAAATCTGCTATTGAACAAATGGCCTTGTGAGCTGTGAATCCAGCCAGTTTCCTTGTCTCTGTAATGTGTATGAGTGCTTCTGTCTCAGAGGAGTCTGGACACCATTAGCACCTCCACACCTGTTCTCTGCCAATCATTTCTACCATGTTGCAGTCAAAAGAATTCACTTCAAAGGAATACATTAGAGGATACTAAACATGCCACTTCTGGACTTTACATAAGTGTGTGTGACCTCACACACCAGCTGCTATAATGCCTCTTGCTGGTACACACAATTTATATAAATATGTATATATATATATATATATATATATATATATATATATATATATATATATATATATATATATATATATATATATATATATATAAAACTGGAAGTGTTTATTTTAAAAAAGGTTATAGAGGAAGAGCAGGAATCTAGAGTTATGCTTTAAGAGATTAGCTCTGAAGAAAGAAATGAAGAGAGTCTAATATTTCTTCAGATCTATCCGCCTTAAACAATGGGGACCTTGATAGAGGGAGGAATGGCTACATTGTGGAATAGAGGAGCTGCACTGCCGATCTCCAATCACTTTTCTTTCACTGAGGGATGGAATTCATTACATGGCTGTAAGGAAACAAAAAAGACAGAGACTGGTAAAAGAGAGATGTGGGGTAAGGGTGAAAAAAAGAGGTTTTGTCCAAGAGAAAGAGCAATAACTGAAGGAAACCTCCATGAACTTTTGAAAGTTGAATAAGGTGCTCTGTGCTTTGTTATTCTTTTAACTCTGGAAATTTCTCAAGGCTCTCAGCCTAAGTCTTTCTTTCCGTCCTGAGGCTTTACAATCAGCCACCACATGTGCTGATCTGTGGGTAAAGAAATAGACGCTAAAAAGGCAATAATTACACATACACACAGTCGAATCATATGCTATGTGTCAACCAAGTTTAACAGTAGGATTATCTCTTTTTAGTACATTGTTATATCTGACACCCTGACTCACCAAGCTCATTGTGTTTTCTGTGTGTCTAATCTACAAGATTCTTCTCTACACTGCTCTTTAAGCTCAGTTTTTTCTTTTTTTGGGGGGGCGTTAAAGGAATAAAATTCACTCTTAATGAGGGTGAAATTCAAGGAGTCTGCATGTGATAAATTGACCCTTTGACAGCACGCTTTTACCAGTAAAGTAGTTCTCATTAGCCTGTTGTGTAGTTGCGACATGTGGTTTTCACATGGAAGCTGCTGCAAAAACGCATATGCAGTTAGTATATATACAGCACACGGCCCTGCGAAGTGGAAGCAAAGTATGTCCAGGTGTTTTTCTGCAAACATAGACGGCCCTGTTGGTGTACTGCAGTGAGAGCAGAGCTGATCCACAGATGGAAAGATTTCAGTGAGGAACAAAGACAAGAAGAGAAGTCAGCAGAAGTTTGAAGAAAAGGAGAAACAGACGGTAGTAAAACAAAGTGATGTTACAGAGAGTGATGTGGAATGTTTGTAAATTGTGAGGAATAGCTACACACTTCTCATTTCCTTTTGATAAGTAAAAGTCAAAGTGTATGTCTTTGTGATATTTACAACTGCAGACTTGATCTTAAATGCACAAATATGACCTCTATTCTCTTCTTGAGAAAAATGTTGACCCAGTTGACTCACATTTAGATCAAGTCCACTACTTCCCCATTATTCTTCAGCTTTGTGTTAAATTTCAGCTGATGCATATGTTAATCAACCAACCAACCAAACAAACAAAAGCAAATACTTTATCAGAGACATCCATAAACTTTTAAATCTAGTGGTTTCTGTCCAGTCCATGTTTTCTCTTAATTGTCTTAAAAAGAAACACTTCATCTCTTTACTGATCTGCTAACTTGGTTAGTCATGAATCTGCCTACTTCAGCTTAGTTTGCTTACTGACTCACCAAATCAATCTTGTATGATATGAAAGTTGCCAGAAATAAGTGATTTCCACCTTGACATGTGTCTGACTCACCTATTGCAGCAAATTCCAGCTAATGTTTCAATTTCTTTATGAATTATGAGAACTAATTAATTGATGTATGCAGCAAAACTTACTCACTTAACACAACCATAATCTAGATTTTTTTTTTTTTAACTGTTTTTTAACATATAGGAATATTTGGCCAAGCATCCTGCCCAAAGGGAAATTCTTGTAGATCTTGTGGTGGTATTTTTGTGGAAACCTTCTAAAAATATACCCAGTACCTGATTTCTGTGAAGGAATAAAACTAAATACACACACACACACACACACACACACACACACACACACACACACACACACACACACACACACACACACACACACACACACACAACACACACCCAACACACACACACACACACAAATAAACACAAAGGAAGTAAATTAGAATGTAAAAATGATTATTTTGGCTTAAAAGTCAGGTCTGTATCAACACACTGACAGAAGACATGAAACAGTTTATATGCAACAACAATCTCACCTCAGTGTGCATGTCTGTGTACATGCCAACCAGATGGTGACCCAATGCTGACCGGATCTTAAGCAACTCTGACTCAGAAACATGTTCAGCAATCAGGCTCCACAAGGATTGGCCGGGACACACGGGTTGATTTCTGGCAGGAGCGTGCATAAGAAGGCAGTCTAGGTGCAGAGACATCAAAATGAATGGTATGAACAATACATACTAGAACTGGGAGCTCTTAAGCAGAAAGACAGACAACAAATCCACAATTTTAACTTAGTGTATTATTTAAGGAATGACTCTGAGGTTCTTGAAAGATCTTTGTCTTCTTCTTTATACTCTACGTGTCTGTCTGTTTGTTGACACATTTTGCTAACCCCATGGCATCGGAAGTGTGCTTTGTCTGTTTGTGGCTCAGATCCAAATATAAACACTGACAGTCAAGAAAAGGAATCAACATCCATAATACCAGAGGATGGCTCATAATACCTGCAACATTTTTATTCACATGCTGAAACCCATAGCAATCTGTATATTGGAGTTGATGAAAGCACATTTTTTAACATATAAAAGAAATAATAAATCACAAAAAATTAAACAAAAGAAGCATAATTTTAAAAAAAAAAAAAAAGAGAGAAGTCCCAGGAAATGGTCATTTAAATTATATTACTTTACATTGCTGCAATATTTTGAGGGAATATTTGAGGGAGGCAAGTGTTATGATGGACAGTCTTAATCTTTTCTGCATTAAAAATATTTAAGCTTTAGCTTACTCTGCAATGTAACATTAAAAACAGAATATTAACTTTCTAAGGCAGCAGTCACAGAAGTTAACTTTATGGTCGTTGTTCATATTACTACGATTTGTTTTTTCACATTACTAAAATGACTAAAAAAAAAATAAGATGACGAGCACATTCAACTCAATTTGACTACTTGTGGAATATTTCTCATTGTTTGACAAAATTCAAGTTCATAAAGTAACATTTTAAAATCTGACGGGAAAAACAATCAATACTGCCCCTATTAAAACCAAAGAGGTTTATAAAAATGCCTGAGTTTGTTTCTAAGACACAAACAAACGCTCACCTCTGTTCGGTTTTTGGTATCCTGGGAAAACATTCCAGTTGCTAGGGAAAGATATCGCGAGATCTGTCGAACTGTCAAGGATGAGTTCTGCTTCACGTTTTTGTTGTATGAACGTAACACCTAAAAATGTCAAATGTACGATAAAAGTTTCATAATTAAGATAAACATAACTTTTCTATCTTTAAACAAATATAATTTAAAAAAAAAAAATCTGATTAAGAACTCACCAAAAACTCCTGCACTGTGACAAAAGTGCAGTTTAATGTTTATTAAAGAAGGGGAGGGACTTCAGACTTCAGTTTAAATTGGTGTATGAACTTTCTGGGCTACACTAAAAACCCCTCCTCTTCATTCCTTCAACATTTAGACCTTCCAGGCTTTTTGGAGCACGCGCAGCCTTTCCAGACTGCTGTGGAAATTAACGATGTGAACTAATATTTTTGATAAATTAGGTGACTTAGCCTACCTGCCGAAGCTCCACTGAACTAACGTTTATAATTCTCGTTTATCTACTTTCTGGCATACCTTTAATTCTTGATAAGATATATTATGGCAAAGTTTGTGAAAGAGCGCATGCCATTGCAGCGCAGGATACGCACGGCTGTTTTTGCGCTTCTCCTCTGCACACAGACCGGTTTGGGTTTCTCCATTGCAGGGCAGCAGGAAAGCACCTGCGAGGCCAATGGCAGTATATATTACATCGGGGAATGGTATTTCCTGGACTCAGACCACTGCACCCAGTGTGAGTGCACCGATGAGGGCGCTGTCTGTGCCCGCACTGAGTGCATGTCTCTCCCGGCGGCGTGCATCCATGTCAGCCACTACCCCACCGACTGCTGCCCCAGGTGCGAGAAGATCGGCTGTGAATACCGGGGGGTGGTGTATGAGTTGGGTCAGAGTTTTCAGGTAAGAAACCCTGCGTGGAGATTGTATGAGCCTTGATACAACACACGATTTTAATATTTCTTCATTTTCTAAGGTGGTATGCAAATGCTCTTCCAAGAAAATCTGTATTGTTAACAGATGATGCACTGGGCTCCAAGTTAATAACCTCAGTATTTACTTTCTACTAATCTATCTAACAATATTGTGCCTGCTGCTTGTCCTTAACAGGACAGCAGGTTTAATAAGTCTTATATAAAAGAAGGAAAGTATGAAAGAATCAACAAAAGAAGTGCTAAAATAGTCAACATTTTGTCAAATATTTCAAGAAAGTGTTATCTGGAAATATTAAAATATCACAAATTAGTGCTCAAATTGTCAAATATGCTAATTGTAAAGCTTAACTTATGTAATGATAATTAACGAAGATGTGCATCACAAAGATATAGCAACAACATCAGCACCAGCTCTTCTCTTGTCATATTTTAACTTGTAGTTTATTCAGTTTTACGACTGCTGTTGCCTCCTACGTGAAATGCATGTACACACTCACATGCATCCTTTAAAAAATGAAACTTCATGACCCAGTTTTTCTTTATGTATTCGCTTACTCCAGTACTAAGAGGAGCTAATAAGAGCATTTCCATTCAAACCTTGATCCACAAGATGATGTGTTCCTGATTGGTATGAGTATGAGAACTGAAGGTGAATGGCGCCCTCTATGAGAAGGGTTTCAGAGAGAAAATAGGCTCTTCTGTGATTCAGTTTTCTTTTTTCTATCAATAACTAACTCTCATGTGGGTTGTGAAGAGATTATTTAATGATCCTGACCGACTTTGATGCTGATTTCCAGCCGTCAGAGTGTGAGCAGTGCACTTGTGACAGTGATGGCATCGCACGCTGTCTAGTTGCTGATTGTGCTCCTCCACCGTGCGTCAATCCTGTCTACCAGCCTGGGAAATGTTGTCCTGAATGTAAAGAAGGTATGATAGAAAAACAAATAGATAAAAAACAAACCAAATATCACTATAGCTCTCAAAATTTTTGATGGGATTTGGCTTAATTGTTTGTTTAAGATCAGTTTATCCATCACATGCTGTTTATGTGTTGGGTAATGCATGTTTGCATAGTGCCACTGACTTGTTTCTTATGTCTGTTCGACTACAGTGACATTACTCTCTGTAAATGCTCTTCCTCCAGGTCCCAACTGTTATGCTGATGCATCACGCAGTCAAGTAATTCCTTCAGGAGAGCCAGTTTGGGTCGACTCCTGCACCAAGTGCCGCTGTCACGATGGCCAGGATGCAGGATACTGGGAAGGAAACCGCCTCGCTTCTTGTTCACGCCTCAAAAACTGTAGACCTGAGCAGCCATTCACCCCACAAAACTGATTCTCTCTGATGACAAAAAAGCAGCAGTTATCTTAAAAAGCAGTGACACTTGATGAGCTGCACACTTTAGCCTCCCGCATACAGCCAAATCTATGGATAATCTGCATGAGAAACACAGCAGCTTGCTATAATTTACAGCTGGCATTTAACAGGGACAACACTATGTTTTAATGTAGCAAACATATCTGAAATTGTGTAAAGAGGCTCATCTTGTGAACCCTTGGCTATGAAGGACTCACAAGTACAAGTTGAGCTCATGGTAAACCAAAATTAGGTCAGTACAACTGGGATTAAAACTCACTTCTAGAGATGTAGTCTGCAGTATATTAAAGGTAAGATGATGGTTTTATAGAGACCTTAAAGTCTTATTTTCGCATTCAGTTCTTCTGCACAAGAGTATGCAATTATACATATCGAATAGATAAAAAAAAAGATAAACTTGAACTGAGACAAGTGACCTTGCATATATGGGGAAGTTTTATATAATCTGCCTCTTTAACAAGTTTTGATTAGTTCAGTGTATTTTTTGACAAAGACTGTAGTGAGTTTTAAAAGACCTTTTATATATCTTTGAGGCATTGCATAAATTTAAGCAGCATAAAAAAATCGAGTGAGTCAACACAATGATTAGACATTATAACTGACTTGTCACTGGTTGCAGCATTAAAACGTGTGCATGGCTGTGATGAAACTTATGGTAGGCTATGAAATTCCTGATTAGAGCAGGAAACAGTTCTGTAGCTGTTGAATATGTCTCATAATTTCATTTAAGACATGCTAATTGACATGCATAATGTGTGAGATGATGAGGTTGGTTTTTTTTGCACGCTTGCTGTAAAGCAAGGATTTGCAACCTGAATGTCACTGTAAATGTTTCCCTCCTAATCATGTGTAGCTCTACGATGAAACATCTTTTCTCATGATTTCTACTCAAAATGTACAACTGAGAATCTTTTTCATAACTAAATATTAGGGGTGTGACAGTATGCTTTTGTCCCAATTCGTGGCGATTTGATTTCAATTGGGATTCTCGTGATTCTTTGATATTGCTAATTTTTGTAGACTATTAAAAACAAACAAAAAAATGTACATAACTTTTTTTTGCTAGTCAATTTTCTTCATTTCAATCATGAAAAACAACATAGTAGCCAGACCACAATTCTGCTGCTATAATGTCCCAGAGGACAAGTTAAAAAGACCAATAAAAACAATAAAAATGACAAAAATTTTGTAGTAGATTATTTGTATTTATTTGAAACAAAAAAAACCCCAAAACGTTTTTTTAACCAAAAAATGTTGCACGGTGAGTTATTTAATACAAGTTTATATGTAGTATTAGTGTTTCTGGAATTATACATAGTAATCTAATTGGCGATCTAAATGAAAACCAAAACAATCCCAGTGATTGTGTTGCTTTGGGGTGCACAGTAAAGTAAAGCTATTGCTGTCAGAACTAACAGATTACAGCTTTAATTCTTTCTGAAAAACCTGGATTCTTAAGTTGATGTCACACATTTGTTTAGAGTATTTTTGGTTGCATTTAAGCTGTCCTTTGTGTATGTTACCACCCTTAATTTACCTCTAACATTATTATCATATGCCTGTTAATGCATTTTTAAAAATAAAAAAAACAAAACATTGTTTCATAACATATTAATCTCATAGTATGATTTCCTAAATCATATTTTGGTAAAATTGTGAATCTGTCTGACTGTCCTTACATTGTGCATCATTTCCAACAATTCTAAAATATTAATTACAGGTATGCCACAGTATATTACTCTTAAACATTTGACTATAAAATAAGCACATTGCTTGTGCATGTTGGAGTATTCTAATTAGTTTATATTAGGAAATTAACCATAAATAAGTCAGATTTGTTTTACAGCAGTACCGGCACAATACCGGTGTATCAATGAGCAGATCTTCAGTCAGGAATGACTCAATTTCTCTGAAAAAGGTGCATCATCTCGTTCCTTCTTCTATAGATTTGACCACTTTTTGCCAAACGAAACTATCTCAGCAGGCAATTGCTTACATGGAGGTGAGTATTCCTTACAAGACGGGACTCCTGTCTTGGTATGCAACATGGTGTGATGTATCTTCACATGCTCATATGAGGTGTGGTATAAAGTAGGTTTTTTTTTTTTAAATTAATTTATTTTTTACCTCATAAAAACGCCTTAACAAACACCCTTTCTTCTGTCTAAATCTGTCGAGATGGGATAGAAAATTAGTTTTCTCAGTAAACACTAGGTTAAGACTTAAATCAACAGATGTGCTTGTGGCAAGTGTGAGGCTAAAGCTAACAAACTGGTAGCCACTGGTAGAGCTGAGCTTAGTGTCACATAACAGCTGCTATGATAGGCGATAGCTCACTTTGATGGATTTGGCCCAGTGCACTTTGTTACCTTTGAACAGAGCAAACTTCTATTTCCTGCTATTTACACCATTTATCAAGTGAATGGTTGTCTCAATTAATTGGAGTAAAAAAAAAAAAATTATGCAAATGTTCCCCAAAATGTCTTGCTATTACTGTAAGTGCACTTTAATTTACTTATTGAAAGAAAGGAGAACTGATGCGAGTACAATCCCATATTATAAAGTTAACATGACTAAATGATGTTAGATGCTGTTGTGTTCTCCTCTGTCCGCTCTTTACTTTTTGTTGTCGACTTCTCTTACCTTAATTGGACATTTTTTTTCTCTCTTTTTTCGGTCAGAGAGGATACCCTTCTGATTTCCCTGTGGAGAGTTTCTGCTGACAGTTTGAAACCAGTGTTTCCATTAAAAAAAAAAGGAGGGGGGTGAGAGGTAGTTTTGTAACAGTAACGGTTTGTGTATGGTACATGGTGAAAAAGGGAAAAAAGAAAAGCTGCTGAAAGAAAGCAGGATCAGTTTTTTTGTTTTTAATCTCCGACAATGTCTCCTGGCACTTAACGTAATAACAACTCAGAAGCTTGCAGAAAACGGATCCCGCTTTCCTTCAGCAGCTTTTCTTTTTTCACTTTTTCACCGTGTACCAGCTGAAGTAACCCAAAAGATTACTTCAGCTGGCATTTGGTGAATTCTGAAGTAACCAGAGGATAACGGATCAAAGTAAACACACCATCATACAATCTTTAACATCAGATTTATTAATTGTATAGAAAAGTAGGTTTGATATGACATAATGCATTCTATATAAGATATAACATTTTCAACATTCAATGTACAAAAAAGAAAAGAAAAACATAACTATAGGTACAGTAAAGTTTTAAAAATACATACAGGCCTGAAGATCTGCACTGCTATCAGCAGCAGATACGCAAAAACTGTATCTGAAGACACGTATGAAGTGCGCTCGACAGCTGGGAGAGCTCCAAAAGTCTGATGAGAAACTTCAAGCACTTCTCACGGCTGTCTGATTCTCGAGAAGAGGCCACATTTCCAATACATTTTTTTTCTAAATTTGTCTATTGCTGATCTTGAAGCCAATCTTGCCGTTTTCTACACGGCAGGGCCTTTTGGCTACAGCTATACCTTTAACTCTGTCCAATAACTGTCAGCTTCGAACTGATCCCACAAGCACGTTTTCCTGTGATGCATCAGAGAAGTCTGGATGAAGCTTGAATTGATTTTGTTTTAAGGAGACACTCCACCATTTTTGCCTTTTTTTCTACCATCTATGGGGAATGTGACTGGTGCTGTTAAGCAACAGCTTTACAGGGGGGATGAAACTTTGGTGTCCATGTACCCCCCACCTGTGGTGGCCTGTTACCACAGAAAGAGAGCCAGACAAATCAGAATGGCATCCCATGCTGATTGGAAATGGGTATTATAGTTGCTTTCTGCACTGACATTTTCGTACGCACTGGCTTATATGTTTGTGGTTTAATCAAAAACACACATTTTCCAACACAAGTATATTTGCACCTGAACAGAAACATCTAAATGTCATTTTAACTTGATGTATATCATTGTATAAAACTGATCCAATGTTTTCTAAAAGTTCTGGGAGCTTATAAAATAATTAATGTGTTGGAATTCCCCTTTAATATGGTGTGAATGGTAAAAGTCAATGTAATTGCTTCACTGTAGGCATTTCTTAGCGACAAGTGTAAAAGAAGACACAAAGCAGAATATTATGACTCCATTAAGAGATTATATAAACCAGCCATTAAAAATGTTATCACCCAACATCCTCAACAATGACTTTGATGCAGAACATGCAGCAGAGCTGAGACACTCCATAATATTGCACTGATTTAGAGAGTTTAAAGAAGGAATTGCACTGACTTCACCGTGTGTTGTGTAGCGAACAAAAAAGCACCAGGAGAGTTACTGTGAAAAAAAACAGAGTCAAAATACAGAAAAGAGGGAGGGTGAAAAGGAGGATCAGAGAAGAGGATGAGAATAGGAGGGACGTGGAGGGACGCACACATTGGGATGAGTGGTGAGAAGCAGAGATTAGAGAAAATTAAGATGTAGAGATTCAAACACACAAAGGAGCCCCTGTCAATATCTATTGAGAGACAGAGCACTCTTGTGAGGCACAGCTGTGCCTGAAGTGGGTCCACCACAAAGCACAACAGTGAGCCATTGACACATACAGCACCAACTGGCAGAGTAAGAAAGAAAAGGCAGTGAAAAGGGAGATGAGAAGAAAAAGAATTGTGGATGGTGTGCAATGGTGTGCATGCCTTATGTGTCTGGAAAGTGTGCGAGGAGTGATAATAGCCCCCAACAAGCTTAAGGCAAAAAGCCAAACAGATGGGAATGTTTTTTGCCTCAAGGCTGACCATAAAAAGAAAGGAACAATTTCCACCAAAACAAACAAAAGAAAATTAAATCCTAATATGTCAGCAATACAAGACTGAAACAGTTTAAACCTCCTTTTTGTTCAAAAGTTTAACATGTGAAACAAACATGTTCATCTCAGTCCTTTTTCCCATTTCTGAAAACACACGTCTGGTTTAAGAATTAGCAAGATTTACTTCTCGAAGGCATCGGTTTGGTGTTTTATGTGCGAGAAGTGACAACAAAACATGGAAGCGTATGATAAATATCTGAAGCAACAATGGAGGCATCAGTCAAACTGCTGAAACGGTCACATCTCACTGCTGCCTTAAGATTTCCACCAGCAGAAGAGCATCACTTTGTGACTTTCTCCTTGCAAATATGATCATCTTTTTTTTCCCCCAAAAGGTTGAAAGAAAATCATAGCTGAGAGAAAGTGCTGTATTAACAGTATTGATACAGTTTTAATAAGTTTTGATAATTAAATGAAAAAAAAAAAATCTTCAGACTGAAAGACAGATCACAAGAATTATTATTGTTCACTTCATATGTGTAAAACTTTTAAGAGTAGCTTCATATGCACAATGTTTCTTGACTGTAAAGCATATTCTGACAACTCAGTTTAGCTGTTTCCACTTGTCATGTAGCTGAAATCTGCTTAATGATGAATGTTAAACACACCTGTCCTTTAAAAGAGCAAATTACCTCAAGAAGTGGAAAAATGAGAAAAGAAATCTAAAAAAAAAAACAGAAACAGAATCTACTTTTGACGCTGCGAGCGTCTCAAATCCTAACTGAGCTGTCAGTATACATTAGACCTGTTTTTTCTTTTCAATTCCCCAATTTGATTTTCAAATGCCTTCCCATGGTACTTCCACCACGCTGCACTCGGAAGAAAACTTTCCTTATCTTTATGCATTTGCGTTTGCTGCAAAACTTCCAGTAAGTCAGATTCTGCTGCCACAGTTTGAGTTCATAAACGTAAAAAAAAAAGACAGAAGATCAAAGACAGAGTTCCCAGGTGTTTGCTGACGTCCTGTCAGTGTGTTAATGAGTCTTCTGCTGCAGATGCAGGCACAGTACACATTCAATGATTGATCGAGGGTTTGAGTAATGAGATCCAGACAGGTGGCGCCTGGTTGAAAATGTCAACAGGACACACTGGTTGGTGTCCTCTGTCCGAAAAAAGTGGACATCTCCAATAATGTTCCACTCATCATCACTGCATGTGATTCATGTTAATGTTACAGTTGGCTTCCAGCTGCAATCCGTTCTCTAGTGACGTTTAAAACGGTCATGCCTTAATGGCCTTTTGTCAGGTTTGTGATCCACCACGTTTGCAATTTTTTAGATATTTGATTTTCGACCAAACGGCTGCATCATCTTGTTGTCGAGGAATCCTTCCATGTGCTTTGCAGCGTATTTTTTTCTTAGAAAAGGCCAAGGTGTGTAATCATTATCTTGATGATTTGTCTTTTCTCACAACAGTTCCTGCTGATATGTGGTTACATGCCTCCGGTTTACAGAGGATTGTTAATGCAACAACTCCGAGCTGGATGCCAACCTTCTGTCAGCTGCTGATATTACAACTTTGGTCCAAAAGTTACTTTTTGTGAAGTCACACACCACTACTGTGTGTCAGGTGTGATATCTGCCACTGACTGCTTAAAGAGGCTGCAAGTAGAAAGAGTTAGAGACCTAAAAGAGAGAAACATCAAGCTGAAGTCTCAAAAGATGAAGAAGAGGGGGGAAAGAGGCAGAAAGAGACACTGTGATGTGCTCGTGATGAGTTGGTGTCCTCTCATCTTCAATCACGCATCCATCCAAAATGTTTGGGAAACACTTTCTCTCTTCCTTTATTCCTTACTTTCTTGCTTCTTCTTTTCCTTCCTCCCCATCCACGCCAGTCATCCCACCAGCCTTCATTTTTCTCGCTAGCCTTTGAAAGGCCGAGGTGGTGGCTTGCCGATCTCCACAGAAATGTTTGTGTACAGAGGATACTTCTTTACCTGAACTAGTTTATAGGTCAAAGTGCTGATGCCGTCCTTCTTCATTGTGTTCTTTGTGTTCTGTATTTTGTTGAATCTGGTGATGAGGGGAGACAATGAAGACAATTAGATACAATTCAATCAAAGAAAGAGGCAGTATAATATAAAATCCTCCTTTTAAAATGCAATTCTTTTGTTTCAGAGGAACAAGTTGGACCCTATGGGGGTGCTATGTAAGAATATCGTGCTTCAGGAATCACGTCTGGGAATGAGGGAGCATACAGTAAAATCAACCTGGAGAACTCTTACATTCTGACACAATGCTTTCATAGAAAGATGAGGTAAAAATAAATAAATCTGTCAGCCTGGTTGCAGGTAACTGCTCTGTTTTCTTGAGTCAGTTTTACTTCTGTCAGACCAGATCCAATAACGTTTTTTCTTTTCTTATTATCATTGATACATTAAGCCACATGTGAACAGACTATCTTCACTTTCATATCAAGGCTCTCATTCATTTTTTTCCTGATATCTCTATTTCAGACCATTTGTCTGTGCTACCCGAGGCTACTCACTCTTAATGTTCTCTTAATTCCCAGTGCAGACTCAGCCTGAATGAAGGCAAATTCTTGGAATATTCTGTATAAAACGTTGTCTAGTTGTGCCTAGTTTCACCAGGTTTCTCTCTATTACATTTACAAAAACCTGTCACGAAACCTGTCATTCTTTGAGTACCTGAAATAAATCACACCTGCTCTGTCCTGCGTAAACACTTCGCACACTTATATTCCACAAAGCACACAAATGTAAATACATATTAGAGGCAGTAAAAAAAAAAAAAAGGATTAAAATAATGCGTACACATAATTAAAGATGTATTTAAGTATGAGATATTCAACTCTGACAAGCCAGTATAATCTGTTCAGGACAGAAATTCCACAACACTAAATTCTCTGAATACAAAGAGCTGAGAGGAACTAAACCAACAGGTGGTGCTATGGCGTTGCATTTGGAAGTCAGTAACAGCATTATCCCCAGAATCCGCCCGGCTTGGTTTGGACTGTGCTGAAATATCCTTTGCTGTTGGCTGTGGATCAGCAGTTACGTCAGAATCGGCTCTGACTTTAGTATTAAAGCTGGGAAATAATTCAGACAGTGTGTCAGGCGGTTACACACAGTTACACAGTTGTGCTGCTGAGCTTCGGTTCAGCGTGTGATGCAACCTTTGGCGTAAAAGGGATGCACAACATGAACCCTCCTGACACCCTTGTAGTGGTAACAGTTTTTGCATCCAGTCAGAATGGAAATGAGGCCACAGTGTGTTACAGCGTGTTTACAACACTCCTGTCTTAAAAAGGCCTTTTTTTTTTTACTCCCCCTTTCTATGAATAGAAAGAGCTGATATGTACGGTGTGCGAACGCCCATTCACTACTCAAAAGATAGCAGTGAGTGACTGAAACAAAAGATGTCTTCTTAATGATATGCTTAGACATACAAGTGGAGTTGACACTTGAATCGGACATGGACCACTGAGTCCTCAGAATCCTGTCAGAGCTGACTAGTAAAGACCTCTCCTTCTTTCTGCATCGCTTTCCCCTTCTGTCTCTCTCAAATCAAATCAAAAAGAGCTTTACCAGAATGAATGGAGGCTGGAAAATGTTGTCAAGCGTGTTTCCGTTGAACAATATAACACAATAACATAAATAGAATTACGTGTTCTGTGACTTGCAAAGGATTGGCACTTTTATCTAGAAGGTGGGGGATTATCTTAAAAAGAAGTGTAAGGTAAAGAGAGGGACGAGAAAAGGGAAAAAGAAGCATATTGGAAACAAACAAGAAAAATTAAGGATCAAATAGAGACGTATCTGACAGTAAAAGATGGAGGAAGATATAAAATAAAGAAATACAGAAAAACAAATTCTTTACTTGAGTGCATCAGACGCTTGAAATTAAGCACAACTAATTAATCCCAATGTACATATAGAAAATACCAGATGCATGTACCCCCCCCCCCCCCCCCCCCACACACACACACACACACACACACACACACTGTGTATAATTTTCAGACTTTTTATTTTAGTGAGTTAGAGGGCAAGACAAAGACAGTCCTGGAATATTCATTAGCCTCATTTCCAGAAATTCTAATTGCGCCATGTAAAGCCCTGTTTAAATGGTGCCAATGGTCTCGTAGGAAAACATTTCAGATTTAGGCTCTCAACAACAGCCAGCAACATTTTTTTTTTTTTTTTGCTCTATTCACATTTTGTGTTTATTCACTTTTCTTATCTTGTAAATTATAGTCCCATAAAAATATAATAGACTTTGAAACAGCATTGTTACTGTGTCATCACTAAGAATGCAACTTCACTTAATTAAATGCAATATGCAGTATGATTTGCATGTGTACACTGTCTTCTGGCTCAATGAATGCATGAATAAAAGAAAAGTTGGCAGTGGCCAACATGTTAAACTCAATATTTTTAAATGACAGTAAAAGAACCAGTAGGTCAGACAATGAAGGCTATGTCTACTGTTACTGGACATCCATTGTTTGCTTGAAGTAATCTTTGAGCTTGTGATTACAGCATAGAAAGTCGTATACAAGATCAATGTACTTTCAAATGAAATTCTCGTAAATATTAAAAGAGAGACTGATTGTTGTGTTTATTTATGATAAACATGACCTTATTTGAAGTCACCATGAAAATGCTAAAACATGTTAGCCTCTGGAGGCTACTGCTAACAGCCAGTTAGCTTAGCTAGCATGAAAGGTGAAAAAAGGGGTGAAAAATGGTAAAAAAAATAACCTTCAAGCTACTCTGTGGGTTTAACTCTTCCCTTGTTAAAACACTTTAATGAACCATGTCATATTTTATCTCAGATTTGTTACTGAGATTATAAACCTACAGTCATGTTAGTAAAGAAAGACTTCCATGAGTCACTTTCACAAACAAACCTAAACCCAGATGGAAACACATAAACACAGAAACACACACTCATCTGCACTGTCCCAGCATGATAACTTTTGAACGGAATATTGAACAATGCAACCTAGCAAGTCATTTATTTGCAATGAAAGAAGCATTCCTTGCCAGACAAAATATGTGTGTGCATGTGTGTGTGCATGTGCTAACAGGTTACTGGAGGCTAGTGATGAATGTGCCTCTGTCTTACTTCTACTAGCCCAGTATCTCATTGCCATGCCTAAGCAGCATCTCTGAAAGTATTGAGAAAATGAGCTTCTGTGTGAAAGTGTCCATGCTTGGGTGAGTGTTCATGTAAAAAGTGTGTATGTGATAGCAAACATTCATCAGGAAGTCGGTACAGCACTGACATTATGCAGGTTCTCCAGATAAACTGTCCCAAAAGACTAAATCATTAATCTGCATCTAAGCAGAAGAGCAACCCTGCACCTGAGGACAAAATGCAGAAATGATCTGTATAACTGCCTTCTTCACAGCGGACACGTTGACTTATCACAGCAGGAAAAGGTTAAATGGGATTAATAACACTGATGATGGTCCCGTTCTCTTTATTGTTCTGGTATGGACAGTGAACCACCAGGCATAACAGCATTAACTGTACTATGAGGAGCTACTGCTGTATTAATAAAACTGTGTAATTCTTTTTTAATTTGATCAACCTACACAAAAATGTAGGTCTTCCAATTGAAACAGTCATGTTGGGATAAATATTTTTTTCGCTCACTTCATTTAAAGTTGGGGCAGGTAATCTTGCTCAGAGACATTTTCTTTTACTCTGGGTAAAGTGGTTTCGCGTCCTGATAGTAAGTCTATACATTTTGTAATCATGAACAAAAAGAAATATAGTTAGACCCCTCAGTTTACTGTAAATCTGTAAAAACTCTGACCGATCAAAACGTTTGGATCAAAATGGAGTTGTTCATTTCTTATATTTTGTCTCCCCTCCTCCCCCTGCCGCAGCGCATACCCAATAGCCACAACCTGCATATAAATAGTGTGTTAGGATGAAAATACAAAGGAGCGAAGAAGAAACTGGGAAGGCATGCAATGCTAAGAAAATGCAGAAAGGATTTCCCCGATCCGGCTCGGTTTATTTGCCTCCTCCCACTGAACAGCTGAGAAAGAGAAAATTGTTGGTGGAAAAAGCTGCAAATAAAGAAGCCTTGGAGCACGCAGGGAACAAAACCAGAGGGGGAGGAGCCAAAACAGGATCCCACTTTTAAGTCTTGCTAGCTCCCTAACATTACCTACCCCA
>NC_136625.1:19101785-19111785 GCF_933228915.1 Telmatherina bonti
GAAAAATGGTGGAGGTACAACTTTGGATCCTGAGCTTGTTGCATTCAAAAATAAAGTTGCATGAACACTAACGCTCATTTATGATGTTACAGAAGAAGAAGACTTGAATAAACTAGACTCCAGGTTTACTGCACTCGGTCATTCAGTGAATGAAATCAAGTGATCCAATGTTGACAGATAAGAGCCTGCCCTGCTTGTCAGAATCATAGATAATGGGACAAGAGGAAGTGGCAACTACTGGAGTTCTGCTCCACTTGTGGATAAATGTGCACACACACAAGCACACGCTTACAGACTCATGCACCCACACACACACACACACACACACAGAAAATGAACATCCCAAGCCTCCCTTGCAACAAAGAGCAGGATGTTTAGGTCGGTCTTTTTGGCTGTACTCCTCCATACTGCATGTCTTACCTTCCTGACTGTAAGTTCCTTTCATCCATCACTGAGAAGTAAAAAAAAAACACAACATATTCCTGGCTTTGGGACAGCGAAAGGGATGCTATATTTTTTAACTTAAAAATCTTCAAAACTTTCCCTCTCCCACTCATTCTGAACACAGCGATGTGAACAGGATGTGAGCAAAGTACAAAGACCAGACATACACAGAAGGAGTTTCTCAAATGGAATAAAATATCTGTAAACATCTATAAACAGCATCTTACTTTCAACAATTCTGTATTGGGAACACTGCCTTCAAATACTGTAATTATGCATACAAAATAAATGGACAATTAGGAGATCAGAAAAAAGGTTATGATTTGAGAAGCTGGGTTAAGTAATCTTACTAAAATAATCAATTATTAATACAAGCAACATCTACTGAAATGTTTATTATTTTTAATTAGTCTGGACTTGAAACTATTATGAATCAAATAAGAAAAAAATTGAAACTTTTAAGTCAAGATGAAATAAAAGAATTGCTCCCCTTTTTGCAGGTGAAACTAAGATATACAGTAACAGCTGATGGTGGAGGGGTTTGAGGAGGAAGCCCCTCCCCCAGCCAAAGGGATCAATGCACATAAATGGAAGAGGTCACAGACCTTTGACATCTCCATTCTGCTGGGGGAGGGGCCCAGGCCTTTGTCAGATTCGTCTTAATGTTTCAATTGTGGAGTATGTCACAGAACTTTTACAGTACTTACAGTTTTTTCCACATTTCCATGCTCACTGTGAACACACCACCAATCCGGTGTGTGTTTACTTACTCGTGTCTTTCAAGTTCAGTGTGAATTTTGTATAAAAATAATCACTCAATAAAAAAAGGTTTCTTGTTTTTCTCTTAGTGTCTGCAAGCTGTTTTTATAGCTCTTCATCAGAGCAGCATCCAGTGTCTCCAGCGCCTTTGCTTTCCCTGCTCCTACACAGGCCTTATCTGTGCCTCCACTCCCTTCTTTCATGCTTTAGTTTTTAACTCTTAACCACCATCACAAGAAAATGCACAAGATTCCAGGGAAACACAACTTCATACACAAAAGAGTGGCCCCAGTGAACTATTCAAACTCCTGCCTCTGATTAACAGGGAACAATTTACAGTCAGTGAATCTGCTCTTTCATTTATTCTAAAACCAGCAGGTCTCTGGTGAACAGAGTGTTCTTGGCATTCTTGACCCTCAATAAAAAAATACAAGTTAAATATTTACAAGCATCCATGTGGAACACGTTTATTTCGCACGTTATTTGAAATGTAATGTTTTTTCTTTTTTCTTTTTTTTTTTTGTTTTCTAGATTAATTTTGTAAGTAATGTTTGATCTTACAATGACTTTACTCAGTTAATTAGTAAATTATTCCAGTCTGGTTTGGCCATGAAACTTTTAACCTAATACTTTCTCCCACACATGAAACCAAAGCACATCTCACAAAGCAGAAAAAATCTACTGGGCATGAATATGCAGTTTAATTTTCTAAACTTTAAATATATATATATATATTTTTTTTTATTGTAGCAGGATGTAATTACTTAAGTATCAACAATAGGCTTGACCCTAAAACGGGCTTGTTAATACATGTGTAAGTTATGAGTCATAAAAATACCATAACCTGCTAATAAACAGAAATGACACTTCCGGTATTAACCTTGTCCTGGCGCTAAAAACATGTCAGGAATTAATACTCTAGTCTTTAAAAACTCAGCTGTTGTTGCAAATAAAATGTAGACATCAAGTCACTTACCATAAAAAGAGAAAAACACAGTGCATAGTTAAAACAGAATGACCCAATCATCAACATCATTTGATTCATTAAAGGGGTGCTATTATGGTAATTGAAGTTTTCTGAGCTTTCTACAGTGTTACAGTGTTGAATCCTCATCAGACATGTGAACGGCACTATTATTTTTATCACCTAAACGCATGTTTGAGTTTGAGTTCCAGCACACTCTCCGTTTGGTTTCCATGGCAACGAAAACGCGTCGTTTTAGAGTGTTTTTTCTACTTGGAAATCCTTGTGACGTCCCGAGGGATAAGGTTCGGTGATTGGTTACCTTCTACTGATTAACAAGGGCATGTACAAATACATCAGGCGGGTGGAAAACGTCGGATAAAGTTATTTCCAACGATGGCTGGTGAGTTTACCAAGGAGAGACATCCTGCTGCATTCGTTGCTGTGGGTTGCTGTTTTCCACTTCGTTTTCAGGGTCTGATTCAGGTTCCAACATGTAGGGCTGTATGCTATGTGTTGACATTGTATTTTGTTTTTTTTTTATTGAGTTCATATTAGCCTAATCCTTCTGTTTATGAGATGTTACAATGACGGCAAAAGCAGGTGCGGTGTGCGCTCCCGATGTAGTGCAGTGGCGGGAGGCGGGGCTTAATCCGAAAGAGTCTCAATCCACTCGTTTTGCCCGCAGGCTGATCTGACAGCCTACGGAGAGGGTCGGTCTGAAGTAAATAAAGCAATTTGTGACAATAACTCCATCAATCCCAGCCCTTCTGGTCTCAGAAATAAAAATAAATTAGCCTGAAATGCACATAATAGTTCCACTTTAACTTAAATAATTATCAAGCTAATGTCCAGTATCAGCTGTAATAACATAGCTGGAGTTACTTTTTCTGTGATGGACTGGCAATCTGTCCAGGGTATACCCCGCCTTTTGCCCAAAGACTGCTGGGATAGGCTCCATCTTCTCCGCGACCCTTCGTTGGACTAAGCGGGATAATGAATGAATGAATGAATGAGTTACTTATTGTTTCTTTTAGAAAGATAAATTGAGAATTTACATTAAATATGATGCGTTCGATATTAAAGTACTTAATAACATACATAAAGCAGTAAAAACTAGCAGCAAAACTACTGTGTTTAATGTAGCACAAACTTTAGATTTTGTAAGGATATTTGTTCATTTACAATTTTTTAGTTTATTAAGTAAGATTTTACTGAGGACGAAGCAATTTTGGTCCATGTCTTATCAACATTCCTCTTGCATGACAGACAGTTGCTGTGATTAGGTCACAGACTTCTAGAAACACTACTGGGCATTAAGAAAACCCTAAAAAGAAGATCCTGACTCCAGCCTCTGCAATTTGATGAATGACCCCTATTTTGAGGACCACCTGTTTTCTAGGTTTTATCACACTGCAGCCAGAAAAGTGCGAAACAAAAGCATTGATCTCTCTTCTTGGGATTTTGTCCCTTGTGACATCTGCACTGGTGATCAGAAAAGCCCACAGTCACAGAGAGGTGTGTGAAAGCAAGCATCTGTCCACACTGCTGACTTGACCCTTTGGTATTTTTTTTTAATCTAAATATCTTAAATGATCTATGTAGGTGTTTCAAGTGACTTAATAAATCATTCATTAAAAGTTGTAAGTTTCAGTAGATGGCTGAAAAGGCAGAAAAAAATCCTGGATTGATGATCAGCTGGTTCATCATGACACAGAGCATTAGTTTAGGAGATTACTCACAGTTTGGTTTGCATTATTAGACATGTTACCTTTCAAATAGTCAGGCATTTTCCATTTTTCCCACTGAAAAAAGAAAAGAAAACACAGAGGGCCAACTGAGCTAAAAGAGCAAAAGCAGCAAAAGCTGAGTCCTAATGTGCTGTAAAACACAGCGAGAGAATAATGAGAGAAAATAAATCAATCTGTTACCGTGGTGACAACTGCCTCATGCACAAATGGATCTGTTATAGTTACCTATGGTTGAGCTCATTAAGGGGAGAAATGTCATGCTGCATTTTTTGCAACACCTCTTCACCTCACAGCAGGTGTTAAATGAAACAACAGAGAATAAGACGTTGGGCAAAATCCAGAAAAGATAAAAATAGCAGCGGAGGCTTTCTTGAATAGCTCATCTTTTAATGGACACTTGGAAATGAGTCTCAATTAACTATCTTATAATACAGAGTGAACAGGGAAAATAAAGGACAGTGGCATGTGCTTTTAATCAGGCTGCTCTCACCAGGAACTGTGTGATTACTACATTTGTTGTGGTGTCAAAATCCATGGCTGTGAGTAATTCTGAGACATGTGTAAGCTATAAACATGAAGGTTTTGTAATTGCTGAACTATGTACTTTGTGATTTATATATATATATATATATATATATATATATATATATATATATATATATATATATATATATATATATATATATATATATATATATGTGTGTGTGTGTGTGTGTGTGTGTGTGTTTAATAATTTCAACAGTAAAAGGTAAAACAATTGAGAAGTGGTGGGATGTAGTTAAGCACAAAACCTGTGCTAGTCACGTTAAACTTGCAGTATTTCGCAATAAAAGTCAATTGATTAGATAAGAAATGAATAATTTGTAAAAAAAAATAAAAATAAAAAAAAAAAAGGAAAGGAAAGGAAAAATGAGCAATTAGAAGAAAACTGCAATTAAATTAAAACAGAAAAAGGAAATTAGAGAGTATAGTGCAAAGTATGCAAGTCCATGGAACAAACAATACTTTGCATGGATCTCTGTGGGTAGTAGTAACTTTACATGTTTGAGCCTTTACTTTAAAACGTGTACTTTATGTTATGAAATCTGGGTATTACAAGGCAGCATCATTATATCTTCTCTGAATGTTAAACACATAAGGGATATAGTGATGTTTAGACTAATATGAGCCACATTTAAATATCCATATGACAGAAAGAGACTATTTTCAGAGCTAATTTATCATCACTTTTGTCTGTCAGTTTCAAACAATCTCCACAAAGCAGTCACACAGAGAAAGCACCAAACTTCACTAACTTCAAGACATTCACAAAACAACAGAGACATCTCCTTCAATGCTGCCGAGAGAAACCTGTCTGAGTGCAGGAGCAGTGTCACAGGGCCTTACTTATCTCCTCCCAGATTAAGTCCCGATTGTTTGGCAGGAACAAAGGCAGCTAGTGAGGAAACCAGCCCCCAAATGGCCAGATGGTCAGCAGTCAGAGGCCCCCTGCCCCCTTCAGCCCTTGCCCTCTGTGACAGAGTTGCACGTGCTCGCGGCCACCCAGTTAATTCAGTGTGCACTATTCACTGAACACATTCTCACTGTACTACCTACATGACTTTAGAGGACACATTAGGATCTTTAAGGACTTAAATGAAATTATAATAAAGGAAATGTTGTAATTTAGCAAACTAGCTAATAGTTTGTTTCTGATGAACTGGGCGAATGTTAAAATATGTACACAAAGGATAAAAGCTCATATGACATTTTGGGATAATCAAAAGTAAAAAAAAGTCTCATTTGCTTCTTGCAAACCACCAAATACATCTTCTGCTCCCGGTTATCTGATATCACTTCATCTAAAGCTGCTGAAGCCTGTTTCAACACCAAGCCTTAGGCAACTGTAGTTTCCAATAGACAAGCACTTAAATTAGTGGTGTGGCTCCAGACATCCTGCTAGACCTGACAATATTAACAATGATAGATTAATACAAATAGTCGACTGTGCAAATATCCCCTTTTCCCCTTCTCGTCGTTGTCGTTAGACTAGTCAAAGAAGTATTAAGTTAAATTTAGGATGTAAAATTCATGCACTTACAGTTGACCATCACTGACAGCTACATTAGTGAAGGCTTGTTAATTTGGGTAAAGCAAACACATGAAGAACAGGCTTTTTTTTTTTTCCTTTTTTTTTTTTAAAAGGCGATTTTATTTTTCATCTGAACAGGTTACAGGCACTCCTCAACTGCTTTTGCCAAATGGTGTCTCAGTTTAACCGGTCCAAAAAAAAAAAAAAAAAAAAAAAAAAAAAAAAAAAAAAATCCTGCACTGTGTGAAATCATTTCACTGCTTTTTTTTTTTTTTTTTTTTTTTTTTTTTTTTTTTAAACAACTTGAAACAAACTTTCAACATCTGTTAAACGTGCGACTTGATAGGCTGCGGCGCAAACATGATGCAGACATGCTTGACCTGTGACGTTCAATAGGTGTTTATATGCGAAGACAAGCAAAACAGCCTCGTGCAATCTTACCTTATCTGGTCTGAAACGCGCTACTTGGCCATGTCCGTGAAGAATCGGCTCCGTGGGTGAAGCTGAGTCTCTGACTCCAGCGCCACCATCGATGCCGCTTCGGACGCAGCTAATGCGCTCTGCGCGCCGCCGCGGAGCTCCCGGGTGACGTCAGGACAGTAGCCTACAGTATGTCGGTTACCATTTGGTTAAGTTTCAGCGGAACTGCAGCTGTAAAGGCTAACACGGTGGAAGGTGCAAAACAACACTGTAAGGCAAATAGGAAGCAGTTCATTGGCTGTGCAATAAAACATCCAACCTAAATACCCAAAGTTAGACTAAATAGTTGGCCAAGCTATTAAATATCGGCTTGTGAATAAATGCAGCGGGCCAAAATAGTAGCAAGTCAATAAGTAACAAACATAACCTAATGACAATAAATAAAATAAATAAATACTAATACCACTAATAATAATACATTAGACATTAAATTGTAATATATTACATTATCAGACAAGGTATACCTATAATCTACATTATTATCATTATGCAAATTTGAGCCTCAAGATATGCTGTATAAAACATGGGGCCCGAAATTGTTTTAATTATTTTTTATTATTTGGTCAAATAAAAATGTATACATTTGTTGACAGATATATAGAATTAGGTTCCCCTGGCTCCAGTGAATTACAATAACGTTGCTTAGTTTACAGAGTTAAACGCAAGTGGCATGACAACGAGTAAAACGTTGGAAAGTCAAGATCATAGGTCCTAATAACAAGCCAATTCCCCACATGCGTTGTAAATTACCGCCCTCTGGTGGGTGAAAGCAGGAATACACTGATAATCACATTAAAATAAGTCAGGGTACAGTTTTCATATGGGATGTTGAAAGATATTTTTGTTTATGTAAATTTTTACGTGTACTTCTTTCACTGTGGAACAAACAATCTGGAGGGGAGCAAGAGAAAGTGTACTTGTTTGGCATTGATTGGAGGATAAACTACATGCATGAAGTGGTGTAGTGGTCCCTCAAGAAGTGGGTATATCCTTTAAAAAACAAAAAGTACTCCAGAGAGTTTTAGAAACAGCAACATGTAAGACTAGTCTATTTAGTTTACCCGAAACTCCATCAGTAGTGTTTGCTCATTGTCACATAATTTCGACTCCCGCCATTGCTCCCAGTATTATTTACAATTTTTAACGATAAGACTAAGATGCTATAAATATTATTCATAATGTTATAATTTTACTGACATAATTTTGTCATTCTATATGTTAAAAATTATTAGTTAGAAACACATATTTACATCAAATATAAGCCATTGCAGTGGGCAAAAAGGTCAATTGTGATTATGATTATTATTGTTATTATTATTATTATTGTTATTATTGGTATTAGCAATAGAGGGCAAGTAGTATCCAAAATTAAGACTTTATTTTATTTTTTAAAAGATGCCCCGAATCACACTTTTATGAAACATGTTTTGAACATGTCACGCTGAAGGCAACAGTCCAAACACCATACAATAACTGTATCATTGCAAAGACTTTGAGTTGTAAAAAAGGGTCAGTTTTATAGAAGAGAAAGTCCAGATAATTGTGTGCGCGCGCAATTAAATCATTCTCTTGGTAGATTTTCTCTGGGATCTAGTAGTTTACACTGAAACAGTAGAAACAGCAACGTGTTGCCTGTGAAATCTTTGAATGCGCCCTAACATGGCGCATGCGCAGTAATTGACATTTTGAAGCAGCTTCTCTGGGGTGTTTGAACAGGAAGGCGGACATGTTGGCCAAGCTGTGTGAGAAAAACGGGCATAGTCTGCGATTGCTTTCTGAAAACGAACAAACATCTTACCCGATATTTATTTATATTCAGTGTGAGAGTTACAAATGTTTAGAGGGAACGCAGTCGTCAACCAGTGACAGTACACGGGACGCAGAGGAAGGACTACGGTGAAATGTTGCAGCGATTCCGTGTTTAAAACTGCTCGAAATTTGGAAGAAGCAGAAGTTTTTTTTTTCCCACCACTTCTACTTTTCAGCTGTCAGATTCGTTTGTCGATGCCTGAAAGGGCCTTGCACATCGATGGGAACGGGCCTGGACTAGTCGTCTGACAAACTGCTCGTTTAGAGAAGACATTGAAGTTATATTTGACTTGCCTTTTGTGCGGATGCATCACGTTTTAAGTACTTATCCTCAGTGGCATCCTACGGAGGCTGACTAATCTGCCGCCGCATTTATCTCTGCCACTGAAGTTGTTTGCCACTTATACTTGGAAAGAGATCTTCCGACTCCGACATGTGGCATGTTCAGTGCGATCTTAAAGTCTCTATTGTCAGTGAAAAGTGGAAGAGAACGATGCATTTTCTCTGAAGTGCGGTGTAAAGTTCACACCAAGAAAGGAACACTTGGCTAGCTAGCTGCCGCTGGCTGCTAAAGCTAGCTAGCCAGTCTTTTACCTCGCTTGAAAGCTGTTTTTGTTCATATCTCAGCGCCTGGACTGAATTTGACAGCAAAATGTCTTCTGGGGAAAACATGGAGGCTCGATTTGAGAAAATCGATGCCATGTTGACGGATCCAAAGTCAGAAATAAACACGGATTGTCTGCTGGTAAGTTTGTAGCTCGTTAGCGTGCCAGGTAGCTAACGCAGCCATTCGGGGTCAGTCTACTCCTTGGAATAGAGATTCACACACTTAAACAAGTTAGATAAGGCGTTCATTAACATATATAAACAGTATAGTTGCTGAAGGACACCGGATGAATAATTTATCACTGTTTCCCTCAAGTCAAAACATTTTATTAGCGGTTTTGGTTGTATGGTGGAACAACGGACTACACGAACGTGTAACCGGCCCCTGCAGTTTTCCCAACAAGGACCAAAACAGTCACTATGAAATTGTGATTGTTGTGTGTTCCTAAATATAATGTAGGTATTTTGCACCTTTTTGTGCGACCCTAACGATTTAAGTAGGTTAATAGTTGTACTCTGTCCCATTTTGACTTGTCACAATTTTAAGTCATTTTACAGTTACAGTTGTCTGATCTTCCGTTTTGCTCTTATTTTTTATTTTTTTAATCTGTTCAGATTTACTTTGTGATGATTTGGACCACCCCACCCCACCCCACCCCAGGATAATTTTAATCTGGTTTATTTACCTGAGTCGTCCCCCCCCCCCCCCCCCCCCCCAATCAGTTCTGTTAGATTGTTTGTGTGCCACATTTAGGTTTATAATTCTTAAATTTGGGTTATCTTGCATCTCTTCTGAGTATTGTATTTTTTCCTGGGCATTTTATATCTGAGATTTTTCCGTATTTTTCTGACAATCTTTCAAACCCAAACTTGAGAGGAATTATAATCCATGATATCATTGTTTGTCTATGTTCGGTCAACATTGACAACAGGTGTCAGAGCATATTATATGGGAGAAAAAGCAGTGACAATTAATTTAGACTGGCAGATGGCAGCCGTTGTGTTCGTGACAAGGAAAGGCACACCGTCTTTAAATATTGTTGGATTAGGACAGATAAATCAAACTGTCTTATTAAATAAGACCAAATGGAATTTCCCTTTGGGGATTAATGAAGT